>NW_006238916.1:965476-1084322 GCF_000375325.1 Capsella rubella
CCTCACTTTCTGCTCCTTCTTTCTCTTCACTTCCATTCTCACTCTTTGCTCCCTCTTGTTCTTCACTTCCATTCCCACTCTTTGCTCCCTCTTTCTCTTCACTTCCATTCTCACTCTTTGCGTCGCCACCAGCCTTTGTAGGCTCCTCGCCTCCTTTTGTAACAAGAATTTTGAGACGATTGGAATCTTCAAGAATATCATCAAGAATCTTCCAAAGTTGCATGTCTTTCATCACCACCTCTTCACTGGTTTGGTTGGTTTGGTTTCCTTCATCATCAAGAATCAAAAGAAGAAAAGGCTTTCCTGTAAATGACGCATCTTTCTTCTCATCTTCAGCTTTCGGCTTCGTCTCTACTTCAGCTGTTTTATCCTTTTTTCTAGACGTATTCTTGCTTGCAGCCTCCTTGGCCTTTTCAGCGTCCTCCAATCTCTTATCAGCGATTCTTTTGTCAATCTCCTTTCTTTGCTTTACAATTTCGTCAAGTATCTTCTTCTTCAAATCAGAGACTTGCAGTTCCTTCTCCTCCTCCTCATCCTCATCTCTGTCATCCACTTCAGTCTCTTCAAAATCGGAGTAAACACATAACTGGGAAGCTATGTTCTCATAAAGCGACCGTTCATCCTTGAACTTCCTGTTAAGATGCAAGCAGAGTGTCAGAAAGCAAATCCCAGTCGTGGTGACATGCTCGGCCACCAAATTTGCCAGCCTCGTCTTCCCTATTCCAGCTCTACCAGCCAGCAACACTCTCTGAGGACCATCTTTTTTCAGAACTTCCACTATGTTTTTTCGCAATGTCTCATCATTCGTAGCATGATGCAGTTCTGGATCACCCGCATCTGAGAAAATCAAACTGCATTAGAGCTTCTTGCTTCAAGTAACAAAAAAAAAAAAAAAAACCCAAATTGTTTCCCAAACTCAAAATCAAACAGTAATCCTAAATCTCCATTTTCTTTCTGTATACTTTTAACTATCAGAGAAACATTTGGGTATAAGTAAGCAAAGAAGACACAAATCAATTCGGATGGTGAAGTAAGACTCGTACAGGAACAGCTCTTCTACGGAATCATATGATTTCATAAGAAAATTGGCAAAAGCAAAAGAAGAACACTAACCAGAAAACGTCACCGGCATGATTAGATTTTAGGTTGGCCGGAGAGTTTAGTTTCCGCCGTCGAGCCCTTTGCCTTCTCTACAAAGCGAAGTCAACGTCGCTCATATCATCATCTCTCACTCTCTCTCCCTTTTCTTCTTTCTCTCTTCATCTCTCTCCCTCTTTTACGTCAGTTTCCAATTATTTCCTATATATATTTAATAAATTTTGTGATCGTTCGAATAACAATAATTTTGTAAGTTTTTTTAAACTTGTATAAGAGTAGTTGATAAGTGGTTTTTAGATTATGGTTTTTATATTTTATATTTTGGTTTTTGTAATTTGCAAAAACAAAAAGTAAAGATTCTAAAAATCATAAGGAAATGGTAAGAAAAAAATAGTAGCATTTTGGGATTTTGTTAATAATTTGGCTTTTTTTTCCTTCTTTAAACTGAATTTTGTTAGACCTCATTCCCATAAAATAAGGATTTCAAAAATACTTCTTTTTAAATACAATTTTTTAAAAAATACCCCTATTTCATACTTTATCAAAAAAACTACTAAAAATGTTGAAATTTATCCAAATATATGTATAAATTTATAAATATATACACAAATTACCTATATATGTATAAAATTTTTATATATCTTTCATAAATAGCGTAAAATAACTTATAAAAACTTTTAAAAAACTTTATAAACCTTTTTAAAAACCATTTAAAAACCTTATAAAACTTGTAAAACGATTTAAAACCTTTTAAAACATTATAAAATATTTGTATCGAATCTCTAAGTAGTAGTTATTATATAGAAGTATCTTATAAACCATATAAAACTTTCTAATTTTCATATTTAAACATGGGTATTTTTGAAAATAGATAGATAAAGAGGGTATTTTTAAAAATGGGTACACCAAAAGGGGTATTTCTCAAAAGTTATGTTTTTAATATAGTGTTATAGTATAGTTATAAATATATCATAAGAATAACCAAATTTTTTTGAAAGTTTTCGATTTCTAAATGTGCATCATTTTCATTTTGATAGTATTATGAATTTTTAATTTAGACAATTGAGTTCATGAATTATAAATTTTTATTTATGCATATGGTTAGTATATGTTAATTCATCTGTAATATTTGTACTTTATTTTCTAAATTATTTTCCAATTATTTTTCTATGTATTTTACAATTTCAAATCTTTTCTTTTCTTACTTCTTAAATTTTAAATTTTCCATTATTAAAAAAAATATATCTTTAAGTTAATAATTACTAATTTAAGCTATAAAAAATAAATAGTAATTTATAGATAAATTAATAAAATATCATAGTCCCAAAGAAAATTAAAAACAATGAGAACATTAGAATTATTGTAACATCAAAATAATTTAGTTGAACGAGAGTATGAAAACATGTAATATATTCGAAAAAGGTGAAAGAGACTATTAGGATCATATATAAATGTATTATAAAACAAAAATACAAGAAAAAAATTGATATTTGAATTGATGATCTAAATATGTTTTTATTTATTTACAATGCAAAATTAAGAAAAATAGCGAGTATTATGGATTCTTTCCTAATTACCCTTAAAAATTGAATGACTAGGGCTTCTACTTAAGCCAAAAAAAAAATGACAAAGGTTTTGAGACTTTGAGTGATCTGGCTACAATTTCAGTAATGATCCAGCTTTCACATAATCTATGATATGGTGATGATCTAAAAATGAAGAGTATCATGAGTTCTCTATATTAAAAGTTGAAATGGCTAGGGCTTCTAATTTGGCCACTCAAAGAAATGACAAAGGTTGTTTGAGACTTTGAGTGATCATTATAGAAATGTTAAATGGTAAAAATATCCAGCTTTCACATAATCTATGAAGTATGAATATCTCAGATAAGAGCCAACTATACTAGAATTGATTTTGTTTTGTTTGCAAGTTGCAATAAAAGAGTCCATTGATTTGTTTTTGGGTCTTTGTTTATTGTTTTGGCTATTTCTTTATCCTTTGCTTTCAATTATTTGTTGTCAAGTGATCGAAGGAAAGGTCGATGTAGAGAGAATTAGTAAATGACTTCAATAATTTAAAACGAGTTGGTCTTTTTTTATATACAGTCAAAAGTCGTGCAAGTTTAAACAGCTAGAATTCACGTTATACTCTTTGATTAATGTGTCATTTTAAAGCTCTATAATATATTTAAACTAAAATTAAAGAAAACTTCTATAATGTGTACGGCATTGCAAGCTTTCCAAGCATAATGAATAAAGGTTAAGTAAATTATATTATTAATAATTTAATACTGTAATTACATAGTGAAATGGAAATTGGAAGTAAGACATGAATATTATATATTTTTTGTCACTACATGTCGACGTGAGTACGTGACTATCATATAAATGGATAAAAATGGTGATGATTCATAATGTATCATATTTCATATTTTAAACGAGTAAATCATTTTGAAGACTTTGTTGCATTTCAAAAGTCTTCCCAACTAAACCAATATATAAAGTAATTATTATTTCATAATATCATGTAAGAGAAATATTTGTACTAGCAAATTTCACATTTTTCCTAAGTAGCTAGCACGATATTAAAAATTAGAATATACCAAAAACAAATCTTAGGAACTCCTTTTGAACGATAGTGTATATATTCGTGTTATTTCCTCTAATTTTTCTTAAAACATAATTACATTAACTACTGGTACTTGTCAAAATATTGTGATAATAAGTATTCACGACTGGGGTATTTATTTGTTATTCAGCCTTTTCATATAGTAGTTCTCTTTATAATGAAATATATTCTCACTATTATTAGATGACAAGTTAATTATTTAAAACGAGCTAGTTATGTCACCTTGAAATTTTTATTAAAAACTCAATAATCAGAACAAATTTAATGTTTCCATGTGCCTTTTGGCATAAACAAGGTCTTCTCCTCCTCCAAGTATAGATCATTATGAAACAGTTAACCTCAACTTAATTTATAATATTAATCACTCATATTATCTGTAACCATTGACATAAATGAAATATAGGATTTGGGTGTAGTCAATGCAACATTAAAAATGTATATTTAATTATTTGGGGCCATCAATAATGTCATATAGAAAGCGAATGTCATTTTTAAATAACTTTTTTTTTTTCTTTTGGTAAAAATAAATATATGTAAGGCTTTTATAGCTTATGTGTTTAGTATTTGGGCCAGACAATACAAATGGGTTTTAGGAAAATAAAATTGAGACTAACAGAAAATTCTGATGAAAATGAAAACATATGTATATCCTAATCACAACTTTCCACTCTCATAATACAGAATTAGAGATAAAATGGAATAAAGTTGTTATATATAACTAGATCATTATAGTCTTTAGATATAATGTCATAGGCCCATTACATGGTGCTAACTCCTAATAGTCCATTTAAAGTGTAATCTTCAAATTATTCCCTTTCAAGAAGAGTTATATAATTTGCCTTGAATTGATAATATAAATTATAAAAGGAGTATTATAAGATGTTTAAGAGCTTTTTTTCTTTCTATATAGGATGTTTTAGAAAAGGTTCATTAGTTTAGGGTTTCGCTGCAAATAGTTAAAGATATACTCCTTTTGTCCCAACATGTTAATTATTTTAGGGTGTTTTTGTTTCATTTTATTAAAAATTTTACGAATAACTACCCGTAGTTCATGTTTATTTAATAAATGTACATGGGATTCCATTTTATTATAATTTTTTTATTAATCCTCTCGGGTCCTTATTTATTTTACTACTACCAACTATATAATCAAAAGTCGTGCAACTACAATAATCTGAACAATTCAAGGCTTGCATGTGAAGACAGAGTATTGTGTATTATGTATTGTGTAGACCTTAGATCATGATATCACGACTTTTACAAGTGTGTTATTGGTTTACGGATATAAACATTTACTTACAACCCATTTAAATACCCGAAGAGAAGATCTAACCATTCGTTACATCTCCTTAAAGATTAGTCTAAACTCCTCTGTAAACCTAGAATTTATCTTGAGTTATATAAAAAACAATAGTATTAAAAATAAAAATTGTAACTCTATCTTTTTCTATTTCAACCATATAATGTACCGGTTATCATTTTTTGTACTACTAAAAAATTGCACTGTTTTGTGTTACCAACACTACATATATATTATGTAAGTAGATTATGGGATTATTAGATGCAAGAGACATGAAAATTTTGATACTTTCTAGTAATTTATATTAAATACATTTTTTTTTTTGAAACAGAATTATATATATTACATTCTTTAAAAGTATTAATAAATAAAATCCGCCCATCCAATATTATGAATGGATAATGGACTAATAGTATATATTGCCATTTTTGTTGCACTCAAATTATCAATAAATAAAGTCTATAACAAAAAGTAACTAATTCAACATTTTTTTTTTCTTATTATCGATCGTCTTTTTGAAATCATTCAAAGACAAATGCCATTTTTTTTAATGGACTCAAATGAGCTTAGTCTTAAATTACTACAAATTGCAATGAAAAGTCACGCAAATAAACAACTCTATCTAGAAAACAAGTTTCTTTTAGTAATCACAACAATTCGTTCATGCTTAAATTTAAAGTCTATCTATAAAAAAAAATATTGTCTGCCAACTGTTATATACAATTAAGATTATGTGATGTTGATTTGTCAACATACACTTAAAAGTCTTCCTAATTAGACGATTATAAATATAATGTTGTCGATGAGTGATGATAACCCACGTTTAAGCTACATGATCTACGCTACACAACTGTAGATTATCAAACGCATTAACTATCTAACTCAATGTCAACCATACAGCTAATTTAGTTAGCTTATAATTAAGTTACATTATGATAAACAGTTTAATTTAATAATACTCATTGACTTTGCTGAATATATTTGTTTTCTCAAAGAGACATATATAAGTCAATGTTACTTGCATGTGCAAATTAGAAGTTCATCTTCACACCTGTAAATTTTGTAATATTTATTTTCACTGACAATGTTGTTGATATAGACTTTATAGTGTTTCGGCTATTTGAAATGAATGAGCTATATATGCTGGCATTTACATGTCTCGATCGCCCAGTTGTAGTGGTACGTACAGGCACAGCTCACTGATAACAATTTAAAAATTTGCAGGTCTTTCTTTAAATTATTTCTCTCTTGTTGGTCTTTCTTTGCACTCACCAAAGAGTTCCCTGATATGAAAAGTCATAAGTTCACGAATATATCTTTGATGAAATCCATATTTATTGTTTATACATAACCTACCATAACAATTTTGTTGCTGTTGGTAAAATCCGCAAAAATTTAACCAAAACGTACAGTATAATTAACTTTGAATACATTTTTTTATTAATCCTTTTCAAAATATATTAAAAGAATTTCAGACAAGTGCCATTTCTTTTTGTGCACTTAAAGGTCTTCGTCTTCCTAAACAACAATTTTTTCGACGTGCATGGTCTATTTTACGTGGCGTTTATCGCGACCATTTTTGATAGGAATAGGACAAAATAACTTTTTTTGTTTGGTCAGTTCTCAAAAATCACTATAAGAAAATTTTTAGATATACAATAAAACTAAAACCAAACTCTAAATTTGTTGTTCCAAAAAAACAAATATAAAATTTAAAACTATATCCTTAACCTAAAAAAATAAATCATAAACCCGTAAACTAAAATACTAAACCCAAAAAAAAAAATTTGCATTATAAAATATAAACTCCTAAAAATCATTTTGTGTATTTTTGGTAATTTTAAACTGAAAAGGGTTGTATTTGAAAAAAAATTAGTCATAGAACTTTTGGAAATATACTTAGTTTAATGGTATCTTATAATATATATATATATATATATATGTTTTCCTTTTTCCAAATAAATGTCTATGCCAACCATGGTATAATGATAATTGGGGTACTTAAAAAAATGAGTCTTTACATGGTTAAAACTTAAGACTATACTTGTTTTTTGACAACTGGTAATACATACTTTCTATAATTCAGAAGTTTTATGCATAATATGATTTAATATAATATAAACAACAACGACCAAAAAAAATTGTAAAATGAAAAATTTGCAGAAGGAAAATCGTAATATATATTATCATGGGCTCTACTAAAATTTGTCTCTAATATATTTAGACAAAGACAATGACAATGACTCAACGCTATCTAGAAATTATTGGCTCACACTTGCAATAATAATTTTATAAACGAGGAGGATTCCTCTTAACCATAGTTAAAACCCTTTAAACTATGATATAATTAACTCATAATTAAAGCCCATACTTATGATTTATGAATATCACGTGTGAAATGGAAGACATAGACGATAGCGCCTAGCACTACTAGTGTCATTTTTATATAGTTTTCGCTATTGACAATGTAAGAGCCAATGCTGGCATTTACATCGTTACATATCTACATGTCTCGATCATATAGTCTTTGTTTCCCATTCTCATTGGTCTTTCTTTAATGCATTTCACCAAGTCTTCCATGAAATGTAAAAGTCACTCTAATCCTTTTTCTTTATTTATTCACATTTCAATAGTTTTTCTTTTCTTTTAATTATAAACCTTTTCTTCATTTTTCCATTTGCAACTTACTATATATATAAAAAAATCAAATAAAGATATGAGATAAAAAAAAAAAAAAACATAAGACCCAAGTGAAGCAAGAGTATCGACTCAATTCTGAATGAGTGCAAATATACGAGAGTTTGAAGAATTAATATGTGCATTGCCATGAGTTTGGAATTACTAGATACCGATCTAATCCAAGTGACAATATCCTCAGAACAATGAAGGATCGGTGAGAGAGAGGTCATGATGAATGAAAAAAATATTGCCATAGTGTGACTTGTGAGGAGTAATGACAAGTGACAAACAAAGAGAAGTTGAAGTTTATTAGTTTTGTAGCCAATGCAAAGAGGCCAGAGCAAGCAAATTGATGGAGCAGATTCATCATGCATCCAAGTTTTTGCTTTGGCCAATTATAATAATTGCTATATTTGTAAATTCTGTCCAAATTTAGAGAGTGGGATCAGATGGTTTTTTTTTAAAAGATGACTAAATGCTTCTACAGTAGATTTGTAATTTGTTATTACTGTATAATAATTACAGTTGATTGTTGGTACATATGCTGTATTTTTTCTAAAACTACTACGATATGCTATGATTTATGAACTGAGTAGTTCACTGTGATAGTAATTCTATGATATCTTTGGAGGAGTAATCAAATATTTTATTTTCATCGATAAAATTTTCATTTGATGATATATTTTAGTTTTCTCATATTCCAAATGAACCCCTTAATTAACAACTAATAAATCTTATTTTTGTTTATTTTTTAATGACGATTATGTGACCAACTTTTATATGCACCACAAATATCTACAATAGACATATACAAGATTACATGCACAATTATTTACTATTGTACATCTTTGAAAATCAGTGTTTATGTTTATAGTATTTTTGGCAAAATAAAATTTTGCGGTATTTTTAGAAAATAAGTTTTTATAGTATCTTTAGGAAAAAACTTAAAAGTGTGATATTTTGAAGAAATCCTTAACTAATAATTCATTCATTGAAAGAAAATATTCACTTAATAAAAAATTATCTTACACAGAAACTACAAAATTATTTCAATTATTTTTTTAATTAATATCTACCTAAACACAATTCAACCACATAACATATACTGCATAATGATCATAGAACACAATTTTTTTTTTTTTTTGCATAAATGAAATAAACAAAAATTTTAAAGTTTATCCAAATATGGAATCCAATGACTTCTCAAAATTGTAAACTTATTCGTAATAAATATATGTTGTTCATTTGTTAAAAAAATGATTGTCACAAAAGTAAAAAAAAAATAAACACACAGAGAAGTTTATAAAACTGTGAATTTTTTGATTTTTTTTAAGTCGTCTCTTGTCTCATCAATAATAATTTGCCTATTTGGCAATAAACTGAAGTTGTAAAGGGGAGAGACGACTCAGAGCAGAGTCCGAGAGTCGCTTCTTCTCCGGAGAAACAGGTACGAACTCTCTTCTTCTCTGAAAAAAATGGAAACTTTGGGTAAAGGCAAAATCTTTTCTGTAGAAAAATTTGAACTTTCCTAAGTACCTCTAGGTTGATTACTAATCTTTGCTTTTGCTGGTTCGATTTCGTTTTGATAGCTTAAGTTGAAAGAGAGAGAGAGAGAGAATTAGGAGTTTGAGTTGGGTGATGATTGATTGATCCATTTGTTATATAACACATTTTGGTTTGTTAATTTGTTTAAAGATTTGCAGATCGTGTGTTTCCATTTGAGAGAAGAGTCTTGACGACTTAAGGTGTGTCATGGCTACGGACAACACCCCGCCGCCGCCGGAGAGGAATGAAAATTCAAAGAAGGAGGAGAAGAAAGCAGAAGATGAACTAGGAGAGTCAATCCGGACGATCCTTAAAATCGTGGAAACTTTGCATAGTCGTTTTCCAACTCCACCAGCGGAGAAAAGGATGAATAGGTCCAACACTGCCCCTGTCAACCCTAGTGCTGCTAGCCAGGCCTCGGGTCTGGAATCATCAAAAAGTTTGAAAACTAGTTTAAACCAGGGAGAATCCGAGACTGCGATTCCTAAGCTGAAACGTAATCTCCGTCTCCTAAAGGATGACGTGCGTAAGCTACAAGAACTCAACGAAGAGGTTGCAGTCGAGGTGAGCAAACAGATTGGTCCACTTGACAACCTGCTCAAACAAGTGGAAAAGATAAATTCCACTAATAAGAAGTTGACTGAAGGAAACAAGAATGATTTGGAGAAAGTCAACAAGAAGATCTTTAACTTGATGTGTCAAGTACCCTTGTTGCCCAACAAGAGTAAGAAAAACAAAGGAACGGATTCAGATGATGGCAATGGGAATAATCACGGGAAACCCATTGTTTGCTTGCCAGGCATCCATGCAAATGAAGAAGATCTCAAAAGCCTTGCGGTTTTTAGAGATGTGCAAGCCAAATTTGAGCAACTTGATAATGAAAAGAGGATCTACCTGCTGAGCTTTGCTGTGTTCCCCGAGAATCAAGAGGTGAACCGAACGATGCTCATGTATTGGTGGATCGGGGAGGGCATTCTGAATTATAAAGTCACACCACCCAAAAAGGGTAGCGTTCTGGCTGATGAAGACAGACCCGAAAATGTTGTGAAGAAGGTTCTTGAGGAATTTGTGGAAAAGAAGTTGATTGAACCTGTTATAAACAAACGAAAAGTGGAGCCAAGCAGCTATAAGATGACCCCTTTTGTGCATGCTTCACTGGTTCGAATCTCAATGGAGATGAAACTTTTTAATATGTATCACAAAGGGGAGAAGCCAACCATGAACACATCAGGACTGAACAAGGTCTGCCTTGTGGAAGCTTCATCAAGTCAACCTGAAGCAAAAGCTAACAAAATGAAAGACGCAGAATTGATTGAAACCATCTTCAATGTTTCTGAGAGGTTTCCAGACTTCACATTCAAGTGGTTCTCTGAGGACCAATCATCAGCGAAGAAGAAGTTTGGTCCTTTATCAAAAGTTACGTATAAGACGCTCAAGGTGTTCTATTTGGGAAGGTGGGAGAGAACCGCCAACCGCCACATCGAGGTAGAGAATCCCGAGCTTATGAAATACTTGAAGCATATGACTAGACTCAGGCTTCTGAGTTTTCAAGGGATCTCAAGAATTGAAAGACTTGACGATGCTGTCTGTAAGCTTCGTGATCTGATTATCTTGGACCTCAGGGCTTGCTACAATCTTGAGAAACTTCCAGACAAGATAGATTCACTCAAGGCGCTTACCTACTTGGACATTACAGATTGCTACATGATAGATCGCATGCCCAAGAGGCTGTCGTGGCTTGATAACTTGGAGGTTCTCAAGGGGTTTGTGGTCAGTGATGCTACTGATGATGAGACGGTCTGCACGCTGGATGAGCTGGAGCACTTGAAGAATCTGAGAAAGCTAAGTATTTCAATAAACAAAGATGTCACTGTAGCAAAACTCTTCGGGGATATTCAAAATTTCAACAGTCTGGAAAAGTTGAAAGTGGCGTGGGGAGGTATTAATGACCACAAGGAAGAGGAAACTCATAGCGCAGTAAAAAAATTCTTTAGACAGGTAACATTCCAAGAGCCGCCACCTACTAAGAAGGTTACAAAGAAGGATACAGAGAAGGTTCCAGACCGCCTTCCCCTGAAGTTGAAGAAACTGGACCTGCAGTGTTTTCCAAATCCGAATCTTCCAACATGGATTCAACCCAATAAGCTTGGTGATCTGGAAAAACTCTACATCAAAGGAGGAACCAAACTTACTGGTTTTGGAACGTCACCACCAGAGGAGGGCCAGGAGGCAACGTGCAACGTCAAGATTTTACGCCTGAAATTTCTTCCCAGGCTCAAAGTGGAGTGGAGAGACCTACAGCGGTACTTTCCAAAGCTGGAATTCTTGGACAAGTATCAGTGTCCTCAAGTTAGTTTCTGCCCCACCGATGGCATCGGAATCTGGAGCAAGAAAAAATAAGTCTAAGCAACTCTGAACTGAGAGTTCCTCAGCTTTCCCAAGTTTTCTTCCGCTGTGTCATTCCTCTTTCTTGTTTTTGTTGTTATTTTTGTTGTTGAGTGTTTGCTTCCTCATTTCCCATTGATGTCTTGCTGGTATGCTTTCAAGTGTTGTTGTTTGTGAACATTTGAATAAAGGAGTCCTGAGTGTTTGCTTTGCTTATCCCGTGATACTTGTATTTCTAAAAAGTGTATTATAATCAATTGGAAAGTGTCCATTGTCTCTATCTACAAGAGCAGAGAGTCTAAGAGTAAGCAATTCTGTAAAACTGCAGATATAAGAGAAGGTACACAAAGAACTATCTCGTCTCGAGTCTTCAGTTAAAAGCACAACATTTTCAGACACTAAACTAAAGAAAACATAGTGTGGCAATGAAAACACTACTCGGAGATTCGGGATTATTGATACAACAGAAAGAAAAGAAAAAAAGAGACAAACATCAAAACAAAACAATAAATCATGACAAACCAAAGCAGGTAAAGAAAAACACAATGGAAAAGGGATCTTCAATCTTCTCAAGCCTGCTGAGGTGGAATAGTTCCTTCTGGTGTGGTGTTGCTGGCTGATTCGGGAGTGCCCTGGTTTGAACCGTTCTGGTCAGGTTTTTCATCGTCGAGAAACACGGGAAGAAGCGTGGCCAACAGTCTAGCAGCTAAAGGAAGACCACGGGACTTGTTCATCAACTCATCTATGCATTTCTTGTCGTTCCTTGGAGGCTTTTCCCCATTCTTTTCGAGCGCTTCTTCATATATGTTCCAGACACTGTCAGTATCAGTCAGAGGCCAAAGACGATGTATCTCATGTTCCTCTGCAACTAGCTTCTTTGCCAGAGTCTTTTTCTCATCCCTGGCCGTGTATATGACTCTTCCACCAGATCCTTTAGGGAATCCATCTGATAGATACTTTCCCCATTTACTCTCTTTCTTGAGTTTCTCCGCATCGTCCTGAAGAATCTCGTCCCAGCTGTCGTCGTCTCGCACATCATCAAACACAATCAGATACTTCTTCCACCTCAGATTCAAGTGAAGTGCATAGAGCAGAGCAGAGAGCTCCTTCTCTTCCGCTGTCTCTCTATCAATTTCTCCAGCTTGTTGATTGCTTGCAAATTCCTCACTGTCCTTAGCTTCTTGAACTGCATCTGTACGGATAGTTTCGAGGACGGAATCTTTAACTCCGAGAGCTGTCAAGATCTTCTTCAACACATATATCTTCCCATCAAGTTTCTCCTTTTTAGTGTTGCATTGACCCTCTTTTCTATCCATTGAAACCCAAATCCTCGGGGCATAAAGACTCTTCACATCAGCATCATTAAAGATCTTCTTGCATAATGCTGTCTTCCCAACACCATATTCTCCGACAATCACAAGACTCTTGAACTCCTTGTAAACCTTTTGATCCAACAAGAAGTGCTTCAATGACTTGATCTCGTTCTCGAACCCATGGATTGTTGAGACCGGAGGTGAAGCGTCAGTTACCACACGATCCTCCTCAGCCTTCACATCCTCATTCTTCTCCTTCCTCTTGTCCAAAACTGCAGCAGAAAGATGGTTTTTTTGTTTGGGATCTTTTACATCTTTCTCGTAGCGAGAATTGAGCCAGCTATTATATTGGTCACGGAAGCGATCTGAGAATTCTTTTTTGACTCCTCCGTGCACTGATTCTGGAGGAGGCATATTCAAGGGAAGCTGCAAAACAAAAACAAACAAATAGGAAAAAAAAAAAAAAAAAGAGAAAGAAGACGAAGAAAGAAAGAATGGAAAATAAAAAGGATAGGCAAAGGAGAGAGAGGGAGAGGTATGTGAATTCAATTTACTTAAGTAACACTATGTTTTTTTTTTTTTGAACACCTGGTAACACTATGTTTAAGTATTACTAATTTGCTTTACTAGTTTTGAAAATTTACCTTTGATTGAATTGGTAACAAAATAACTGATTTTATAAGTTTACATACAAACTTAATATATATAAAAATAGGAAAAATATGTAAATAATTGAAAAAACCCCCAAACCATGTATTATGATAAATAGTTATAATTTATAAAATAATCTATAAACTTTAAAAGGTTAAAACATGTTTTGAAATGTTTTATAAAGATGATTTCTGATTCTAACCACCCTAAGTCGCATGGACATCAATGAGCATTTTGAAAACAGTATAACTGAAAACTGAAAACAACAACATACTCTTTCCGTTTCACAAAGAGTGTCGTTTTAAAAGTTGTTTCACAAATAGTGTCGTTTTGTGTTTCTAATGCAGTTTTAAAGACTTAATCTCTTTTTTATTCTTATTATTTCAGCTTATTAATTAGAGAAATGATATTATGTAGTGCATTAATAAAGGGTAAAAATAAAATTTATTTTCTTTTCTTAATTTGTGTGAAAAATGTAAAAAATGACACTGTTTGTGAAAAAGAGGAAACATTTTTGAAAACATATAAAATGACCATTTCTCAAAAAAAAAAAACAAACTAAAACAGAATATCTTATTTTATTTTTGACAACATGTCTTAAGTTTTTTTTAATATAATAAATGTAAAAATCAATCAATAAAATACTGTTTTTATATTAAATGCAAAACCTACCTTTCAACCATAACACATAAATATAGAGTACATAAAATTTAACTTTAGATACGACACAATCTATTTTAACTCAAAAAAAAATAAAAAAAAATACACCGTTGTTCCCACGTTGAGAATATACATATGTAATTGCTAGGAAACAGAACTAAAATCTTCTGTCTTTTTTTCCTTTTCTTTTGACAACCAGAAATAAAAGTCTTTATTAAAATGACAAAAATAAATAGAATTAAAAGACTCACATCCAAAAGTCATCGTTATACAAGTCGTCGCAATAATACATCTTAAAGCTTCTATTATAAAATTACCCAACTGTAGCAACTAGCATGGTTATAAAAACCAAAAAATATATCTGAATCCGACCTTAAGTGTAACATTTTCATTAGCTTATTTTATATATATATCCAGCTGTATTATGCCAACTCTGATTTTTCATTAAATTTCTATTTTTTTGGTTGCCCCAGAAACAAATAAAAAAAATCCGATTAGTATTTAATTATTTATTATTCAAACATTTCTATTTTTTAATAAAATATAAAAGGTGTGAAGATAAATGTATAATTTTTCTGTACTTTATTTTAACAAGTTTCTTGGAGAAGTAACAAAAAGTATTCCCATGTGCAAACTTTATCACTTTGTTGATCATTCCAATTTCTAAGGTCATTTGAAATGACCTCGTACCCTATATTTTCAATTAAAACATAATATAATTCTGTAAACCTTTTGATTTCAAGGAGACGAAAGGATAAAAGACAAGATAAACATTTTAAATATATATATTTTTTTAAATGGCCACATAATTTTGCACGAAAAAAAAAAGTTTAAACTAATATAGCTAAAGAGGATAAGATGAATTGTATATTTAATTAATTATATTAATTATGTAGTCACTCACAATATAGCATATCTTTATTTATCCCACTTTGAATTGTTTCACTTTTACTTTTTTAAGTGAGGTAAGTATAAAGTAAATAAATTTAATTAACAGCAGACTAGAAAAAAACAAAATTCAAAAATAAGTCGTATAAGAAAAAACAGAAAAGAAAAAGGAGAGAAAAAAAAGAGACTTTGGGAGCTCTATGAACATGTATTGATTGACTAACCTCAAGGTCTCCAAGAAGCCTCCAATGGCTGTCCACACAGAATAACTCAAACCTTCACACCAGAAAAAGAAAAGAAAAAAAACAGCCAAACAAATCTTCAGTGCTTGTCTGTTTCAGCAAATCAGAGTGAAAGATAATGGACAAAGGGAACGCAATCCCAAAGCCTATCAAAGACATATGGGACCAATGGAGTATCCGAAGTACCTTAATCTTCAGTCTCAGCCTTCAGACATTTCTCATTTTCGTAGCACCGCAAAGAAAACGCTCATCCAAAAAGGTTTTACTCTCTCTCATTTGGTCAGCTTACCTTCTTGCTGATTGGTCAGCCAATTTTGCAGCCGGGCAAATCTCAGATAGTCAAGGAGATGATCCAGAACCCGGGGAACCCAAAAAGAGCCCCGAGTTGTTCGCTTTCTGGGTTCCTTTCTTGCTCTTGCATCTCGGTGGTCCGGATACAATCACTGCCCTTGCCCTTGAAGATAACGAGCTCTGGCTCAGGCACTTGTTGGGTCTTTTCTTTCAGTCAGTTGCAACCGTTTACGTGCTTCTGCAATCGTTACCCAATGCTCTTTGGAAACCTATATTGCTTGTGTTTGCGACCGGGGTGATCAAGTACGTCGAGAGGACATTAGCTTTGTACCTGGCGAGTCTTGACAAGTTCAAGGATTCCATGATTCAGCGGCCTGATCCTGGACCAAACTACGCAAAGCTCATGGAGGAATTCGCAGCCAAGAAAGATATGAAGATGCCTACACAGATTATCAAGATTGGAGAGCCTGAGAAAGATCCAAAAGCTGATGCTGATGTTAGGCCTAAGATCCTCACGCCACTCAATATTCTCCAGTATGGTTACAAGTACTTCAATATTTTCAAAGGTCTTGTTGTTGATCTCATCTTTACATTTCAAGAACGAGCTGAGAGCAAAAGATTCTTTAACTCTCTGGACGCAGATGAAGCTTTAAGAATCTTAGAGGTTGAGCTCAACTTTATTTACGAAGCTCTATACACGAAAGCCGAGATCTTGCATAACTGGATAGGGTTCATCTTCAGGTTCATTGCCCTGGGATGCCTCATAGCAGCTCTACGCATCTTTCAATACAAGAACAAGAAAGATTATAGGGAATTTGATGTTGGCCTTACTTACGCATTGCTGTTAGGAGGAATAGCTCTGGATTGCATCGCTCTAATCATGTTCTGTGCATCTGACTGGACGTTTGTCAGATTGAGGAAGATGAAGGATGAGGTGGACGATAAAGACACCTTGTCCGACGACATTCTTAACTGGATTCTTAACAGGATTCTTGGGGTTCGGGAGTTGAAGACAGAGGAGTATGGTAAATGCTACAAGAAAACACTGTCAGATGAAGTGCCAAACACGAGTACCAAGAAAACAGAGTCTCCTGAAGGAGCTGGCAAGATTACTTACAAAACACCAGGTCATGAAGAGCCTGAAAAGAGTAAAGAGAAAACAACATCTCATGAAATTCTTGACAGCAGCAAAACACCGTGTCATCAAGTACTTGATACGAGTTTCATATATCGCAGGTGGTCTGAGTATGTACATGCACACAACCTGATTGAATACTGCTTATGTTTAAAACCGAAGCGAATCCACCATACCAAGGGTGTGATACACCTCGCCTTTGACTGGCTTATCAACATCCTTTACATTGAATCCACATTCAGAAACATTCTGGGTGCCATTGCATTCTGCTTTAAAGCCATAAAACAGACAGGTCATCAGATTTTCAAGTGGATTGATGGTAACATAAGTCGTGGGTGCAAGAAATATAAGAAGCTGAATGAAGAGTACATTAGGCTGTGCTTCTTCTGCATATTTTACATTCCTAGTCTGCCTGGACGTGCAATAAAAAGTTTTATGGACTTCTTTGGCATCCAAGCTCAGCTCGATGAGGTGATCTATACAACCAGTGATCGTCTCACCCTGGATCTGTGGGAACACATATTCGGGGAGGTGAAAGCCAAATCCCGTTTTGCTGACGACTCGGAAAGTGCCATGAGGGTATCTTCAGCTAGAGGTGACTGGACTCTACGCGACATACAAGGTAACACAGAAACAGAAAAAAAACGAGAGAAACTTCTACGCTATGTGATGGAGATGGATTATGATCAGAGCCTTCTGGTGTGGCATATTGCCACTGAGCTCTTATACCAAACAGACAAAACAAAAGAAATTAGTGAAGCGTATCATAGCGCTCGTGAGTTCAGTAAAATCCTATCAGACTACATGATTTACCTCCTAATGATGCAACCCACTCTGATGTCAGCTGTTGTGGGTATTGGAAAGATAAGATTCAGAGACACGTGCGAAGAGGCTCAGAGGTTCTTCGAGAGGAGGCATATCCCCGACAACTCTACGAAGAAGGAAGACATTTTAAAGGTAGCCAGCAATGCGATTTTATCAGTGGCGGTTCCAGCAAAAGCTGAGCCTATTGACGTGAAAGGTGACCGAAGCAAGTCAGTCCTGTTTGATGGGGCCATGCTAGCCGAAGAGCTTAAGGGTTTAAGCAAGAACAAGGAGGACGACACAGAGATGTGGATAATAGTGAGCAAAGTGTGGGTTGAGTTGCTTTCTTATGCAGCGACAAAGTGTGGCGCTATAGAACACGCAGCTCAGCTAAGCAAAGGAGGAGAACTCATCAGCTTTGTGTGGCTATTGATGGCTCACTTTGGATTAGGAGACCAATTCCAGATCAACCAAGGAGATGCCAGAGCCAAACTGATTATAGGCAAGTGATCATCATGGAATAAGCAACATTAGGTTCCCCCATTTGCTTCCGTTGTGCTTGTTTTTCTTTCAAAGAGTGTCTTGAACTGTTTGCAGCTTACATATCACCTATCTGTTCTTTAATCATCTGTAACTCTTATCCTTCTTCTGCCACTGCTACGTTCAAATACCCAAGCTTGGTTGATTCTAGCGAGATATCCTTAACTCTATACAACCAAAAGACGACTCTCCAAAAGATCCTACAAAATTCGAATCAAACAAAATGAAACACTATCAATGTGTTAGAAACTCGTAGACATAATCCAATCAGAGCAAAACTTCAGAATCTCACCACAGATGATGCATCGCTTAAAACCCTTAATTAGAGAGTACCAAAGTACCAAGTTTATATGAATTTCGGGACCTAAGACCATCATTATCAATACTCACAATCTAAACTGTGCATCTATTTTAAGACATCTCTTAATCACACTTTAATAAATGATATTCAAAGTGTCCAACATCCTTTGTTAGTTTGTCTAATTTCTAACATGAATTAGGAAAATTAACATATATATATATTTTTTTTCCACAATCTAAAAAAATTTTAAATATGTAACTCTAAGTTTCACAATCTCCATAAAAAAGGAAAGATGAAAATTTCAGTTCTGAGTATTAGAAACAAAACAAGTACTACTGTACTAGTTTGTATTATTTTCTTGGGTATGCAAAAAGTTTGTTTATTTTTGTGGAAATCGAAAAGTGCTTAACATATTTTTATAGAAATTTCTCCTACTATCTAATCTTCATTATTATCTTTTTGGTCAATGGTCAGTTGGGTCACTAATTAAAGACTAAACCCGGGGATGTCTTTAAATAAGACATGTTATAACTATGGTTAAACTTAATACATAATAAAATTATTAACCAACAACAATCATACTCTTAATTTTTTTTTTATTGTAACCTAACCATTCAAATCTGACTTCAGTGGGATATAAATGTATATATATTTACTAAAACGACGGGAGCTCAACTAACGAATGACACTTGAATTTTGCTACTTATTTATTATCAGAAATTAAAAAACAATATAAAAAAGACCAATAGCCTACAAAAAGTCGTCGTCTTCTCTCTACCCAGCCAAAAGAAAACAAATGGAGGCATTGATAATTGATTTATACAGCAAGCTCAGGTCTAGCTGGTTTTTTTTTTTTTTTTGAGTATTTAATCCAATAGAAAAAGTGGTATTTTTACGGCGTGCAACAGTAAATTTTTTAAAAAACAAATCGCAATAATAAATGACGAAAATGCAAAATAGTTACTAAATTTGCAAAAAGGAAAAAAAGAAAGAAAAGAAACATACCAGCTAGACCTGGGGTTGCGCTGAAGTCGTCTCTCCCGAGTGAGCTGAAAGAACAGCATCAATGGCTTCCTGAAAACATTCCACAATTTCTCAAGTAAATCTGTGGAAAGAATCATCTCAATAACCTAAAGAGAGAGAGAGAGAGAAGAAGAGAAACAAAAAAGAACCACATACACCTAGAGAGAGAAACCGAAGAGGCAAAGAGTTTTCTTTTCTTTTCTTTCCTTTCTCAAGAGAGCAAAAATGGTGCAAGTAATACCAACACACATCAAAGATGCGTGGGATAAGTGGAACATAAGAGGAGCAGTCATTCTAAGTCTTAGCCTTCAAGCTATTCTCATTTGCTTCTCCCCTCTAAGGAAACGCACACCAAGAAGGCTCTTGATCATGCTCGTTTGGACCTCTTATCTCTTAGCAGACTGGTCTGCCAATTTCGCTGTTGGTCTCATCTCCAAGAATCAAGGTAAAGAACTCAAACCTGATGACCCTCCACAGGATAAAAAGCTCATGGCTTTATGGGCACCATTCTTGCTCTTGCATCTTGGTGGACCCGACACAATCACAGCTTTTGCGCTTGAAGATAACGCTCTCTGGCTCAGGCATGTCTTTGGACTTGTCTTTCAGGCCATTGCTGGTGTCTATGTGGTTCTCCAGTCTCTTCCCAATAGCCTTTGGGTTATAATACTCTTAGTTTTCATTTCTGGGACTATAAAGTATCTGGAGAGGACAACGGCTTTGTATAGTGCCAGTTTGGACAAGTTCAGGGACTCTATGATTCAAGCACCAGATCCAGGACCAAACTACGCCAAGCTCATGGAGGAGTACAAGGCCAAGAAAGAGGCAAGACTCCCCACCAAGATCATTCTGATTGATGAGCCTGACAAGGAACATAGGCCTAAGAAGTTAGAGCATCCATCATTAGCCTTGAAGAAAACAAAATTGTTGACCCATCTTGAGATTGTTCAGTATGCTTACAAATTCTTCAACACATTCAAGGGCCTTGTAGTCAACCTTATCTTCAGCTTCAGGGAACGTGACGAGAGCCTAGAGATCTTTGAGAATTTAGCTGATTCAGAGGAAGCTTTGAGGATCATTGAGGTTGAGCTTGGTTTCCTCTATGATGCTCTATTCACCAAGATCGCGGTTCTTCATACCTTTATTGGAACTGTCTCACGCATCGTTGCTTCTGGCACCCTTGTGGCTGCATTCATCCTCTTTGATAAGAGACCTAAGAAAGACATACACTTTCAACACTCTGATGTTGTTGTTACCTACACGCTGTTTGCAGTTGGCATAGCTTTGGATTTCATATCCATCCTCTTGTTTCTATTCTCTGACTGGACGTACGCTGCACTACGTAGCTTGAAAGAAAACCCTGAAGAGGTTCTATCGTCCCGTAGAGATAAGTTTTTCAACTGGTTACTTGGTCTAAGAGAGCTGCGTTGGACGAAGCAAGTGTGCAAGCATGAGTGTACCGACGAAGGTAAGAAACCGTGTATCAAGGAAGGTGATGGTAAGTGTTCAATAGAACAGGAACATGAAGTGCTCACGACACCATTCTTCCTCCGGAGGTGGTGTGGAAGCATCAACGTATTTAACTTTATAGCATATGCAACAAATGCAGAGGTGGTGAGGATCCATGACGCCAGAGGTGATTTCCGCCGCATCTCATGGATGATAATATCTTTCCCATTTGAAAAACTCAACTTCATTATCCAGAAAGTATTTGGATATATTCTCGATTTGATCAATGATGTGCATAGATGGATCAGCCACAGAGTCAATGCGTTATCAAGAAACCATCCTTGGGCTCGTCTTACTATATACCCTATCTATTTCGAGTTCATATCCCGCATCCCTTATTTCATCATATCCGTGTGGGATATCCTCAGCGAGTTCTTCGACATCTCGGATACGCTTGATATAGTCCACAAGACGCTATTTGTACACGGAGAGCCCATGACGAAAGAATTGTGGGACTTCATGTTTGAAGAGCTTAGAAACAAATCAAAGTATGGAGACAGTCCTGAGAATGCCAGGAGGATATCTTTGGCTCGAGGAGAGTGGACTTTAAGAGAAAACCTGCCAGAGGATGCAGAACGTGAAAAACTGGTACGTTATGTCACAAAGGTCGATTATGATCAGAGTCTTCTGATGTGGCACATCGCAACCGAGCTCTGTTACCAACAACACGAGGAAGAGACTATCCCAGAGGACACTGATAAAAAACATGAGCATTATAGCTACCGGGAGTTCAGCAAAATCATATCAGACTACATGATGTATCTCCTGATCTTGCAACCCAGTCTAATGTCCGAGGTTGCTGGAATTGGGAAGATAAGATTCAGAGACACATTGGCTGAAGCTGACAAGTTTTTCCAGAGGAGGCATATCGAGGACAAGAAAAGCGTGAAGATAGCCACCGAAAATATCCTGAACGTCAACAGTAAAACTGATCCAATGAGCGTGAAGGGAGATCGAAGCAAGTCTGTGTTGTTTGACGCAAGCAGGCTATCGAAAGACCTTACAGAGATGGAGAGGACGCACGGAAAAGACAAATGGGAGATACTGAGTAAAGTATGGGTGGAACTTCTGTGTTATGCAGCTTGTCATTGCGACGCTACAGCTCACGTGGAACAACTAAGCAGAGGCGGTGAGCTCATAAACTTCGTGTGGCTTCTAATGGCTCACTTTGGACTAACAGATCAGTTCCAGATCAACAAAGGAGATGCCAGAGCCAAGCTCATAATAGGCAAGTGAGAGTGAACAAGAAGAACAACAAAATTCATTCTGCATTTGTATTTTTTTCTACTTTTCTCCTCAAAAACAATGAACTCTGTCCTGCATAGGGATGATGACATACATTCGTATGCTTTTGTGATTGCATTATCCCAAATATCGTTGCCAAACATGTATGAAATTGGTTTAACATCAGTCTAGCTGCCGAGTTCAGACTACACATTTCTCCAAGTTATCAGTCGCCAGTCACTAGAGCTTCAAAACAAGGGAACACACAGACGTCCGAATGAATAAAAGCAACCTACAAAGAATCCAGTAGATGTTCAAAATGAAAGCAAAGCATGGCAATACTATCCGCAAATTGAATAACATAGCTACATCAATCTTTATTGCAGATAAAAAAAAATTATCAATATCTGACATGTAAAAACAAAGATAACACGTTTCTGAATTCACCTTTTTAACAGTACATGTTCGAATCTGTACATATTTAGGGTAGTAGAAGAAGCCGCAAGGAACTTGGAAAATGGAAAAACATTGACGGAGAGGCAGGTAAAGAGAAAGAAAGAGGGAAGAAGAGTCAATTGATAAGATGACAAAGAGGAGATGAATTGATGAGAGGGAGAAGGAAGACGGGAAATCAGTCTTCCGTAAAAGAACGAGGTTAAAAGGCGGTGAGCCGGTGACACGGCGGAGCATATAGCCCAACTTTCTTTTTCCGGCGGAAACGAGGAAGAAAGAATTGGGGTTATTTTGGAAATAGACCCTGATGAAACACTCTTTATGAATTAGAGTGTTTAACAAAAACCCAAATTTTTTGACAAACAAACCCAAATTTTTGGTTTCCAAAATTCAGTGGAAAATAATTAAATCTAATTCACATTTTTAAGTGTATCATAAGGATATTTAACCGAAAACTTGAGTTACCTGAATCTTTTTTGAGTATATTGAGATAAAATTTCTAATATTTGTGTGCTCGAAAATAATCGTAAAATTTAAAGAGTTTTTAAAATTGTCTCCAAATTTTTTTAAATAATTTAAGGGGTCTTATTCAACCTTGTGTTTTAATGGATTTGAGTGTATCTAAAAATATTTTAAAAACACAATAAAATCTGTTGTTGTTGGATTAAACATTTGTTTGATGTATTTTAAAGTATTTGTAAAATAACCATTATTCAATTTCCAATGGAATTTGTTTCATTGAAGATTTTATTGTATTTTACATCTAAAACACGAACAAACACAATCCTAACAATTTTTTGAAGTATTTAAGGGGTGTTATTGATTTTTAAATCCACATATAATTTGTAAATCCTTATTATTTATGAAATCAGAATAAAAATATAAGCTCTCTCTGTGTCTTTGAATCCAGTAATGAAGCAATCGAACTTCAGAATCTCATAAAGGAATCACAATTCACATTGTTTATTTAGTAGACAAGATTCGTAAAGTTTAACACTAGATTCATCCTTTAATTATTTTCATTAAATAATGTGACTCGACTTAAGAAAGACCAACCCGACTTAGAAAAACTAGTCTTTCATTGTTTTTTAATAATAAGTCATAACTACGGTTATAACTCCAAAAACAAATGAAAAGAAAAGACGAGTTGCTGAAGTCGTCTCTCTCTCCCGAGCGAACTTCTGGTCAAGAAAGAAAAGAGAAAGAACATATGGCAATGGCTTCCTGAAAAGTGAAAACATTCCACAAACCCCATATTTCTCAAGTAACTCTGAGAAAGGAGAAAAACTTCTCAATAACCAAAAGAGAGAAGCTTAACTTTTCTCCTACAAGCGAGAGCAAAAATGGTGGATGTGATACCAAAAGAGATCAAACATGCGTGGGGCAGATGGAACATAAGCGGATCAATCATTTTAAGTCTTATCCTTCAAGCCATTCTCCTTTGCTTCTCTCCTTTAAGGAAACGCACACCACAAAGGCACTTGATCATACTCATTTGGTCCTCTTATCTCTTAGCAGATTGGTCTGCTAATTTCGCTGTTGGTCTCATCTCCAAGAATCAAGGTAAAGATCTCAAACCTGATGACCCTCCGCAGGATAAAAAGCTCATGGCTCTATGGGCACCATTCTTGCTCTTGCATCTTGGTGGGCCGGACACAATCACAGCGTTCGCTCTTGAAGATAACGCTCTCTGGCTTAGACATGTCTTTGGGTTAGTCTTTCAGGCAATCGCTGGTGCCTATGTGGTTCTCCAGTCCCTTCCAAATAGCCTTTGGGTGATTATACTCTTAGTGTTCATTTCTGGGACTATAAAGTATCTGGAGAGGACAACGGCTTTGTATAGTGCCAGTTTGGACAAGTTTAGGGACTCTATGATTCAAGCACCAGATCCAGGACCAAATTATGCGAAGCTCATGGAGGAGTACAAGGCCAAGAAAGAAGCAAGACTACCCACAAAGATCATTCTGACTGATGAGCCTGACAAGGAACATAGGCCTAAGAAGTTAGAGCATCCATCACTGGCCTCGGAGACAAAAAGAAAAGAGTTAACTCATCTGGAGATCGTTCAGTATGCTTACAAATTCTTCAACACATTCAAGGGCCTTGTAGTCAACCTTATCTTCAGCTTCAGGGAGCGTGACGAGAGCCTAGAAATCTTTGAGAATTTAGCTGATTCAGAGGAAGCTTTGAGGATCATTGAGGTTGAGCTTGGTTTTCTCTATGATGCTCTATTCACCAAGATTGCGGTTCTTCATACTGTTTTTGGAACTGTCTCACGGGTTGTTGCTTCTGGTACCCTTGTGGCTGCATTCATCCTCTTTTATAAGAAATCTAACAAAGGCAGAGACTTCCATGGAGCTGATGTTGTGGTTACCTATATTCTGTTTGCAGTTGGCCTAGTTTTGGATTTCATATCCATCCTTTTGTTTCTGTTCTCAGACTGGACATGTGCTGCACTAAGTAGTTTGAAGGACGATCCGGATGAGCCACTATCATGGAAAGATAGATTTTTCAACTGGTTACTTGAATTTAGAAAGCTGAGTTGGAAGTCGCAAGAGTGCTACAATAAAGGTACGCATAAGTGTTCCAAGGAAGGTGAGAAACCGTGTATCAAGGAAGGTGATGATAAGTGTTCAATGGTACAGAAGCATCACATGCTCACGACGCCGTTTTTCCTCCGGAGGTGGTGTGGAAGCGTCAATGTATTCAACTTCTAGCATATGCCACAAATACAGAGCTAAAGAGGATCCATGATGCCGGCGATGAATTCCGCTTCTTATGGATCATCATAGCTTTCCCATTCAAAATACTCAATTTCATAATCCAGAAAGTTTTTGGATGGATTTCCGAGTTGATCAATACTGTGCACAGATGGATCAGCCACATAGTTAATGCATTATCAAGAAACCATCCTTGGGCTCGTCGTACTATTTATCCTATCTATATCCTGTTCCTATTCCACATCCCTGATTTCATCAAATATGTGTGGAATGTCCTCAGCGAGTTCTTCGGCATCTCAGATACATTTGATATGGTCCACAAGACGCTATTTGTACACGGAGAGCCCATGACGAAAGAATTGTGGAAGTTCATGTTCGAAGAGCTGAAAAACAAATCAAAGTATGGAGACAGTCCCGAAAATGCCAAAAGAATATCATTGGCTAGAGGAGAATGGACTTTAAGAGAGAACCTACCAAAGGATGCAGACCGTGAAAAACTGGTGCGATATGTTACAAAGGTCGATTACGATCAGAGTCTTTTGATGTGGCACATCGCAACCGAGCTCTGTTACCAACAACACGAGGAAGAGACTATCCCAGAGGACACTGATAAAAAACGTGAGCATTATAGCTACCGGGAGTTCAGCAAAATCATATCAGACTACATGATGTATCTCCTGATCTTGCAACCCAGTCTGATGTCCGAGGTTGCTGGAATTGGGAAGATTAGATTCAGAGACACATTGGCTGAAGCTGACAAGTTTTTTCAGAGGAGACGAATATATAATTTGGGCGTGAAGACAACCACCTTAGTGAAGATAGCCACCATAAATATACTGGCCGTCAATAGTGAAATTGAACCAATGGACGTCAAGGGAGATCGAAGTAAGTCTGTGTTGTTTGACGCGAGCAGGCTAGCCAAAGACCTTACAGAGATGGAGAAGACGCACGAGAAAGACAAATGGGAGATACTGAGTAAAGTATGGGTGGAACTTCTATGTTATGCAGCTTGTCATTGCGACGCTACAGCTCACGTGGAACAACTAAGCAGAGGCGGTGAGCTCATAAACTTCGTGTGGCTTCTAATGGCTCACTTTGGACTAACAGATCAGTTCCAGATCAACAAAGGAGATGCCAGAGCCAAACTCATAATAGGCAAGTGAGAGTGAACAAGTCCAACAAAATTCATTCTGCATTTGTACTTCTTTCTACTTTTTCTCCTCAAAAACAATGAACTCTGTCCTGCACACAGATGATGACATACATTGTTATGCTTCTGTGATTCTATTATCCCAAATAGTTTTCATATTCCAACAAGGGCTGTGACATGTATAAGATTTGCTCTCTAAGAATCATTCTAGCTGAGTCTAGATTACACAAGTCTCCGATTCAAAACAAGGGAAGCACGCAGACATTCGAATGAATAAAAGCATGGCAATACTATCGCAAATTGAATAACATAGCTACATTAGTAATTGTTGCGGATAAAATGATCAACAGATGACATGTAACAGAAAACGAAACAAAGATAACACATTTATAAAATTCACCTTTTAACTATGCGAAACCACATCGAAAGAGTAGTGTACATGTTCGAATCCGTACATATTTACAGGTAGAAGAAGAAGCTGCAAGGAATCTTGAAAATGGAAAAATTTGACGGAGAGGCAGCTTCGGAGAAGGAAAGAGGGAAGAAGGGTCGATTGATAAGATGAACCAACTCTAAGAATCAATTGATGTAATAAGGAGAATGAAGATGGGAAATCATTCCGCCGGCAAAGAACGAGGTGGAGACGGTGGAGCATACAGCCAACGTTCTTTTCCGGCGGAAAACGAGGAAGAAGAAATTGGAATTATTTGGAAATTGACCTTATTGAAACTCTCTTTACCAGTTAGAGTGTTTAACAAACACACAAATTTTGGAGAAACACACCCAACTCTTTTTTTTTCATTGCTTTCCAAGATTCGATTAAAGATCATTTTAAAGAAATTCCCCCTTAAAAGTTGTATTTGTCTGGTATTTAAGATTGTATCTTTAATCCTTTAAAAGTTGTATTTGTTTGGTATTTAAAATTGTATTACTGTATTTTGATCGTTAATTATATGATTTAACCTGTAAAATAATACATGGCAATTCGTTTTTATATATAATCGTAATTTAATTAACTTAGTTAAATAAATCTGAGATTCAAAATGGTATAATGATGTTAGCATAACATCTTTAATTTAAATAGTCTAATTTTAGATTAAAATATTTTGTGAGTTTTACTATAAATATATGTAACCATATTTATGTAAATTCTTCCCAAAATTTGACTAAAAGTAAATCTCTCGTACATATTGGGTTGGATTTGCAACTTTATTCGAAATAATTTCATTGTTTTTTTTAATTAAAATATTTGTATTCTCTGGAAAATTTGTTGCATATTTCTATGGCTGGGCACAAATAATACATCTTATTTACTGCATTTCATCAGATCTACGGCTACCTATTCCTTTCGTCTCACTTATTGTCAACAAGGATTACGCTTCCTCCGGAATCTCGGACGGCTAGAGTAAACAACAGCTTTTTAATATTTTTTATGAGGTATACTGTATTAGTAAATAAATAAACTGAAAAAGGTAAAACCAAAAACGAAAAACTAAAAAGAAAAGACTTGAGAGCTCTAATAAGAAACGAAAATGTTTCCACCAAAAAAAAAAAGAAACGAAAATGTTGACTAAACCACAAGTACTGCAAGAAGGCTTCAATGGCTGTCACACACAGAAAAAAAAAGTAAACACGAAAGCCAACAAGCAAAAAACAAATAATCCAAGCCTCTTTAGTTGTATCTCATCAGTTCTTGTCTGTTCCAGCAAATCAGTTTGAAGATGGTGAACGCAATCCCGAAGCCTATCAAGGACATATGGGACGTATGGAGTATCAGAAGTACCTTAATATTCAGTCTCAGTCTTCAAACATTTCTCATTTTCTTTGCACCCCAAAGAAAACGCTCATCAAAAACGTTGTTTCTCTCTCTCATTTGGTCAGCTTACCTTCTTGCTGATTGGGCAGCCAATTTCGCCGCCGGGCAAATCTCAGATAGTCAAGGAGACGATCCAGAACCGGGGGAACCCAAAAAGAGCGCCGAATTGTTAGCTTTCTGGGTTCCTTTCTTGCTGTTGCATCTCGGTGGTCCAGATACAATCACTGCCCTTGCCCTTGAAGATAACGAGTTATGGCTCAGGCATTTGTTGGGTCTCTTCTTTCAAGCAGTTGCAACAATTTACGTGCTTTTGCAATCCCTACCCAATGCTCTTTGGAAACCCATTTTGCTGGTGTTTTCGGCCGGAGTGATCAAGTATGTTGAGAGGACATTAGCTTTGTACCTGGCCAGTCTTGACAAGTTCAAGGATTCCATGATTAAGCGGCCTGATCCTGGACCAAACTACGCGAAGCTCATGGAGGAATATGCAGCCAAGAAAGATATGAAGGTGCCTGCACAGATTATCATGATTGAAGAGGCTGAGAAAGATCCAAAAGCTGACGTTGACGTTAGGCCTGAGATCCTCACTCCACTCAATATTCTCCAGTATGCTTATAAGAACTTCAATATTTTCAAAGGTCTTGTGGTTGATCTCATCTATACATTTCAAGAACTAGCTGAAAGCAAGAGATTCTTTAGCTCGTTGAGAGCAGATGAAGCTCTAAGAATCTTGGAGGTTGAACTCAACTTTTTATATGAAGCTCTGTACACGAAAGCCGAGATCTTGCATAATTGGATAGGATTTAGCTTCAGGTTCATTGCCCTGGGGTGCCTTATAGCAGCTCTCCGCATCTTTCAATACAAGAACAAGAACGACTATGGTGGATTTGATGTTGGCCTTACTTACGCATTGCTGTTAGGAGGAATAGCTCTGGATTGCATCGCTCTAATCATGTTCTGTGCATCTGACTGGATGTTTGTTAGACTCAGGAAGATGAAAGACGAGGCGGACGATAAAGACACCAAGTTCGACGACATTCTTAATTGGATTCTTGAATGGGTTCTTGGGGTCAGGGAGTTGAAGACGGAGAAATACTACCAATGCTTCAAGAGTACTAAGAAAACAGCGTCTCATGAAGTGCCCGATAAGAGTACTGATGATGAACCATTTCATGAAGTGCTGGACACGAGTTTCATATACCGCAGGTGGTCCGAGTATGTACATGCACACAACCTGATAGAATATTGCTTATGTTTAAAACCGAAGCGAATCCACCATACCAAGGGCGCAATACACCTCGCCTTAGACAGGATAATTAACGAAGTCCTTTTCATTGGACCTGCCATCAAATATATAGGAAGTGGCATAGCAACCATAAAAGAGAGATGTTACCAAATACCCAAGCGGATTGAGAGACACATAAGTCTTTGTTACAGACGTAACAAACGTCTAAATGAGGGGTACATTGGGATGTGCTTCTACTGCACATTTTACATTCCTTGTGTGTTTGTACATCTGATAAAGAGATTTATGGATTTCTTTGACATTCAAGCTCAGATTCAAGGTAAGCTAGATGAGGTGATCTACACATCCAGTGATCGTCTCACCCTGGATCTGTGGGAACACATATTCACAGAGGTTAAAAGCAAATCCACATTCGCTGATGACCCTGAAAGCGCCATAAGGATATCTTCAGTTCGAGGTGACTGGACTCTAGGCGACATAAAATGTGAAGACGAAGAAACAGAAAAAAAGCGTGAGAAACTTCTACACTATGTGATAGAAATGGATTATGGTCAGAGCCTTCTGGTGTGGCATATTGCCACTGAGCTCTTATACCAAACATACGAAACAGAAAAAGGCACTAATGCAAATCATAGCACCCGTGAGTTCAGTAAAATCCTTTCAGACTACATGATTTATCTCCTCATTATGCAACCCACTCTAATGTCAGCTGTTGTGGGTAATGGAAAGATAAGATTTAGAGACACGTGCGAGGAGGCTAAGAGGTTCTTTGATAGGAGGCATATCTTGGGCAGGTCCATAAAGAAGGTCACCAATGCAAAGAGAGCCAGCTTGGCCATTTTATCAGTGGCGGCCCCAGCAAAAGCTGAGATCATTGACGTGAAAGGTGATAGAAGCAAGTCCGTCCTGTTTGATGCAGCCAAGCTTGCCAAAGAGCTTAAGGGTTTCAGCAAGAAGGAGGAGGACGACGCAGAGATGTGGACAATAGTGAGCAAAGTGTGGGTTGAGTTGCTTTCATATGCAGCGACCAACTGTGGCGCTATAGAACATGCAGCTCAACTAAGCAAAGGAGGAGAACTCATCAGCTTTGTTTGGCTATTGATGACTCATTTGGGACTAGGAGATCATTTCCAGATTAACCAAAGAGATGCTAGAGCCAAACTGATTATAGGCAAGTGATCGTCATCTAATAAGCAACAAAAGTAGCAGCTGTTTTTTTTTTTTTTTTTACTTTTTTCTTTTGACTTCTACATTTTTTCTGTGTTTTGTCTCTTTTGTTTTTCTAAGAGAATTTCTTAAATTTTTAACTGCTTTCTATCACTGCAATCAAGTCTCTGTTCTGCGACGAAATTTCAATTTTAGACCTAGATATTGTTGTTGATTAAAAAAAAAATTAGAATCCAAATTTACATTTTTAGAATATTTTCTGTTATTATCAAATATAATATTTCAAAATTATAAGATGTTTCAAATATACACTTTTATCTATGCATTTTCAAAAATACCTCTTTTAAATTTGAAAAATTATAAAGTCTTATATGTTTTTATAAGGTACTTCTAAATAATAACTATAACATAGAGACTCGAATAAAACATATATTATAAGGTCTTAAAAGGGGTATAAAATGTTTTTAAAAGTTTTTAAGTTATTTATACGGTATTTATAAAATATATGTATAATTTTACACACATATAAATGTAAGTTGTGTATATTTATATAAGTTTACCCATATTTTTGGATAAAATTTCAAAATTTAGTTGGTTTTTGATGTTATGAAAAAGGAAATATTTTTGGAAAATGGTATTTGGAAAGAAGTATTTTTGTAATTCTCCTTTAAAATAGAGTGATTTGGACATTTTTACTTTTGTCAAATAAATAAAACTATTTCTTAAATTAATAAACGAAAGTTTATAAACCATCTATGAAATTTAATAATTTATTATTATAAATTTAATAATTATGCAACAGAAGTACTTTTTAATGTTCATTATTATATTTTTGGTCAATGGTCAGTTGGGTCATTATATAATGACTCGATTTAAGAAAGACTAACCCGAGACTGTCTTTAAATAATATAACTTATAACTATGGTTAAATACTGTATGTATTAGAGAGAGGATACTTCATTTGTCCCAATTTATTAGATATTTTGGTTACAAGAGCACATTTTAAGAAATTTGTTTATTTTTAAAAGTCAACTAGTTATTTTCACCTAAATTTTGTGTAGACACCTACAAAACGTTACAAAAAGGGTTAATTAAAATGAAACAAAAGTATATAAAGAACCAATAGCTTACTCGTCTCTTGGCATCCGGAAAAAAAAAAAAGAATCGATGATTTACTAAAACCATCTTCAACCATGAATACCTCTAATAAGGGATGCTTAAATCATAAAATTATAATTATTTTAATAAACTTAAATTAAAATGCAATTAAGAAAACAAAATATAACCAATCAATTGGTGACCTGTGAATTATGAAGTGTTTATAGAGGTTCCAAAATCTCTCTTTAAAGCACTCCTCTTTACTCTCTTTCTTCTATTTTAATTATTTTTATTTTTTCAATAATATGAAAGTCATATAAGGCCAATGGCATAGTTGGGTCCAAGAAAAAAATTTAATCAAAAAAAAAGAAGACCAATCGCGGGCCACCACGTGTCAGTGGGGCCCGTGAACATAGAAAAACAGGACGCATGACCGTCGCGTTTGTGCGTACGTCCTTCATTTTTTATTTTGTTTTTGATTTAATTTTGTGTATAAAATTGGTTGGGACCAAGACAAAGTACGCCAATAAACATGGTCTAAGTATCTCCAATGGGAAGTGCTCTAAGAGCAAGTTTACTGGGAGGTACTAAAGGGATTCCTTAAAGAAAAGTGGCCAACAATTAAAGGAAAAATAAGAAAAAGGGCCCAGTAAAAATAAAAGCGTTGCTTCTTGTGGCAACATATGCAACCTTAGAGAAACGCGAGGTGACATTCTTTTATTAGAAGCTCAGGCGTTGCATTCTCTTATTAGAAGTTTGGTAAAATAGAATAGAAAAAAATAATAATTCCCCTTATTTTTTTTCCATTTAATTTTAAGTACTTCATGTGAGGTTCTCTACTAATAATGGTCTAAGTAAATCACGTCTCCCTTATTTCTTTATTTTTGGGAATTTTGTCAAAATACCACAATGTAATGAGAACATATGCATCATTATTATTATTATTATTTTGTTAAAAATGTAAATATTTGATTAAAATAAAATTACTATAGCATGTTTTGAAAGAAGTTTGGGAAAAGGGCCTCTAAAAAACATTTGGTGTACATATTATTCCTCACAATTTTCTCTTCCACAAACTCTAAATTTCTCAAAGAAGTCTCGATAACCAAGAGAGAGGGAGAGAGAAAAAAGGAACCAATTTTAAGAAGAAAAAATCTTTTTTATTTTTACCTAAGAAAGCACAAATGGTGAAAGTGATACCAAAAGACATCAAAGATGTGTGGGATAGTTGAAAAAAAAAGTAGGAACAATAATTCTAAAACAAATGGAGGCATTGATAACTGATTGATTTATTCAGCAAGCTCAGGTTTTAGCTAGCTGGTATTTTTATTTAATTTGAATAGAAAAAAAAGTTTTTTTTTTTTTTTACGGTGTGCTACAGTAATTTTTTTAATAAACAATTTGCAACAATAAATGACGAAAATGCAAAATTGTTACAAAAAGAATAAAAATAGAAAAGAAAAAGAAAAGAAGGTTTCGTTCAAGTCGTCTCTCCCGAGTGAGCTTCTCGTAAAAAAAAAGAAAAGAGAAAGAACAGCATCAATGGCTTCCTGAAAACATTCCACAACTTCTCAAGTAAATCTGTGGAAAGAAACATCTCAATAACCTAAAGAGAGAGAGAGAGGAAGAGAACAAAAAAAGAACCAAGAAGAGGCAAAGAGTAATCTTTTCTTTCTTTCCTTTATCAAGAGAGCAAAAATGGTGGAAGTAATACCAAAACACATCAAAGATGTGTGGGATAGGTGGAACATAAGAGGAGCAGTCATTCTAAGTCTTGGCCTTCAAGCTATTCTCATTTGCTTCTCCCCTCTAAGGAAACGCACACCAAGAAGGCTCTTGATCATGCTCGTTTGGACCTCTTATCTCTTAGCAGACTGGTCTGCCAATTTCGCTGTTGGTCTCATCTCCAAGAATCAAGGTAAAGATCTGAAACCTGATGACCCTCCACAGGATAAAAAGCTCATGGCTTTATGGGCACCATTCTTGCTCTTGCATCTTGGTGGACCAGACACAATCACAGCTTTTGCGCTTGAAGATAACGCTCTCTGGTTCAGACATGTATTTGGACTTGTCTTTCAGGCAATTGCTGGTGTCTATGTGGTTCTCCTGTCTCTGCCCAACAGCCTTTGGGTGATTATACTCTTAGTGTTCATTTCTGGGACTATTAAGTATGTAGAGAGGACAGCGGCTTTGTACAGTGCCAGTTTTGACAAATTTAGGGACTCTATGATTCAAGCACTAGATCCGGGACCAAACTATGCGAAACTCATGGAGGAGTACAAGGCCAAGAAAGATGCAAGACTACCCATTAAGATCATTCTGATTGATGAGCCTGACAAAGAACATAGCCCTCCGAAGTTAGGGCATCCATCATTAGCCTTGACGAACAGAAAAGAGTTGACCCATCTTGAGATAGCTCAGTATGGTTACAAGTTCTTCAACACATTCAAAGGCCTTGTTGTCAACCTTATCTTCAGCTTCAGGGAGCGTGACGGGAGTCTAGAGATCTTTGAGAATTTGAATAGTCCGGAAGAAGCTTTGAGGATCATTGAGATAGAGCTTGGTTTCCTCTATGATGCTCTATTCACCAAGATGGCGGTTCTTCATAGCTTAGGTGGACTTGCCTCACGCATTGTTGCTTCTGGTACCCTTGTGGCTGCATTCATCAACTTTCATAAGAAACCTAAGAAAGACATACAATTTCATGGAGCTGATGTCGTGGTTACCTACACACTGTTTGCAGTTGGCATAGCTTTGGATTTTATATCCCTAGTCTTGTTTTTGTTTTCCGACTGGACGTGTGTTACACTTAGTAGCCTGAAGGATGATCCAGATGAGCCTCTAACATCGAAAGAGAGATTTTTCTGTTGGCTACTTAGTTTCAGACAGCTGCGTTGGAAGACGCAAGAATGCCACCATAAAGGTTGGCATAAGTGGACCGAAGGTGATGATAAGTGTTCAACAGTACATAGGCATGACGTGCTCACGACGCCATTCTTCCTCCGAAGGTGGTGCGGAAGCATTAACGTATTCAACTTTCTAGCTTACGCCACAAAATCAGAGGTAAAGAGGATTCACGATGCAAGAGGTAGTTTCCGCCGCTACTCATGGAAGATCATATCTTTCCCATTCAAAATTCTTAACTTAATCATCCAGAACGTTTTTGGATGGATTGTCAAGTTGATCAATGAAGTGCACAGATGGATCAGCCACAAAGTCAATGAATTATCAAGAATTTATCCTTTGGCTCGTCGTACGATTTACCCTCTCTATTTTGAGTTCCTCTCCCGCATCCCCTATTTCATCAAATATGTGTGGGATGACCTTAGTGAGTTTTTCGACATCTCGGAAACGCTTGATACAGTCAACAAGGCTTTGTTTGTACACGGAGAGCCGATGACGAAACAATTGTGGGAGTTCATGTTTACTGAGCTGAAATACAAATCAAAATATGGAGACAGTCCTGAGAATGCCAAAGGGATATCTTTGGCTCGGGGAGAATGGACTTTAAGAGAGAACCTGCCAGAGGATGCAGAACGTGAAAAACTGATTCGTTATGTCACAAGCGTTGATTATGATCAGAGTCTTTTGATGTGGCACATCGCAACCGAGCTCTGTTACCAACAAGAAGAAAATACCCCAGAGGGTTATGATGAAAAATATCATTACAGTTACCGCGAGCACAGCAAGATCATTTCCGACTATGTGATGTATCTCCTGATCTTGCAACCCAGTCTGATGTCCAAAGTAGCTGGAATTGGAAAAATAAGATTCAGAGACACATTGGCTGACGCTGACAAGTTTTTCCAGAGGAGGCATATCGAGGACGAGAGAAGCGTAAAGATAGCCACCGAAAATATACTGGACGTCAATAGTGAAATTGAACCTATGGGCGTGAAAGGATATCGAAGCAAGTCTGTCTTGTTTGAGGCAAGCAGGCTAGCCAAAGACCTTACAGAGATGGAGAAGACGCACAAAATAGACAAATGGGAGATACTGAGTAAAGTATGGGTGGAACTTCTCTGTTTTGCAGCTCGTCACTGTGACCCTACGGCTCACGTGGAGCAACTAAGCAGAGGCGGTGAGCTCATAAACTTCGTGTGGCTTCTAATGATTCACTTTGGACTAACAGATCAGTTCCAGATCAACAAAGGAGATGCCAGAGCCAAGCTCATAATAGGCAAGTGAGAGTGAACAAGAACAACAAAATTCATTCTGCATTTGTACTTCTTTCTACTTTTTTCCTCAAAAAAACAATGACCAACTCTGTCCTGCATAGAGATGATGACATACATTGTTATGCTTTTGTGATTCTATTATCCCAAATAGTTTTCATATTCCAACAAGGGTTGTGACATGTATAAGCCTGCGAAAGAAGAGTGAAGTATCTCGATGTATACCTTAACGAATGGAGATTCTGACCAAAACTGAAGGAATCTGTGGGAGTATAAGCCGCAAGAAGAGAAGCTTTTGGCCGCCATTGAAACCAACAACGCACAAATCACTCTAATTGATCTTCTTCGATACGACTGATGAGTGACGATACAACACACAATCAAATCCAGTGAAATCAAAACCCCAAACGCACATTGAATCGCGCAAACGAAGCTCACTGATACTTAGTTAGAAAAGCTTTTCTTATATTTCCGACTCTAATTCTTCCATGGATGGATCAATCCTTCTCCCTTCCATTCACTTTCAATTTCAATTTCAGTTTTAGTTTCAGAGTTACATTTTTTTGGGGTAGGTTTTTCGATTATATTTCTTTTGGCAATTGCGAAAAACAAAAATACCCGGGTAATTTGATAAATAGTCTTTGAAGCAAACCCTTTAACAAAATAATAATAATAAGTTCCTACAAAAAAAATAATAATAATAATAATAAGTAGTCTTTTAAATTCTCTTAAATACCACAAAAATACCACAAATTATTTATTTCCAAAAATTCCAATAAACATCATATACATGAAAATATTAAAATATAGTCTTTATTAAATAAATTCCAATAAACATCATATGCATAAAAATATTAAAATATAGTCTTTATTAAATCAAATATAGTTTTTGATTATATAAAACAAACAAAACTTATACATATATAACTTTACTTGGCTAATTTAAAGTACAAAACTATATTAAAATAACAAAAAAACTAACAAATTAGACATGAGATATTTTTGTAATTTTAGTGTTTCATAGTGATTTATACGTAAGAAGATTGAGAAATTTTGAAAATAAAATGGTTTATTATATTTTAAAATTGGTTTTATATGACTTATAAGTATCTTATAAAATTGTAATGTCAATTTCTATTAAATTTTTCAACTTTTTTACAATAGAAAAAATATATATTTATATATATATATAAAAATTTAACTCTAAAAATGCCTAATTTATGTTTACTGAAGCTCCCTCATATAATACGCGATACAAATTAAGTTCGATTATATAAGTTATTTATCAAATGAACTTAAAAACAGAGTTGCTCTCATAAAAAAAGATTAATGATTAACTGAATACACAGTGTATTATACAACAGTTGAGAGTTTCTTAAATAAGAATCATACACCTTCCAATAATTTTAAACAAATAAAGAAACTTATTAAGAACTAGTTTACTGGAGATGTTTAAAAAGGCTACAAATCATTAAGAAGTGCTAGTTAGTTAGTGCTTAGTCTTGGTCTTAAAATATACCAAATAAGATTAATTTTAGTTAATTGTGATTTTTGATTATGTCTCAAAAGTCAAAACACAGAAAGAAAAAAAAAAAAAACAAAAACAAAAAGTTGTCTTTCTCTCTTTTCTTTCCTCATCCTATTTTTTTAGTTGTTTCTTCTTTCTTGTAGATTTCTCTCCTTTTGCTTTAGCATTGCTTGGATTATGGCTCCAGAAATTTCGAGGCAAAGAGAAGCCAAAGGAACCTTCACAAAAAACTTCCATGACCAATATGAAAAATGGGTCAATCTTAGCAACGAAGAAAGCAGCAATAGTCCCAAAACAAATCATCTTTGTGCAGGAGCTCTGAAGAATAGGGAGAAGGATGACGAAGAGGATCGTGTGGAAACCGACTCTAAATATCCGGGCCAGGTAATTCATGGTTTTGACAATGAGATCACGTCACTGAAAAACTTCTTGTTGGATCAAAAAGTTTACAAGGAGTTCAAGAGTCTTGTGATTGTTGGAGAATATGGTGTTGGAAAGACAACATTATGCAAGATGATCTTCAATGATACAGATGTGAGGAGTGTTTATGCCCCAAGGATTTGGGTTTCCATGCATAGCAATGAATCTAAGGAGGGACTTGATGGGAAGATATGTGTGTTGACCAAGATCTTGAAGGGTCTCGGAGTTGAAGATTCGGTGTTTGAATCCATCCATAGAGAAGTAGTAGAAGAAGATGCAAACAGGAAGGAAGCTGGAGAATTTGATGAAGAGACGGCGAAAGAGGACGAGCTCTCTGCTCTGCTCTATGCACTTCACTTGAATCTGAGGTGGAAGAAGTATCTGATTGTCTTTGATGATGTGCGCGAAGAGGACAACTGGAACGAGATTCTTCAGCATGATGCGGAGAAACTCAAGAAAGAGAGTAAATGGGGAAAGTATCTGTCAGATGGATTCCCTAACGGATCTGGTGGAAGAGTCATATACACGACCAGGGATGAGAAATACACTCTAGCAAAGAAGTTAGTTAAAGAGGAACATGAGATACATCGTCTTTGGCCTCTGACTGATACTGGGAGTGTCTGGAACATATATAAAGAAGCACTTGAACAGAATGAGGAAACGCCGCCAAGGAACGACAAGAAATGCTTAGATGAGCTGATGAACAAGTCTCGTGGTCTTCCTTTAGCTGCTAGACTGTTGGCTACGCTTCTTCCTGTGTTTCTTGACGATGAGAAAGCTGACCCGAACGGGTCTACAAGTGGAACTACCGAATCAGTTAACAACACTACATCAGGTGAGAATGGATCTATTCTACCTAAGCATGCTTGAAAAGGTGTAAACCTGAAAGAGCTCATTTCCATTGTGTTTTTTTTCTTTTTTCTTTTGTTTGCTTTTGTTTTCCTTGTAAACTGTTTTGTTGTTGTCTTTAGTGTCACTTTATGTTTTTTGAGCTTAGTTTCTGCAAATGTAACATTGATAGAGAAACATGGTAGATCTTCTCAGTTAATAATACATCTCTATATTAGTAAAAGAGAAGTACAAAAAATTCATGGGTCGGGTTATTTCAGAAAATTTTAAAAATATTACCCGATTAGATTAAATGGATACTTAGCAAACGAATCACATTTAAGATATAACTAGATTTGGACCCGCACATACGTGCGGGGATATATTTGTGTATTAAATATTTAAAATAACCTTTATAACTCATATTTATAATGATTTGGTTTCATCACATTTTCTTAACGTTTGTAATAATAATAGTTTCATCATAATATTTGGATCGATACGAAGACAGATCCAGATCGACATGAGGATGGATCCGGTTCGACATGAGGCCGGATCCGGATCAATTGTAAACTAATGTAATCAATTATATTTTTAGTAAATTATTGAAATATGAAATCGGATAAATACCAAAAATATCAGACTTCCCAAAACGAATTACCTAAATTGTCAAGGTGGAAATTCCACCTTGACAACGTAATTGATGTTTTTACCAATAAAAACTCTATCCCATGAAAACTCTATCCCATGAAAGCCATATGAGCAATGTTTACATTCGTCTCGTTTGAATTTGCAAAAATCTGTGTGTACCATACATTTTGATAAATCTTCCAATTTAGACATAATACTCATATCTTACGTTTGGATATTCTCTAACTCTCTTAAACTTTAAAATTATCATCTAAAGTATATATTTACCCGTTCAAAAGTTAGCGCATATTCAAATGAAATTCTTAGATTCGATTATAGATAAAAAAAAAACTATTTAGATTGTTATACAAAATTTATCTCTCATATATCTTATCAGGAATAGTTTGGAAATAATTTTTTCCGTTCCCATTTCACATTCACCGTTTCCCGTTCAGATATTGCCAGGGTAATGTTCGCAATGTTTCACACCCTTACGCATTAGCATAGTTATATTTTTAGATATAATTATTTGATATACTATTTATCTATATTAACATTTTTAAAGCAATTTTTCAAATAAATCCTAGACTTTCAAACTATTTACAAAAATTGCCACTGCCTTTAATACACTATCTTTAAAAATAAATGGAAAATTGTTAGAAAATAATAAAATTGGAAATACATCGATATTTAAAAGATTTAAAATTATGGTTCCCCTATCATATTTTTGATTTGATTTTTAATTGTTTTGAATCATCATATAACACATAAATGAATAAAATTTAATTTTGTTGTTCTACATATTTTGTGATTCAAATTTTTTTAAACGGATATATATCACTCAACTAATATAAAAAGTATGTGTACCACATCTCAAATCCGCTTAAATATTAGAGAATGATTCAAAATGATATTATACATATGATCATAATGGATTTAAATCCGAGTGAGCAGAAAGTTTCACTTAATAGTTTCACTTAATAAGCATCCAAACTTTGAAATTTGTATATCAATTAGTTCGATTTTTAGGTGATTTTTTTTTTAATTTTGCCGTAAATAGTCAATTTTAAAATTTTAAAAAGTTTAAAATATTATAATTTATATATTTAAATTTAATAAATAAAAATTAAAATAACACAAACGAATTATGTTGTAGGACGGGTTGTATGAACCAATATTAATTATTAAAAATTAAAATGTCATTAATTAATATGTTATTTTTTATTTTTTATTTAAACTTATACTGAATTTCAATAATTATATTATTTAATCTTTTGAACGTGTATTTACCTAATTTAAACTGTATATATGTTTACATATATACAATTTAAAATACTATAAATATCAATTTATTTTAAACATTTCAAATATTAAAATATTATAATATTTTGAAATCTATTAGTTTAAATTAGAAAAAATATATTAAAAATCTAAAATATGTTTACAAATACAAAAATTCGAATTTAACAGGGCACATTTTATGGTAACAAATTTATTACGATTTCCATGAATAGTAGTTAGGTATTAGTTTTGATTTATTTATTTATTTTAAAGCATAATTATTTCCTTTGAAAATATATTTTGCTGTCTTCAAGATATTTGAAATTTTTAATATGTATTTTTGAAATTCCTCCATATAACAATGCTTAAACTTATAAATTTTTAATTGAGTTTAAATATTTCTAATATTTTAAACTTTAAATGGAATTTAAATATTTATAATATTTTAAAAACTTTTAAAGGAGTAAATATTAATAATAACTAAACTTCTATAAAATTTAGATATTTATAATATTTTAATCTTTCCTTGCACCTAATTTATTTCATACTTTTATTTACGTAATATAAACTGTTTACATATATACAATTTAAATACTATAAATATCAATTTTTAAAAATTTGTTTAAAAATATTCAATTTCGAATTTAATAGGCCACATTTTATGGTAACAAATTTATTATGATTACCATGAAAATTGGTTAGTAATATATTTTGCAGTCTTCAAGATATTTGAAATTTTTAATATGTATTTTTGAAATTCCTCCATATAATAATGCTTAAACTTATAAATTTTTAATTGAGTTTAAATATTTCTAATATTTTAAACTTTACATGGAATTTAAATATTTATAAGATTTTAAAAACTTTTAAAGGAGTAAATGTTAATAATACCTAAACTTCTATAGATTTTAGATATTTATAGTATATTAATCTTTCCTTGGACCTAATTTATTTCATACTTTTATTTACCTAATATAAACTGTTTACATATATACAATTTAAATACTATAAATATCAATTTTTAAAAAATTGTTTACAAATATTCAATTTCGAATTTAATAGGCCACATTTTATGGTAACAAATTTATTATGATTACCATGAAAATTGGTTAGTTATTAGTTTTGATTTTTTATTTATTTTAAAACATATTTTTTTCTTTTGAAAATCTGTCATTAATTTTGTTTGGCTATAGATTTAGTATTACATTTTATATCATCTTTTCTATTTAATCTGTTTGGTTACACTCACAAAAAATGCTCCCCTTTTAATAGTATAGATAGATATGACCCGTTAATAAATTGACATTCCATAAAAGTGTTGGCTATCAATAGGTTTCGAGATTGCCTCTTCGATGCCATATTTACTATCCCACTAATTTAGGATACTTTGTTATTGCTAACAAATCTATTTACGGAAAACAATATTAAATGCTTATATTAAACGATTTTTCAAAATAATTGACTAACCTCTCAATCTTTACAAATCCTAATATGTAAATAATACCGTAAATATTCCAGAGTTCTACAATATTAATCTTTACTTCTGAAATTTTTATAAGACAAAGTATTTGATATAACAAACGAAAAAACATATATATAAAACATACTTTAAAAATATTTGGTATAACAAATATAAAAAAATGCACATAAAACTACGTAGATAATGGTATTACAAATGATAATCAGTTGGGTTTAGTTAAATGTTTCTTAAAATCATAAAATAAAATTTTAATATATATATATATACTATAAAACGAATTTAATAATAAGAATTAGTGTGATGTTTATAATTATATTGGATCCTTATTATTTTTTTTATTTTTATCTTTCCTGATATGTAAAATGAAAGATTTTAATCACAATAAAATTTATGAAAGAGGTTCCAAGATTATTCCATATCTTTATCAATTTGAATTACTTATAAAAAATGGAAAACTATTTTAACATTAGCATAATTAATGCAAAATTAGTTATGGAGCTCATATAATTTTATATTAATTTAGGGGGGGGGGGTGAAAGACTAAATTTAGGGAGCTCATGTCATCTAATTTTTTAATATAAAAAATATTACACAAATTATCATTACTATTATTTGGGAAGCAATAATAATAACTAATTAATCAATTTTATTATTTTAAAAAACACTATAATTATTGTATTTTTAATATACGTTATTTTATTTGTTTTATTTAAATATTGTATTTCATTTCTAAATACACATTTTTCCCAAATAATTGTAATCAAATAAATATTTCGAAATAATAATTGTTGATACTAAAATTAACAAAATAATAACACATACGATAAACAATGAACCGAAAACATTCCCCTGCGCTGTAGCGCGGGTCCGAATCTAGTTTCTTCTTTAGAACCAGAAGCATCACAGCATAACTCATTGATTCAAATACTCACAAAAAACAACAATCGAAAACTCATATACCAGCAATACATCAGTGGAAATGAGGAAGCAAAACACACAAACAAGAACAAAAAAGGATTAGACAACTTGGGAAAACCTGAGAAACTCTCAGGCTGTAGTGGTTTTATATTCGTATATTTAGCCAATCAAATAGTATATAAACATGAAAATCGTATGACCAAAAATTAAGAATCCACAAAAAAAGTATGAGAAAAATCTCCTCCTCTCCAATCAAATAGCCAATCAGTTAGTTATCAATTTTATCTGGAATTGGCTCAGTAAATCTGGTTGGTTGCTTTGGTACTTCGTGATTCCGTTTTATTTACACTCTAGTGAGTGTTTGGCTGATGGTAAATGAGTTGACAATGTTGAATTTGAAGCTCTTTCATGTTAGTACTGTGATTTTGATCAGTGACTTGTGGAATTTGCAGCTCTTTGATGATCATACTGTGCAATTAGGTTTGTTATTGAATTTGCAGGTCTTTGATGATCATACTGTACAAATGTTTTTTTCTTTCAAACTGTTAGTATAGTTAATTGTTCATATTTTGATAATAACGATAACATAACGAAGAGAAGTGAAGTTTCCTTCCAATGTGCCATATTTGTTTGCAGGCAATTGCTCACGATAAGAGGTCAGAAGCAAAACAAAAGCAACAATGGACATTGATACGTGCAAATCAAAACCAATGTTGCCTTACATTCAGATTGTCTCAGACAACCCGTTTGCTGATGAACTCAACTGACTTCCAAGGCCGAGGTGAGCCAATGCTAGCCAAACAAAAATGAGGAGCTCTCCTCCTTTGCTAAGCTGATCCATACGTGCTGTAGCGTCACAATTGCTTGCTGCGTGAAATAGCAACTCCATCCACACTTTGCTTACCACCTTCCACATGCTTTCTTCATCGCTATCAACACTTTGCTTCTTTATCTTGTTGAGTTCTTTCGCCAGTGCCCTAGCCTCGAACAACACAGATTTGCTTTTGTTTCCTTTAACATCCCTTGGATGAATCTCTATCTCTACTGAAAGAATCTTATGGCTAGCTCTTCGCACATCCCTCAAGTTCTCAATATGCCATCTCTTATAGAACTTTCCAGCTTCGGCTAACGTGTCTCTAAACCTGATCTTCCCTATCCCCGCAACCTCTGACATCAGCTTTGGCTGCATAATCAAGAGATACATCATGTAGTCTGAAAGGATTTTGCTGAACTCACGGTCTTTATCACAGCTACTTATGGGCACTTCTTCTTGGTAACACAGCTCAGTTGCTATATGCCATAGCATAAGGCTCCGGTCGAAATCAACATCTGCTATATAACGCATAAGCCGTTCTGGATCAGCCATATCTAATTCAATGTTTCCAGAATCCCATCCTTTCTTTCCGGCTTTTGTTTTTCTTCTCTCCTTTCGTGGACGCTGGAGTCTAGATTTAAGCTCGTCAAATATGAATTCCCACAGCTCTTTTGTCAAGGGTTCACTGTGTACAGATCTTATCAGACTGATCTCATCTAGCAGATCATCGATGCCGAGGAAGTTGGTGATGTAGCTGCCAATAAACGTGAAGCAGTGAGGTATCATGAACCAGAACTCAACAATAATAATAAGGTAATGAGCTACTGGATTGTCTCCCGACCACTGACCGGTGACATCTTTCATATACTGGTGAAGATCATCATTCCAAATGGCGATCTTTTTGCACAATTTCTTGGAGATGTTGGAAACGGAAGTGAAAGGGTAAAGTATAGTCTTCCACACAAGCCGACGTCTTCTACCCTTGACGTCATGCATCCTCTTTATATCTGCTTTCACAGAGTATGCGATGAAATTAAACAGTTTGATGCTTCCTGCCCATCTTTGGATTAGAAATGGTGTGTTAAGCACCTCATGTTCGACTCCTCCGCAGCATATTTGCTTCTTCCAGTGCAGCTTCTTCAAACCGAGGAGCCACTTGAGTGCAGGGTCTATCCATGAGCCACTGTCTACTTCGTCTTCATTTATCCTACTAATGACAGCAAATGTCCAGTCTGAGGGGAGGATCATGAGGAGAGATACAAAATCCAGAGCTATTCCAACTAAGAACAAAATGTAGGTGATCACAATATCAGCTCCATGAAACTCATGGCTCTTCTTGGTTCTGTAATGAAATATTCCAAATGCTGACAAAAGAGATCCCAAGGCTATGGTTCGAGTCAAAGCTCCAACCCAAGTATGAAGAACCGAGACTTTCGTGTATAAACCTTCATAGATAAAACCGAGCTCCACCTCCAAAATCCTCAAAGCTTCTTCATTTGTTAGATTCTTGAAGAATTCTCTGCTCTCACCTCGTTGCTCAGAGCTAAAAATGTTATTGACCACAAGACTCTTGAAGTTATTGAAAAACCAGAAAGCAAACTGAAGGATCTCGAGGTGAGTCAGATTACCGGGGTTTTCTAGCCTTAATGGTCTCCCATACTGCGTGTAGTTTTCAGTAGCCATCGAGTCGTCTTCCTTTCCCGAAGGGCGGGTCTCAGTAGAATCCGAATCAGGAACCTCAAGCATTGAACCCCTGAACTTGTCTGAGCTCGCGAGATACAAGGCAATTGTCCTTTCCAGATACTTTAATGTCCCAGCAATGAACAAAAGCAGTATGATCACCCAAAGAGAATTCGGTAGAGATTGGATAACCACATAGGCACCTGAAATAGCCTGTAAAGCCAGGCCAAGGAAGTGTCTGTGCCAAAGAGCATTGTCCTCAAGAGAGTATGCAGTGATTGTGTCTGGTCCACCAAGATGTAAGAGCAAGAACGGTGCCCACAAAGCCATGAGCTTCTTATCTTGAGGAAGATCATCTGGCTTCAATTCTTTCCCTTGATTCTTAGCAATAAGTCCAATCACAAAGTTTGCAGACCAATCTGCTAAGAGATAAGACAACCACAGGACTAAAGCCAGGAACCTGTTGGATGTTCTTTTCCTCAATGGTGCTAGGAGGATGAGAATTGTCTGAAGCGAGAGACTGAGGATTACAATTCCTCTGATGTTCCATTCGTCCCATACATTCTTGATATGTGCGGGAATCACCTGTACCATCTTCTTTTGATTACAATTATTGTTATGAAGGTTTGGATTCAGATAGACTGAGATTTAATAACGTTCAGTCGTTGACTTTCTTTGAACTAGAAGTCTTCTGGTCTTTATTTTTTCATTTCCTTTGTTCCAACAAAAAAAACCTTCAAATTTAAAATCCCATGTCTATGAACATACCTAAAATGAATATACAGTATCATTTTTCGTTTGTAATCTCCTTTGTCGTTTACTTTTTCCACAAAACTAGCATTTGAAAAGGATTTTTTTTTTTAATATTTAGTTCCAAAATAGTAGTAGTATAATATAAACTATAATAATATTAACTTTTATAAAAAAAATATTAATGGATCAATACATAAATAGTTTTTGAAAATTTGTTACGATAAGAAATTTTAGAGTGATTAAATAATATAAAAATAATATAATATATATTTTTTTAACACACTAATATAATAATATTTAATTTTGCTAAAATATACAAATTTTAGGTTTTTACGTATTTTTAATTAGCTATTATTGATGAATTGTAGTAGTCCGAGAGAAACTGAATACATTAGTATTTGTTTATCAGTTTAAAGCTCTGGAAAATTATCAATCACCAAAAAGCATTTATAATCAATCAACAGTGAGTACCAATCAAAGGATATCGTTTCCTACCGCTTTGAATCGCTTGAAATCACTTACTCACCTCTTTGAATCGCTTGAAATCACTTACTTTTTAAAAGCTCATTCTCGCAAACGTTTGAAACGGAGAAATATAAAAATGGGAAACAACACAATCAAGTAAGTCTTCAAATATGAAACAAGAGTCATTGAATCAATATAAGAGTTTGGGACGTCAGATCTTAAAGTATTGTCGTTGAGCCATCATTCTTCTCAGAGATCTTCTTAGGTCTCCAGATTCCGTTTCGATCACAGGGGCAGAATGTTACTCTGGGACACTCATAGCTCTCCAACAACCTCAGATTTGGGAAGAGTTTATTCAGCTCTCTCCATTCCACTTTTAGCTTTATCAGTGACGTGAGACGCAAAACCCCAACAGGACATTTTGTTGGCTCTCCTGGTAAGGTACCAAATCCTTTGACACGTTTCGAACTTCCAAGGTGGAGCTTTTCCAGGTAACGAAGGTTCTGAGGCCAAAGCCACTTTGGGAGTTCCCTATCAGGAAACCGCTGCAGGGACAGCTTCTTTAACTGTATTGGAAGTTCCTTAATATCACGCCAACTTCGCTCATCCTCCTCCTGCTCGTCTTTCTCATCTTTGTTTGGGTGCTTCTTTTTTAGGATAACTTTGCTTCCCCACCGCACTTTCAGGTTTTCCAGTACTTTGAAATCTTTTATATCATCTATCAACTTATCCAAAGGAAAACCTTCTCGGTGTACGGTAACACTAAGCTTTCTAAGATTCATTAAGCGCTTCAGAGCAGCCAGTTTACAGGTTTTTGCTGTATCAGCATCACCAAGCACAAATCCCTTGAGGACCTCTAGATTGGCTAGCCTAGACAATCCAACAGGAATGCTCTCTAAGGCCTCACAGCCAGTCAAATCCAAGTAGACTAGATTCTTGAGCTTATGTATGGCATCTGGAAGCTGCTCCATGTTATAGCAGTGCCTGAGGTCCAAGATTACAAGCTTGTTGAGCTTGCAAGCAGAACGGCTGAGGCTGTTAATGGTTGAGATACCTTGAAAACTCAAAAACCTTAACCTCGTCAAGGAACCCAAATCTTTCATAACTCGGCGGCTATCCATTTCGATCTCTTGGTCGGTTCTCTCCCTCTCCATTTCAGCCTCGGGGTCGATTCTCTCCCACCTACCCAGATAAAGGACTTTGAGCTTCTTCATACGTGTGAACCACTTGCGTGTGAATTCCGGGAACCTTTCAGAAACATTGAACACTGTTTCGATGTTTTCTGGATCCAGTTTTGTTCTACTTTTTGCTTCCTCTTGGAATGACGACCCTTCCACAAGGCAGACCTTGTTCAAGTCCGACTTCTGCATATTTGGCTTCTCCTTTTCATCATACATATCAAAAAGCCCTATCTTCTTGGAGATGAGAACCAGTGAAGCATGCACAAAAGGGTTCATCTTATAGCTACTTGGCTCCAGTTTTCGTTTGTTTTCAACTGGTTCAATCAAGTTCTCCTCCCTGAAATTATTAAGGATCTCTTTCACTTTACCTTCAGCTTCTGAAACAGTCAGAATTCCCTCCCCCATCCACCAATACATCAGCATTTTTCTATCCACCTCTTTGTTCTCCGGGAACACAGCGAAGCTCAGCAGGCAGATCCTCTGTTCATCATCTTTAAGACCCTCGAATTTTCGTTTTACATCTCTGAAAAACGCGAGCCTTTTGAGAACTTCTTCATTTGCATGGATGCCGGGCAAGCAAACAATGCGTTTTTTAATAGTGTCGCCGTCCTGATCATCTGGTGCTGCTTTCTTCTGTTTCTGCCTCTCAGACGACATAGGGACCTTCCTTATCAAGTTAAAAACCTTGGCGGTGATAACTGTCAAGTCTTTACTGGTTAAACTCCTATCAGAGGGTTCCACTCTATTAACCTCACCATTAAGCAAATCCAGTTGTTTATCCACATCTAACTGAAGTCTCTTCATATATCTTACTTTACGCTTTAAGCGACGAAGAGCAATCTGTAGCTTACGAATCGGATTCAAAAGATCAGTGGGAGTCTGAGGAGGCGCACTTTTACTTCTTTCCAAACTAGCTCCTCCACTTTTTTGCTGCGTCCCCAATGTTTCTTCTTCCCTTCGGATTTCAACATCAATGCTCTTAGAGGAAGGTAACACATGCTCCTGAGTATGTTCTCCTTTTACTGATTCATCAGTATCTTGAAGTTGTATAGCTGAATGTAGTTTATTTACAATGTTGATGATCGAATCAATTGTAGTTCCAACACTAGCTGATTGCGTCAACTCGTCGCGGCTCATGACTCCGTCCTTATCAGTTCATGCAAATCTTAGAAAGCAACGAAAAATCTCCAATGATGTTAGAGCAATACAGAAGCAAAGCAAACAAACCATTCCAGTAATTTATAAAGTCAATCTATATAATTTCCCATTGCCAAGATTTAATTTCGAGTTACATTTTAAGATCACAGAAAAAAAAAACACAAACAGATTATTCAAAAATACAATTTGTTCGATCACTCATTTCCCGTAAATCATCGATCATTTTTTTTTTTTTTTTTTTTCAACAGATCAGATGGTTCAAAACTGGTTGCTACAGCAAAAAAAAAAAAAAAAGATTTTTTCATTCACCAATTCTAATCACGTAAGTAATCGATCTCTATTACCCTTACAAAATGATTGACATCACAAAGCAAAAGCTTAATCAGATTTTGAATGGGTACAAAAGAAAAAGCACTTACGGAGTACATACATACATGCTCGAATCGAGATGGGACGGCTTTCCCAGTTGAAGTCAAAATATGCAGAAGGATCCGTAGAACCTGCATTTCTTAATCTTTCTAAAAGTTTTTTTTTTTTAATTCAATTAATAAAAGAAATTACTTAATATGTTTTGTAAAAGACTAAAATGTAACCACAGTATTCAGAACGGGAACATTCGTGAAAAAAATGTGACTTATATAATATTTGCCCAAAAAATAATAATTTTTTTCTGTTATCCGAAAAATGCTTGAACTAATTTATCGTTGATAAAAAAGTATGAATTCTTTTTCTTGTTCTAATTTCCTACTCTCGCTGTAACGGCTGTTAACAACACCGTTATATTTTCTAGAGAAGTTCCAGAAAAAACTCAAGTTATTTAATATTAGTTTAAAAATACATAAATTTTTTCAATTGCAGAAAATAAACAATCAATGTCATTTAGTAAAACCCTATTCAGAACTCCACTGGTAAAATGTTAAAAATAGAAAATAAAAAGAACTCAAACTGGTTTAAAGACAGTCAGTTCACAAACAATTTTCATATGTGTGTAAAATTTTATAAAAATTTTATTTTTTTAAAAAAACATCTTTAAAAACTTTATAAATATTTGAATCAAATCTCTTTATAGTAATTATTATATAGAACTATCTTATATAAAAATTTATAAATTTATAAATCTAATAAAATGTATTTTAAAAAATAGATATGTGAAGAAAGCATTTTTTTTTTAAGTACAAAAGAGAGATATTTTTAGAATTTCTGGTTTTATTATAAATGCATTTGGATGGAATCGAAATCTTTACAAATCTACTCAATCTCTTCTCTTACTACTACTTTTCCTCTTCGATTCTATCTTGTGATTGTGAAGATGGCAGAGAATTTACGGCGTGCAGTTCAAGACATTAACTTGGGTTTCGATGACGCTCCCATGACGATTCCCCCTAACATCGTGGCTAATGCGATGGCTGAAAACCGTTTCATCCTTATGGGACGACCTGTGATGCCGAGACGACAGAACCTTCGATCCATCATTGCTTCCATGCCGCGTGTCTGGGGCCAATCCGGTCTTGTCCATGGCCGTATTATTGGTGGTAACCAGTTCCAATTCATCTTCCCGTCTGAGGAGTCTCTCTCAACGGTCCTTCGCCGTGGTCCTTGGGCTTTCAATGATCGCATGTTGGTGCTTCAGCGTTGGTTTCCTGACAATGCTCCGTTGATCAACTTCATTCCATTTTGGGTTCAAGTTCGTGGAATCCCGTTTCACTTCCTCAATCGCGATGTGATTTCTCACATTGGTCGTTCCCTTGGTCCACTTTTGGATGTGGATTACGATGGTGAGGCTGCAGCACGTGTGGAGTTTGTTCGTGTTCAGATAAGTTGGGATATCCAACTCCCTCTCCGTTTTCAGAGACATATTCAATTCCAAGAGGGGGTGAACACTCTTCTTCGTTTCCGCTATGAGCGACTTCGTGGTTTCTGTGAGGTGTGTGGTCTGTTAACCCATGATACTGGTGCTTGTGTTCTCCCTGATGATGTTGAACAACAGTTTGCAAATGACGAAGAAGATGATGAGCACCCTCCACCAGAAATCCGTCAAAACCAAGGTGTTGTCATTCGTGAAATCGTGGAACCAGAACCAGTCCTTGATGCGGCTGTGAATGCGGATGAAGATGTTGCTCTTGATGATATTGATCCTTATCATGATGCTTTGGCTCACATTGAGGATCTCCCTGAGGAGATTGCAGTTGATCCTCTTGCTGACTTTGCAACCAATCCCTGGATTCGCCCTAGATTGGATCTGTCCCCCCATCCTGATGATACTGTGATGCTCCCATCTATGTAATGTGGTAAAAGGAAACGTGATGATGTTTCTGATTTTGCAGGCTCCTCAGGATCTTCCAAAGTGTTGGTTCGTGACACAGAAGTTACTAGTGGCAGCTCGGGTGATTCTTCTCACCCAAATGGACTTGAAAGAGGCGCGGTGGGCCCAGAACCACCACTTCCCCCATGAGGACAACTGCTTGGAACTGTAGAGGACTGGGCAATGACCTCACAGTTCGACGTCTGAAGGAGATCAAGAAGAAATTCTCTCCGGACATCATTTGCCTTATGGAAACTAAGCAAAGTGACAATGTTGTTAGGGATGTTTGTGGTGATTTAGGGTATGATCATATTGTTACTGTCCCTCCTCATGGTCTTAGTGGTGGTGTTGCTCTTATGTGGGAAAGTAGTATCTCTGTTTCTGTTTTGTTTCAATCTCCCAATCTTGTAGATACGTATGTTCAGATCAATGGATTTGGTTTCTGTTTGATTTGTGTCTATGGTCATCCAAATCCTACCTATCGTCATTTGGTTTGGGAAAGACTGGAAAGAACGGCTACTACTAGAACTGGCCCTTGGATGGCCATTGGTGATTTCAATGAAATCAAAGATAACAGTGAAAAGAGAGGTGGTCCCCCAAGACCTGAGAGTTCTTTTACTGATTTTAGACGAATGATTCAAGTTTGTGATTTTCATGATCTTCAAGCTTTGGGAGATCGCTTCTCTTGGGTGGGTAAACGTCACTCCCATGATGTTGCTTGTTGTCTTGACAGAACTATGGTTAATAGTGAGTGGTTAGCTCAGAATCCGGCTTCTTACTCTGAATTTTTGGAACTTATTGAATCTGATCATCGTCCGGTCATCACTACTATTTCTAATGATTTCACTCCTCGTCATGGTCAGTTCTGTTTTGACAGTAGAATGATTAATAAGGAAGGTTTCTCTGATGTTGTTAACAGTAGTTGGAACAACCAAATTTTTGGGTCTGCTAGTAGTTTATGTCGTCGTCTCACCCATTATCGTTCTGCGATTTCAAAGTGGAAACAGAGATCGAAATTTAATTCTCGGGAAGACATTGCTGTGCTCAAGCATCGTATCAATTCAGCTTATACTGATGGTTCTTCCACTGATCAAATCCGTGTTCTGCGTAACTCTCTTAGCCATGCGTATAAAGAAGAGGAAGAATTTTGGCGCCTTAAAAGCCGCAAGACCTGGTTAGCTTGTGGGGACAGAAATAATAAATTTTTCTTTGCATCTACAAAGACTCGTTTAGCTCGTAAGCGTATGTACTCCATTCTTGATGATGAAGGACGTGAACACCGTGGAGATAGTAATATCAGTGCTGTTGCTCAGACTTTTTTCACCAACCTGTACAAGAGTGAATTAACTCCTCAGAACAACCATTATCACATTTTTAATGGTTTTAATCATCGTGTTACAGAGGAGATGAATGCTGATCTGACAAGACCTGTTAGTGAAGATGAGATTAAAAAAGCTGTCTTTGATATTGGTGCTTCAAAAGCTCCAGGTCCTGATGGCTTTACAAGTGCCTTTTATCAACAATTTTGGGAAACTACCAAGGGTTCGATTTGTGAAGAAGTTCAGAATTTTTTCACTTGTGGTGTTTTTGATCAAGATATGAACCACACTAATCTGTGTTTGATCCCTAAGATTGACAATGCTCTTCATCTGCGTGATTATCGTCCCATTGCTCTCTGTAATGTTAGCTACAAGATTATCTCTAAAATTCTTGTGGCTCGTCTAAAGCATCATCTCAGTCATATTATTTCTGAAGAGCAGGCGGCTTTTATTCCTGGGAGGGTTATAACTGATAATGTCATCATTGCTCATGAGGTTATTCATGCTCTAAAGGTGAAGAAAAGATGTGCAAATTCGTTTATGGCTATCAAAACTGACATCACTAAAGCTTATGATAGACTTGAATGGGATTTTCTCCAAGAAACTATGTTGAAATTTGGCTTTGCATCTAAATGGGTTGAATGGATTATGACTTGTGTTCGAACTGCTACCTTCTCGATCAACATTAATGGTTCCCCTAATGGTTTTGTGAAACCTGAACGTGGTATCCGTCAAGGTGATCCTCTCTCTCCCTATTTATTTATCTTATGTGCTGAAGTATTAAGTCATATGATGAAAAGGGCTGAGGAGAAAGGTGATATTAAAGGTATTAAGATCGGTAATGCTTGTCCTGCTATTATTTATCTTTTGTTTGCGGATGATTCTCTGTTTTTCTGTCAAGCCAATCTGCGTTCTTGTCAGGCTATTCAAAATATCCTCTATCAATATGAACAAGCTTCAGGTCAGAGAGTTAACACCAGCAAGTCGGCTATTACTTTTGGTAAACGGATCTCTGCTTCTACCAAGACTATGATACGCAACTTTCTTGGTATCCATAATGATGGTGGTTGTAGCAAGTATTTGGGTCTCCCTGAGCAATTTGGAAGAAAAAAGGTTGATATGTTTCGTTATATTGTGGAGAAGGTGGCTGAAAGAACTAAAGGATGGAACACTAAGTTTTTGTCTCAAGGGGGTAAAGAAATTCTCCTTAAATCGATTGCCATGGCGATGCCTGTATACTCCATGAATTGCTTCAAGCTCCCTAAGAGTATTTGTGAAGATATTGAGAGAATTATATCAAATTTCTGGTGGAATAACAATCACCAAAGGAATTCAGTTCACTGGATTGCTTGGGACCGTATGAAGTTTTTGAAAAAGGAAGGAGGGCTTGGTTTTCGTGATATTGAAAAATTCAATGAAGCTCTTCTTGCTAAGCAAGCTTGGCGTATCTTTCATTATCCTCAATGTCTTATGGCTAGAACTCTTCGTGGAAGGTATTTCTCTTCCACTCACTTTTTAAATGTTGGACGTGGTTCCAGAGCTTCTTTTGGTTGGCAATCCATTCTCCATGGACAGAATCTTCTGAAAAAAGGTCTTCGCTACACGGTTGGTGATGGTAATATGATCAGTACTTGGGTTGATCCTTGGCTCCCTGTTCATCCTCCTCGTCCGCCTAGAGCCCTCAACAACAGTAACTTATCTTATCATACGGTTAACTCCCTGTTTCTTCCAAATAAAATGGGTTGGGATATTGATAAACTCCATGCTTTGATTCATCCGGATGATATCTCCTTTGTTCTTGCTACGAAGATCAGCTCTAGTCAACACAATGATATTTTGGGATGGTATTATACTGATAAGGGTTTCTACACTGTTAAGTCTGGTTATTGGCTTGCTTCTCATCATCCGGATTCTTTATTTCAGGCTAGTCCTCCCTATGGTAATCCCCTCATTAAGAAGGATATTTGGAAATTGAAAGTTCCCCCTAAAATTCACCATTTTCTTTGGAAATCTCTTTCTCGTGCGTTGGCTACTGGTGAAGAAATTGTTAACCGTCATATTGCTGATCATGGGAACTGTAAGCGCTGTGGTTGGCACTCTGAAACCTCTGACCATATTTTCTTTACTTGTCCGCATGCTATCCAGATTTGGCGAGCTTCAACTGTTCCTCTTCTTTGTTTATCTGATCCCAATTTACCTTTTGAGGATAAGATGAAGGCTGTGTTTGACTTTCACAGGGTTAATTGTTATAATGATCTTCTTACTCATCTCCCTTTATGGATCATGTGGAAATTGTGGAGAAGCCGGAATCGTTTAGTTTTTTGCAGATTAAATAACAATTGGCGTAGGGATCTTCGTGAAGCTAAACAGGAAGCTGAGGAATGGCTTAATGTTAATATTGTTTCTCATCGCCAATCTCAGTTTCAAGTTCATGGTTCACACCATTCCAGAGCTCCTCCTCCTCGCTGGTCTCTCCCTCCTCCAAGCTGGTTTAAATGCAATTTTGATGGTAGTTTTCTTTCTATTACCAATCGAGCTACTGCGGCTTGGATTATCCGTGATGATCGGGGTCTGTTTAAAGGAGCTTCTCAATGGACTGGTCATTTTGTTTCTTCCCCTCTCGAAGCGGAATGTCAAAGCTTGGTTGGTGCTTTGCAAAATATTTGGCTACGAGGTTTTCGGAAAGTTATATTTGAAGGAGACTGCAAAATTCTTATTGACACTCTAAACAATAGATGTGTGCGTTATGATGTCTTCAACTGGATATTCGAAATTAAGATGTGGATGCAACGTTTTAAGGATGTTCGTTTTAACTGGGTTCCTAGAAAGCTCAACAATCCTGCAGATTGTCTTGCAAATCTTCAACGTTTTTCTATTTCTGATTTTGTTTACCATCACTCTATCCCTTATGTTATTCTTGATGCTGTAAACAATGACTATTCTAGTCTTTATTGATATATTGCAGATTTGTGTTAAAAAAAAAAAAAAACACTAAGATATCTTGAGGTTCTAATGAATTTCTTATGAATAAAGAAAGACTCGACCTGATAAATGTCAAGTCATGTTATCTATATTTTAATGCAATTAGCAATTGTATACGGTGAATAAAGAAAGACTTTGAGGCCGGAGACCTTCCCCAAACCATATTTAATGTCGGAGTTAATGGCTTGTCCACATGATAAGTTCAGAAGTGGAAGTTTAAAAAATATACCTATCTTAATGTATTCGTAACCGAGATACTTCGGTACAGGTTCCGATAATTAATAATCATTTTTTTAATGTGTGTTTTAAAAAAAAAACAAATTTAACCCAATAAAATAAAAGAGAGTCAAAAAAAAAAAATCAATCTTGTAAGTAAATCGAGGGGGAGATAAAATCTACTGGGGGCATCCTAATTCCAAGCTCCAACTTAAATTCAAAATCTGTAAAAATGTGAGGAGGAGTGATCAATCAAAATCAAAGGCAACGAAGAGGAAACAAGGGCCATTGTCGAGTTTGCTTCACCCAAGGTTCGTCATTTTCTCTGTATTCGCACACCAAACATATAGATTGACTATTTTGAACTTTCTAGACTTTTCATCTTCTGCTACGGATTCACGATTACTAAACCATTATTGATTTTTTTTTTAGTTATTCTTTCATCTTGTTTCCAGAGTTTTGACTTTACATATTTTCTTTTCCTTGTGTTTTTGCTTACCAGTTGTGATGGCTTCTCCACATAGTGCTTACTTGGAAAAATGTGTAGCAGTATCTTGCAAAGAGATTTTTAAATCATTAGAAGATGATAATGTTTCGAGAGTCTTGCTTGTTGGTGAAGCTGGAATTGGTAAGACATGGATGGCTCGCGAAATATTCGAGCGTGCACCTAAAGACGAAGACTCCTCATGCTACGTTTCTCTCTGGTTGAATCTAAATAAAGATTTCCATGTATTGTCCCTTTACGAGGATATAGCTTCTCAGCTTTCAGTATTTCTTGATAAAGAAGAGAGTGAAGAGGATGATAGTGAAGATGAGGAAGAGGATCAGAAAACTCAATACTTGGTCAGGTTGAAGGAAAAGATTCATGTAAAACTTAGGAAAAAGAAGGAAAAGGCTGAAAAAAATAATCTTTTGAAAATGAAGGCCAAGGGTGAAAGAAAGAAGTACCTCCTTTTGGTTTTGGATGATGTAGGAAATGTGACCAACGAAGCAAAAGTGATGCAAGATTTGGAACTTGAAGTTTTCCTTGCTCCTTTCAGACCTATCAAGATTCTTCTCACAAGAAGAAAAGGAGAAGGCGACTCTAAAGATAACATGAAACCCCTTGCCACAGAGGAGTTACATGCTAAGTCTGTTGGGGATATCGATTCCCTTGCCACAGAGGAGTTAGAAGCAGACTCTGATGAAGAGATCGAGTCCCATGCTACGACGGATGGGGCAGGCGATTTACTTGACCCCCATACCATTGATGCGTCACAGATTTTAAGCGCCTTCTTTACAGATACTTATTTGATGGGTCTACTCAAGTCCCTGATTAAATATGACTTACTTGAATCTCTAGAGTGTGATATAGTGAAAAGGAGCATCGGTTTGCCAGCTGCAGTCGTTGTCCTAACCAAGTCTCTAAATTACATTGCGTGGAAGCTTCAATTTTCTCAGCTTCCTCCAAAGCAGGAGGGGGTTCTTTTAGCAGTTCTTTCCTCTTTTGATCCTGACCGTAATAGAGCTAATCCTGTTCTACATCTCGCATATGAGTTACTAAAAACAGATGATACCGTGAAGAGTTCTATTGTTGATTGCTTCTGGCATAGCTTGAGCTTCTTTGAGCATTGTGGGTGTGTTTGTTACCAGGAGTTGATCGCACATTGGATTCTTGAAGGCTACTTCGATCCTGTTAGATCCATTACAGAGGCCTATATGGATGGCCATGAAGTCATGATGGAGCTTTTAGAACGTGGTTTTCTAAAGATACATGAGGACAATGTTGTTATGCCAGAGGTTGCAATGAAGTATTTAATAGATCTTCGGGGTCGTGGACTGTCAGGCAGATCTCGAATCTCACTTGCTAAAGTTTGTGGTAGTGACAGGACACAGGGTCTAGGGAAAATCAACCAGCTGGATGACATCATAGAAGCAGTTCAAACTACAAGGAAAGGAGATAAAACTACCACAGTTCTGATTAGTGGAAACCGTTTGCGTCGTGAAACTCTAAAAGACTTTTTTGAAAAGCTGAAGGATATTGAGATACTTGGCCTTTTTAAACCCGCATTGGAACCTGTTGTCTCGTTTTTATCCAAGCTAGTAAAACTTCGAGTTCTTGTGATCAGGGACTGTGACCTACTTAAAGATATAGAGGATCTTAAGGCTCTCCGCGGGTTACATGTTCTTGAAGTTTCCGGAGCCAGCTCCCTGAAGAAAATATCTGACGACTTCTTTATGGATATGCCTGATATTCAAAGTCTTCATCTCTCAGGGCTTCAGATCAAATTTTCTCCTTCCAGTATTTCTGAACTGAAGAAGCTTCACTGTCTCATCATCAGGGACTGCCCTTTATTGGAAGATTTGCCAGACATACAAGAACTAGTAGAGCTTGAGGTTGTTGATATTTCTGGTGCTCGTGGGCTTCAAACTTGTTTTGACCACGCAAACGGCAACGAGAAAAACATAATAAAAAACAAAAGCTTTTATCATCTTAAAAAACTTCAGCTCCTTGACTTCTCGGAGAGCCAAATAGAGCGACTGCCAATATTTCAGGACTCTGCTGTGGCCGACAAGCTTCACTCCTTGACTCGGCTCTTGTTGTGCAATTGTAGCAAATTGAGAAGATTGCCTAGTTTGAAGCCCTTGTCAGGTCTCCAAATTCTTGATCTCTCTGGCACTTCCAGCTTAGTGAAAATGCTGGAAGTATGTTTTGAGGATAAGAATGAACTCAGAATTCTTAATCTGTCAGGCACTAATCTTAGCGAGTTGGCCTCAACCATAGATGAGTTGTCCAGTCTCAAAGAGCTCCTCATAAGGGATTGCACCAATCTAGAAGTGATCCCAAACATCCAGACACTGAAAAATCTCGAAGTCATTGATGTTTCCGGCAGTACCAAGCTGGCGAAGATTGAGGGATCATTTGAAGACATGTCTTACCTACGAGAAGTGAATCTATATGGAACGAAAGTGGAGACACCGGAGTTGCCAAAGGAGACCAAAACCCATTGTCTTAAGCGAATCTTTTTGGCAGATGGAAGGTGTTTTGAAGGTGAGACATGGAGCCAAATAAAGGAACACATTGAACATGATAGATCTGAGAATGTCAGTTCCGCTGATGCAGTTGTATCATCCCAAGAAATCTCAGAAGAAACAGGAGAGATTCATTCAGCTGAACCTTGTACTGAGAAGGGAGATGCCAGCAAGGAACATCTTCTTCAGGTCCCCATAGACAGAGCTATATATAAGAAGTTACTATCACGTTTTGATTCCCCAAGTCACCAGGAAGCCATGGAGATCAAAGAAACTAATGAGCTAGATGAGGACACACTAGCTAATGCTGAATTTGTGTCTTTTGTAGACTGCACTTCTACAAGGGTCACATCTATATTTAACAAGACCAAATTGGTGAAGGGTTGCTGGTTAAAGATGTGCTTTGATATAGAAGAACTTTGATGTGTTTGAGGTCAATGAATCAACTGTAAAGTTTCGTATTAGAAATGAGGGTATGAGGCATCGAATATTGAACAGAGGAATGTGGAATATCATGGATATTCCTATGATCGTATCGAAATGGTCTCCCTTCACGGAAGACACTCAACCAGCAATGAAATCAATCCCATTATGGGTTACGCTAAAGAACGTTCCGCCAACCATGTTTACTCATAAGGGCCTGCAGTTTTTATCTAGTGCAGTGGGAAAGCCAGTTAGGCTACACCCAAAAACAGAGGCGTGTGTTAGCTTTACAGAAGCACAAATATTGGTAGAAGCAGATTTGACGAAAGAATTACCATCGGAGTTTGTTTTTACAGGAGAGAAAGAAGGAGAGATGGATTCTATAGTTCAGTATGCCTATCCTTGGTTGCCTCCAAGATGTAGCTGCTGCAAAAAATGGGGACACTTACAAGCCACTTGCCTCTCCTTGGAGAAGAAGGAGGAGCAAATTGCAGGAAATGTCTCGCCAGTGAAAGTACAAGAGAGTATTGAGACTGAACCAGATGTTCCGTCACTTCCAGTGGCTGAAGAAACTGTTTCCGTTGTTGATCTTTCCAAAGAAACTGCAGAGCTTGACTTGATTCCAGTTGAAGAGAACGGAGAGATTATGGAGCAGCCTTGGGTCACTCCATCGAAATCCGGTCGCAGCCCAACTAAGAATCAAGTACAAGTTAACGCCGGCGAAATTACAGTGCTTTCCAACCCTTACTCTGTGCTAGAGGTGGAGTTAGATAGGGGAGGAGATTTGGAGGGAAAAGAAATCGATGAGACTGTCATCATGCAGGAACCACACGTCATCATGCCCAAGGAAACTGGGGTCTTGGCGAGAACTCGTGGGGTGCGAGCGGACATAACATTACGTCCTTCTCTACCTCGGGATTCAAAAACCGCGCATAAGACAATCTTGACCTATTCGTCTCAAAGTTCTAGAGCAAGCTCTAGAGATCCGAGTAAGAAAGGTCACTCCAACTCCCACTAGATGTCGTGCTTCTTTTGGAATGTCCGGGGCTTAAATAAATCATCAAAACATTCCGTAATAAAGCAGTGGGTCAGGGAAAAAGATTTTCAGTTTGGTTGTTTGTTAGAGACAAGGGTTCAGGAGAAGAATGTCGTGGAAGTTATTAAGAGTGTGTTTCATGATTGGTCACTTTTGACAAATTATGAGCATAATAGAAGAGGTCGCATTTGGGTTGTTTGGAAGAACAATGTGCGTTTGACTCCATTTTACAACAGTGAACAATTGATCACTTGCTCTGTAAAATTAGAGGACCAAACTATGGAGTTTTTTTGTTCTTTTGTCTATGCGTTGAATCTTGCGGAACAAAGATCGGCTTTATGGCAGGAATTAAAGGACCATTTTGATTCTCCGATTATGCGTGGCAAACCTTGGATGATTTTGGGTGACTTTAATGAGACCCTAGCTATGTCTGAACATTCTCGGGTGGAGGATAATCCCATGGTAACGAGGGGTATGCGGGAGTTTCAAGAAGCAGTAAGTTATTGTTCTATCACAGACATGGTTTTCCATGGTCCTTTGTTTACTTGGTGGAACAAGCGAGACATAGATCCAATTATGAAAAAGCTAGACCGGGTTTTAGTCAATGATATTTGGTGTCAGATTTTTCCGCATTCATATAGTGTTTTTGAGGCAGGGGGATGCTCGGACCACTTGAGAGGCCGTATTAAAGTTTTTGGGGATGAGAGACTTACTCCAAGGAAGAGACGTCCATTTAAATTTGTCAATGTGCTAGCTGAAATGGGGGAATTTCAGCCGATAGTCGAGAGCTATTGGCAGGGCACGGAGCCATTGTTTTTATCCACCTCGACGCTTTTCCGGTTTACTAAGAAATTAAAAGGGCTTAAACCAGCTCTCAGGAATTTGTCAAAGGAGTGTTTGAGTCATCTGGAAAAGCGTTCTAGAGAAGCTTTGGAGGATCTTTCTAGCAAACAAATGGTGAACTTATCTAACCCCACTGTGCTAACAATGGCGGAAGAAAATGAGGCTTATTTAAGATGGGATCATGTAGCTAGTCTTGAGGAGAAATATTTAAAGCAAACATCGAAATTGCATTGGCTCCAGGTCGGAGATAAGAATAATAAAGCTTTCCATAGGGCTGCAGCGTCTAGGAAAGCGATCAACACAATTAAGGAAATCCAGTGTAGTGATGGAACTGTGGTTCAAGGGGAAGATATCAAGATTGAGGCTGAGAGATATTTCAGGGAGTTCTTACAATTTGTTCCATCCGATTTTGCGGGAGTAGAGGTAGAAGTGTTACAGGAGTTGTTACCTTTTCGATGCTCACTTAGTGACCAAACTATGCTTGAAACTGAAGTCTCCAAAGAGGAGATCAAGAAGGTATTATTTGCTATGCCGAATGATAAATCTCCTGGCCCTGATGGTTTCACTTCAGAATTTTACAAAGCAACATGGGATATCCTTGGTGATGAGTTCTCTATGGCAGTTCAATCCTTCTTTGTTAAAGGATTTTTACCTAAGGGTGTAAATTCAACAATTCTAGCACTAATTCCAAAAAAGTTGGAGGCAACGGAGATGAAAGACTACCGCCCAATCTCGTGCTGCAATGTCATATACAAAGTCATATCCAAGATAATCGCAAATAGATTGAAGTTGGTTTTACCGGAGTTTATTGCTGGGAATCAATCGGCTTTCGTCAAAGACCGTTTGTTGATTGAGAATGTGCTGCTTGCGACGGAACTGGTCAAGGACTATCACAAAGAATCCATCTCAGAACGGTGTGCGATAAAAATTGACATCTCCAAGGCTTTTGATTCGCTTCAATGGTCCTTCTTACTTAATGTCCTCTTGGCTCTGAATTTTCCTCAAAAATTCATTCACTGGATTAAGCTTTGTATTACTACCGCCTCTTTCTCGGTTCAGGTTAATGCAGAGTTAGCAGGGTATTTCCAGAGCTCTCGGGGGTTAAGACAAGGTTGTTCTTTTTCTCCCTACCTATTTGTCATTTGTATGGACGTTCTCTCGAAGCTACTCGACAAGGCTGCGGGAGTGGGGCAGTTCGGTTTCCATCCTCGTTGTAAGGAGCTTGGCTTGACTCACCTGAGTTTTGCCGACGATTTGATGGTGCTTTCTGACGGTAAAACAAGATCAATTGAGGGAATTGTGGAGGTGTTTGATCAGTTTGCTAAGGTCTCGGGCTTAAAAATAAGTATGGAGAAGTCGACTTTATATATGGCTGGTGTTTCAACCACTACTCGCCAGCAATTTGCGAACCAATTTCTCTTCACTGTGGGTCAGCTTCCGGTTCGGTACTTGGGGCTGCCTTTGGTTACTAAACGCCTCACCGTAGCAGATTACACACCTTTACTAGAGCAGATAAGACAACGGATCAGTTCTTGGACAGCAAGGTATCTCTCTTTTGCAGGCCGTTTTAATCTTATAAGCTCTGTTTTGTGGAGTGTTTGTAACTTCTGGTTGGGAGCTTTCCGTCTCCCTCGTGCTTGTATTAAAGACATTGAGACCCTTTGCTCAGCTTTCCTCTGGTCGGGCCCCGAAATGAATGTCAACAAGGCGAAGATCAAATGGGATCAAGTGTGTTTGCCAAGGAAAGAAGGAGGACTTGGCCTTCGCAATCTTAAAGAAGCAAATGACGTGTGTTGCCTTAAGTTGGTATGGCGAATCATTTCTCATGGAAATTCTCTCTGGGCTAAATGGGTTGAAAAATATTTGCTGAAAGGGGACTGTTTTTGGATTGCCAAAGAAGCTGCTAGTTTAGGCTCATGGATTTGGAGGAAACTTCTAAAATACAGAGACTTAGCAAAAAATTATACAAAGGTAGAAGTGGGCTGTGGAGAGCAAACATCTTTCTGGTTTGACAAATGGTCTTCTCTTGGTCGATTGCATGAACTCATGGGGGATAGAGGTATGATCGATATGGGGATCAAGAGAAATATGACTGTGGCAGCGGCTTGGTCCTCCCGCCGCCGCCGTCGACATCGGCAGGACACTCTCAATCTCATTGAGGAGGCTCTCCTCTCTCAGTTTCATCGTCGTACCACACATGATGATATTGTTTTGTGGCGGGGTAAGAATGACGACTTCTCGAACAAATTCTCTACAAAGGATACTTGGAACCATATGCGGACGACTTCAAATACTGTAGCTTGGCATCGGGGTATTTGGTTTAGCCATGCGACGCCAAAATATAGTTTCTGCACTTGGCTTGCTGTCCATGATCGATTGGCTACAGGGGCTAGAATGCTGCGATGGAACAGAGGAGAAACCGGGGTCTGCGTTTTTTGTCGATTGCACCTTGAAACCAGAGATCATCTTTTTTTTGATTGCATCTATACTTCTGAAGTCTGGGCTGTTCTAGCTAAAGGAGTATTCAAAGCTCGATATACCAAAGTGTGGAATGAGATCATTGCTTTTGTTTCAAGTTCTCAGTTGGACCGTTTAGAGGGATTTCTTGTTCGCTATGTCTTTCAAGCTACTGCTCACACCATTTGGCGGGAGAGAAATGGTCGTCGCCATGGTGAAAGCCCGCACACTACAGCCAACTTGATTAGGATGGTAGATCGACAGGTCCGCAATCAGCTCACGACAATTCAACGGATGGGTGATAGAAGATACGAGAAAGGGTTACAAGCTTGGTTTCTTTCTAGGCGTTAAGTCTCCTTTGTAAAAACAAAATTTCAGTTTTTTTTTCGATTTCAAGCTGCACTAGTTGTAAAAACGATATTTTTCTTTGAATATAATTTAACATTAGATTCAAAAAAAAAAAAAAAAAATAGAAGAACTTTTCTATGAAGTGGATGAGGATAGTTTGCAATCACTGGAGACTTTGTCGATTACAAACCTTGCGTCAATAGAGACTATAAGCTCTGTTGGTAAGTTGGAGAATCTGAAAAACCTAAGCTTAGATTGCTGCCCGGAAATCAAAACGATTTTCACGGATATGCCTGGCAGCCTAGAATTCCTTAATGTAAAGCATTGTGAGAAGCTGGAGAAAGTTGTTGAAGGAGTCGAACTGTCAACTCTCACTAATCTGTCATTGAAAGTGGAGAACTGCCCAAATTGGAGGGACTTTTCCCAAATTCGGTAAGTTACAAAGTTCTATTCTAGTGAACATTTAGGATCATCCATGATTCTCATTCCTTTTTTCCTTTTCCTGTGAAAAGTAAATTTGTAGCTATCTTTTGCAACTCTAACGTTCTAGCACACTAAAGAACTCATCAGGAAAGACACTTACAAATCCTACTTGTCAAAATTCATTTGCATCATATTTTTTTTGTACCTCTTTTATACGGCCTTGCAACAACTCTTGTCTCATGTTAGCTTCATCTTCACGTGCCTATTTGCAGGACTGAGATTGATTGATCCCCATGACTTTCTAGGAGGCAGCATCACAAGAGTGAAGATCATATATTTAGCTGGAGCTAGTTCTCCTTACGCAGTACTATGCATCTTGATTGTTGCCTGTAATCATTTAAGTACTTGTTTAGCGTGTATCTGTAGCTTTGTGTGTTGAATGACTGGCTTTGAAACATCATGTTACCGACACTCTCTTTACTGTCCCCTGTTTCTGTTTTAAGATATTTTCGTTCACCATTTTACAAAACTCTTCCTAGTCTAAAAGTGGATGATTCAAAATGCTAGTTAGAGTGACTCCTGGCACTATATCTAGTTGATAATAACTTCTTAATTATCCAAAAAAAACACAAATCCGAAAAATGAGTTAGTTAATAATAACACCTAAAAGTCATCAGATACCACATATTGTTTAGCAACGAAACCAACTCCCCCACTCGCCAGGTTAACAAAAATGACTACAAATGGGTTGTGAGACAGGGGAAAAAGTAAAGAAGAGTATAGGAACACAGTAGTTTACTTGGCCACAATGAGCCTGGCTCTAGCATTCTCCTCTGTGGTCTGGAATTGGTCTCCGAGGCCAAAATGAGCCATCAATAGCCAAACAAAGTTGATGAATTCACCTCCTTTGCTTAGTTGCGCAACATGTTGCTTGGGATCACAGTAAGTTGCTCCATAGCAAAGCATCTCCACCCACACATTGCTCATTATCACCCACTTGGCTTCCCCGCTTATTTGCTTCAGCGCATTTGCTAATCTACTCGCATCAGCTAGCACATTCCTGCGTTGATTTCGCCTACCTTTACGTTCCCTTGACTCCCCGAGAGTAGATAAAATATCATTGCACACCTTATCTATGCTTTATCCTCGCGGTTCTTCCTCTCTAAGAACTTTTTAGCTTCTCCAGACTTCTTAACTTCTGCTATAGCTTCCATGAAACTTGTCTTATCGATTCCTGCAACTGTTGACATCATAGCAGGCTGCACGAATAAAAGGTACATCATGTAATCTGAAAGGATCTTGCTGTACTCGCGGTTACATTCATTCGCTGTCGTTGCTTTCTCTGTTTGGTATAAGAGCTCAGTAGCGATATGCCACATAAGAATGCTCTGATCATAGTCAGCTTGAGTCACGTAGCGGAGCAGTTTCATGCGGAGAGACTCATTTAATATATCATGGAGCACCCACTCACCCCTTGTAGAATATATATCACTGGCAGTCTCAGCACGATCAGCAGCTTCTGATCTTCGCTTAACCTCTTTATATATGAACTCCCACATCTGTTTTGTGATGCGATCACTTGATGTATAAATCACCCGGTTGAGCTGATCTGAGATGCCGAAGAAGTCCAAGACATAGTAGAAAACAGGGATACCAAACCAGAATCTCAGAAAAAGCTTCATAGGGTAAAGTGCACAATACATTTTTCTGTTGTCCGTGGATGATTGAAAGATAAGCTCGTACAACCAGCTGCGAGCACGATCGATCTCATGTTTCATGTTCCTGAAACATAAGCTGATTCCTCGGATGATACAAATGACGACACTGTCAATACACAAAGATTGAATGAAAGCATCAAAGAATCTGTGAATCCATCCGTCAGTATTGTGGATGCTCGAAGATCTTATTCCAAGAGAGTACTCAATCAGGTTGTATGAATATATGTATTCAGACCATCTGCGAAATATAAACTTTCTATCAAGAACCTCACATTTGGTTTTGCTGCCTTTTACTCGGTGTGAACAATCATAAGGTTTCCACTTCAACTTCCTAAAACTGAGGATCCAGTTGAAAACTGCACCGACAAGGGAGCCCTTACCGTCGTCATCCTCCTTTGGCTTCTTGAATCTGGCAAATGTCCAATCAGAGACACAGAAGATGAAAATCGCAACCAAATCAAGCGCGATTCCACTTATGAGCAAGACGTATGTAAGGTCGACATCGAATCTGTTGTAATCAGACTTCTTGGCCGTTGCGAAGATGCAGAGGGATGAGACAAGGGAGGCCAAGGCCATGAAACGAAAAGATATTCCAATCCAGGTATGCAAAATGTTAACTTTAGTGTAAAAGGTACCATAGACGAAGCTGAGCTCCACCTCTAAAACACTCAAAGCTTCCTCTGGTTCTAATTGCTGGAAAAATTCTTTGCTGTTGTTTAACTCCTCAGATTGAGAGCTAAACATGAGATCAACCACAAGACCTTTAAAGATATTAAAGTATCTGTAGGCGTATTGGACAGCCTCGAGATCGGTCAGCTTGTTAGGTGACCTCACTAAAACCTTGGGTCGTTGACCTTTCTCCACCTCCTCGATCCTAACTATCTGGGTAGGTTCTCTAAGCATCTTCCTAACTTGATACTCCTCCATGAGCCTTGCGTAATCCGGACCAGGATCAGGATCCTCTAGCATTGAGTCCTTGAAGGTTTCAAGACTCGCTCCACGTAGAGCTTTTATCCTCTCAACATACTTGATGATTCCGGCTACGAGCATGAGCGATGTGGGTACGAAAATATTGTTTGGTATAGAGAGCAAAAAGACATAGAAAGTGACAACAGCTTGGCAGACAAGAGCGAACAAGCTCCTGAGCCAGAGGTCATTGTCCTCGATAGCAAGAGCCGTGATAGTATCAGGACCACCGAGGTGTAAAAGAAGGAAGGTTGCCCAGAAAGCTAAAAGATCAGTGTTCTTGGGTTGCGGTTCGCTTCCTTGATTATCTGAGATCTGTCCTACAGCGTACTCTGCTGCCCAGTTGGCTAAAAGGTAAGCCGACCAAATGAGCAACCGGAAAAAACGCCGGTGAGTTCGTTTTCTGTTTGGTGAGAGAAGAACCAGGATTGTCTGAAGAGCAAGACTGAGAATCACCAGACCACGTATGTTCCATTTGTCCCACAGATCCTTCACTTCCTTCGGTATTGCCTCACCCATGTTTCACTTCTCTCCACTCAGGTTTGACTTTTTTTTTCCCGGGAAGTTTTGTCATTTCTAGTGAAAACTTTTGATATCTTTAATAAAAGATTGTTTTAAAACTAATTATAATATAATTAACAGATTGTTTTATTGTTTTCAAAGTGTAACTTATTAATTTATTGTTTTCAAAGGGTAACCAATGAATTAAAACATATCGCGTTATTAATTTTCTGTCAAAATTCGTTGTTACCCTTTTATCCATGGATAAGATGTTTATTCCAGTATAAATCATCGTTAAATACTGTTGGATTCCACAAAAACCCATATTTTTGATAATTTCCATCATATTTTATCATAATTTTCATCATATAATATTTGGAAAATTATAACTTGGTTTCTTCCTGTGGGTTGATTTTAATAGTCAAACTTGATTAGCTTGATAAATTATACTTCTTCTATTCTAAATTATAAGATTTTTAGATAAGAGCACAAAATTAAATAAATTATTTTTAAAAAGTTAATATCATTTAATAATTAATTAAAAAATAGTATCCATCCAATCACAAAAATGACGGCAGAACCTAAAAAGTTAAAAAAATATCAAAAAACATTAAAATCTGTATAAAAATTTGTAAAACATCTTATAAAATGAAACGTAAGAAAACTCCTTAAACATGATATATTATAAAAAAGAGAGTCTTAAATAAGCTAGATGAACAACTAATTAATTATTCTCTAGTTAATGGTTAGCAAACTGATCAAATCAGGATTCAAAAAATTTAGTTTCTTAAAAAGTTAGGGTTTAGAATTCACAGATTTTAGATATAAAAATGTGTTCATTTGCTACTTGCCGACAATAGCAAATAACAACCAACTGTTACGACAAATTTGACTGTCTTCGTTGTGTATAACTTGTCGTTAGATTTTACAACTTGTTGCTGAATCAATTTTTATATTGTTCATCACTTGAGTCATAGATTAGTATATTCTATAGTGCTCTCCCTTTCACTAGTATTTTTTTTTTTTATATATTGCTGAAGCATGGAAATTTAATAATCATCTCTCTGCTTCTTTTGTTTTTTAATCGCCTTGTGATTTGTGAATAAAGAAAGACCAAATAACTCTCAAGTCATAGTTTAATAATTTAATGCAATTAGCAATATAATAGCTGTATCTGTCTGCTCTCTAGTGTATGACTCATACATCTCCGCACGTCTCTGCCTCTCCGAAGCATATTTCACTCTGTACCATTTAGAAAATGTATATATATTTTAACTTTAATACTGGACAGATTTCACTTCGAGCTAAACATTTTTTCGAATAAATTACATTATTAGAATCAATATTGACTGAAATTAACATATTCAATTATAACCATTATTTACAGTTGTATAATCAACTTAATTAACATATTTATAATTATATATAAAATAATCTACTATAGAATATTTTGGTCTTTAAAATATATTACATAGGTATAAGTTTTTGTTTTTGGAACATTTACATATCTGAAAAGAGTTATTTTTGAAATTTCCCCTATATATGATAATTTTAATAATAATATTATTTTGTATATAATTATAATATTTTTCAAAATAAAAATTAACCAAACTTAAAAACAAAACAGAAACTTAACCAATATATATTGTATTATGAAATATTTAATAACGTAAACTACTATACAACAACAGAAAATGTTCTAACTAAAATAAATATTTAGCGAAAGCAAGATGTAAATATATATTTTTTTTGACTACAATAACACTATTTATTTTTAAAATATAAAATTTATAATAGCAGATTTTAGAAGAAAAAACCGTTAATGTGTATGTGTCGTAGTACACCATCAAAATCCAAAACTTATTATTCAATGATCTTGTCCTTTTTTTGTCTAAGGAAATGTAAAATGTGAAAGGTGAAAGTGGCATAGGCTAATTATTTATTAGTGTAGAAAGTTGTGTAATCAAATTATTTTGTTAATGTATTTTATTCTCTAAATGGATCATTGACTTTAGAATTCGGACAGCCTGTCTTGAGATTGTTTCTTGATTTTATGTATAGTGATAATTTTTATAAGAATATGTAATTATTACATCTAGCGAAACATACGTTGCTCATACTCAAAAAAAATCTCAAATTTCTTGTTATTCAAGTAAGTTTACTAAAAGTTTTTCATGTCTCTCTCTCTGGGCAAAACAATGGATTCAGATTCGGAGCCTGAGTTGAAGCTCATATCACTCCTTTCTCAACTAACCCCTCTCGAAGATTCGGGTCCGGAGGTCATTACTCGAATAATCTGTCTGGTCAGCTCAATGGATTTGGATTCGCAGCCGAAGCCGGAGTCGGAGCTCATGTCACTCATTACTCAATCAATCTCCCTCTTCAACTCTATGGATTTGGATTCCCAGCCTGAACCGCTAAGGAAGCTCATATCATTCATTTCTCAAAGTTCGGATTCGGACCAGAAGCCGGTTCAGGATACAGACTTCATGACACTGGTTGGACAAACTTTGGCTCTCAAGCCTGAGCCGGAGCTCGTATCACTCTACCGTCATATACTCTCCCTCGACTTATTGAAGGATTCAGGTTCGGATCCTGAGTCGAAGCTCGTATCACTCATTTCTCAACTAATCTTTGTTGACGATTCAAATTCGGGTTACAGTTCGGATGTCATATCACTCATAGCTCAAATAATCTCGCTGGTCAACAACACAATGGATTTGGATTCGCAGGCATATCAGGAGTCTGAGCTCTTATCACTCACTACTCAAACAATCTCTCTCTTCAAATCCATGGATTATGATTCTCAGCCGGAGTCGCTGTCGGAGCTCATATCACTAATTTTTCAAGATTCATCTCCAGCCAAATCTAGACATTTGGATTGGGAGTTCAGAACACTCGTAAGTCAAACAAGGCGTCTGGAGCCGGAGCCGGAGCTTGTATCACTCATCTATCAAATATTCTCCCTCGTCATATCTATGTATTCAGAGTCGACGAAGTTTATCTCCTTATGCCCTCAACAACAAGTACGTTTTGATGATGGAAACTTTCATGTGGTTGAAGAAGTCTTCTCGAGGAGCAGCGACAAGTGGAACTGTCTACCTTTTAGCTGGGAGATATTCAGGTCAACTGGAGAAGACGCTTCCTATTTTTTATGCCGAGGATGCAATGGCGAGAACCATGAGGAATATGACAAGGCTCCTGTTGTGATCAAACACACTCTTCATTCAAAACATTCTCTTCAGCTTGTTTTGTCGCAACACGATGGTAGGACGAGGGAATGTTTTTGCTGTGATGAAGATCTCAATGAGCTATTTTATTATTGTTCGGCTTGTGATTTGGCTATCAATCTTGCTTGTGTGGAGAAACCACCAGTCTTATCTATAGACCATCCGAAGCACCACGACCATACACTTACCCTGTTTCCAAGACACGCTTCCTTAACTTGCGACGTTTGTGCCTTGTCTGATTCAGATTGTCCTTTCTATATATGCTCCCCTTGTGGCTTTGTGGTTCATCAAAAGTGTGACCGCTTACCACGTGTCATTAAGATATCACGCCATCCCCATCGTATCTATTTTACTCCTTCGTTTGATCAAAGAGATTGGTCGTGTGGTGTTTGTCGAAGAAAGATGGATAATAATTACGGGGGGTTTTCTTGCACTAACGAAGATTGTTTTTTTGCGGCTCATTCAAAATGTGCTATGCAGAGAAATGTGTGGGATGGTATCGAACTTGAGGGAGAGCCAGAAGAAGAAGAAGAATTAGAGCCACTTGTCAGGGTAAGCGATAGGATCATACAACATTTCAGTCATCCACATCATCATTTGACACTGGATGAGTACACAAGTAAAGATTACGACGATAATAAGATGTGCCAAGCATGCATCATGCCAATCTGTTTCGGTAACTTCTACTCATGTATGCAATGTGAGTTCATTCTCCACGAAGTTTGTGCAAATGTTTCTCGCATAATGCATCACCCGTTACATCCTCATTGGCTCACTCTGGTGGTAGGACATGACAGTGTAATGACTGATGAGAATAAATGCTCAGCTTGTCCTTGGTTGTGCACATATGGTCTCTTCTATAAGTGCCACAGAGAACTGTGTCATTTTAAGCTACACGTGCCATGTGCCACAATTTCCGAGCCATTAGACCATCAAAGTCACATACATTCTTTATTCCTAACATCCAAACTAGAAGAGCAAAGAACATGTTGTGTTTGCAAAGAGTCGGGACATTGTTCCACAGATGAAACATTCAATTGCCTTGAATGCGACTTTGCTTTGTGTTTGAAGTGTGCTACTTTGCCTCAAAAGGTGAGGTATACAGATGATAAGCATGTGCTCACTCTTTCTTACGGGGAGAAGACAAGTACCAAGACACATTGGTGTGAAGAATGTGAGAGAAAGATAGATCAGAGCATAGGATTTTATATGTGTGATGAGAATTGTTGTGTTGCCCTACACATTGAATGCCTGCTTGGGGTGGACTTATACATGATGCCGGGTTCATCATGGTTGTACAATAGCGAAAAGGTAGAGGTTTTGCTTAACAATCGTCATACGTCTCGACCTATTTGCTCTAATTGTAAGGAGCGTTGTCCACACAAAATAGTATTGCAGTGTTCTGAATTTATATTTTGTTCCACAATTTGTATTCGTAATTCAGTTGATCGAGGTGACTTAATACCTTGACGGTCATTGCTATGGTTGTAAGAAATATTATTTGTATTCTGAGTATTTTCATGGAAATATAAACTCAGAGAAGTATTTTGATTAGCATCGGTTGTAATTCTTGAATTGATCTCTAAGTCTCAAGCACATCTGATCAGAAAGCAAGATGCTTGGTTGAGCTAAAACCCTTACCATTCTTTCTCAAACCCTCTCCTCACAATCACACATACATTATTTGGTACTAGCCTCATTTTGTTTGCTCCAAAATGTTCACTACTCCGTGCTGATATGAGTTGAAGTTATCCCGGTTTAGTCAGTTCTGTTCTGTACTGATATGCATAGCAAAGCGACTAATGAAGGAGAAGACAGAGAAGATATCTGCGTTGAAGAGGATACTGAAGGGACTAGGAGTTGGAGACTCGATGTTTGATTCCATTCATAGAGAAGCAGTAAAAGAAGCTGCAAATAGGCAGGATTCAGGAAGCTGGAAAACTGACGGAGAGACATAGATATGTAACTCTCTGCTCACTCAAATCTTAGGTGGAAGATATCTGATTGCGTTTGGTGATATAATAGAAGAGGATAGATAACATGGACGAGAAGCTTGATCTGAAATTTGAGGAGGGTGAGAGATAGGAAGGGAAGAACCTCTGGCAGAGGAACATGAGATCCATCGTCTTTGGCCTGAATTGATTCTCAGTGTCTGGAAGATATATGAAGCAGCACTCAAAAACGAATGGGAAAATACTTCAGTGGTGAAAATGCATACAAGAGCTGATGAACAACGCTTTAGCTTCTCTGTCCTTGTAGATAGCAAATCTTCTCAGCTAATCTTCAGTACATAATACATTTGCTTTTTCCTTTGTAGCTTCTTTAAAACAAAGAGTATAACAGGATAAGCAAAGAATGATCACTCCGAAACTCCTTTATTATATATGTTCACAAACAACAACACTTGAAAGCAGATAAACAAGCAAAACATGTGCCGAATCTTTCACAACACTTGGAAACAAAATCCAAAACCTGATCATCTGATTCCAGAATATCGAATATTGGTGCAATGTCGAGAGCTTTTATTGCAAACTGACAAAGTAATACTCCATACAGAGTAGTCACGTCGTGAAGACGGAAGCTCTACAGAACGGAAACAAACAAGATAGCTTTACAGAACGAGAACCCTAAAAGAGGAGAAATCAACACAAGTCAGATAACTTGGACTCTCGGGGGTAGATGGTGATAATCAGAAGTAATTTATTTGAGTCATAAGCTTTCTAGAGTAGGGATTTGAAGGCTGTGTAGGCCGGAGGAACATGTCACCACTCTCACCAAATTGTCAATTCTAAACAAACAAACAATAAAAGAAAATCTTTCCTTGAACTATGAAATAAGTATATATTGAAAAAAATATGGTAAAGAAACAAGAAATACACTAATGAGACAATAGAGTTGTACCAACTTCAATCGACTCCAGAAGACTAAGAGACCAAAGGATAGGCACTAGTGCAATAACATAAACATTCCAGTTAGTATATTGTTACAAAATCAAGGCGAAGCAAAATTTGAGAATGTCACTTCACATGTTAGAATCGATCACCAAAAATTCAAAGCATAACACGAAACAAATCCATTTGATGAAGTAAAATAATATCATGAATCTTCATGAGCCTCAGCCACATTCATAATAAATACGTAAATGAGACTCGTACATGCATCCATTTCAGAACAAGAGACCTTATGGTAGAGAATCAAAACATAACCATTACATATTCTAACTAAATACACCAGTGAATCAATAGAGTTCCCAATTCCATCGAAGTTGTAAGACTAAGAGACCAAAGGATAGACACTAGTGCAATAACAGAGATATTTTAATCATTATATTGTAAAAAATCAAGCCAACAAGTACAAGTGGTGTAATCCAACACAATAATTATCAGTGTATAATCCACAATTTGAGAATGTCACTTCAAATGTTTGAACCAATCACCAAGTTTTCAAAAAAAAAACACAAAACAAATCCATTCATGAATGATTAAAGTAAAATACTAGCATAACATGCAAGAGTCTCAGCTACATTCAAAAGAAATATGTACATAATGAGACTCGTACATGGAATAAAACAATAAACCTTATGATATTTTCAGTTGGTGTATATTAAAGACTCAAGCCAAGGGGTACAATTGATAGATTCTAACATAGTAATCATTAGTTGATAATGCAGAATTACAAAATCCAGCAGGGTTTAAGCATAATGCAAAACAAATACTTTCGAGATTCAATAATGTTATCACCATACTGTGATTACTATGACATACATTTAGAAGTACGTATCTACAAGAGACCCAAGATGCTTCTATTTCATAAAATGAAAAAAAATTACATACAAACACCAAACAGAGATAATAAGTATTTTAAACACAAAAGGTAATAATGTTCCAATAACCAAAGTATAATCTACACCAAACAGAGATAATAAGTATTTTAAACACACAAAGTAATAATGTTCCAACAACCAAATTATAATCTACCCTTTCTCAGTGTATGATGCATAACTCTAGAATGTCATTCAGATATTCACATGTTTAAAATATCACCAAAGTTTCAAAGCATAACGTAAAACAAATACTTTCAAGATTCAAGGAAACTACAATCATAACTGACAATAGTCGCACCTATATCAACATAAATATCTCAAAGAGACTATAAGATGCATCCATTATATAGAATAAGCGATCTTATGAAACACAAGCATTGAAACATAGATAATGAAAAAATTTAAACACACAACATCACTAAGGGTTGATACAGCAAAAGTACCAGAAACTACCACTTTGGAATTCGGTGTGATGTCAATGAGCTAATCATCATTGAGTTCAGCAGGGTACTGTTATTATTAGATACAATTTAACTTGAGGAAGCAAACTTTGTAACTACAACAAAAGCTAGAGGTAAATATACATACCTCAGAGTTAAAGAGTTCTTAAATAATCAGACTTCAACCTATATGGGCGCTTTTCCTGGGGAAGATCCCGCTACCGAGTGTGGAACCCCCTAAAGATAAAAGAGTAACAGTTAGAAAAAGCCTCAACATTGTAGAAAATCCATATAAAGATGGCTAAAGAAAAGAATGTTTGGCTTTGACTTTTTTTGTTAGGGTCATATTCTACATGAATCTCACAAACTGTGTCATTGTTTTGCACTTAACTGGGAAATCGTATCTGCAAAAAAATCAGGAAGAAAATCTAGTCACAAATGAATCATATCCAAAGAAAAACTAATAGTGATGAATAATGTCCCTTCCTATACCTTAGCAAGACATGTTTACCATGGGCGAGCCTATAATAATCTTGTGAATCCTTCATTCAGTAGTTAGATTCAGTGTATTATAACCTTCATTTAGTAGTTAGATTCAGTGTATTATAAACTCCATAGAATGTAACATAGATCCACAACCCAAGAAAACAAGATCAAGAAAACAGAAAAATGTTCCATCGTGTGTAGAAAACTAGTCTATGTTTAACACAGTTTACCTTGTAATAGAATGCTGAGGGGTTATCATTCTGAGCATCACTCCATAACCTTGTATGTTATGACCACCACTAAAGGATTAAGCACCATCATGGTGTGATGATCAAGATGACTCACATGTATCATGCAACCATCCTTTCAACATAAAACGAGAGAGAGGAAAATTAACGAAGACAATTGACATATGCCAAACATTATTACTCCCCGCCATGTAATTCAACTGCAGCAAAAGAAAAGAAAAATTATACAACTAGCATGAATCTCTGAAAAAAATGCTTTAAGTTGTTCACAGGCAAGTTGTGTATTTTATCTACTGTACGATTGAACATTACAGTGTTTATGACATTCAATCGTGAATGTTCATGTAGAGATCCATAGAATGCAATAACTAGTAGTACAGAGCTACAGTTATGAAAATAACGAAAGGGATTATCTAATACTGAAAGTAAATAGTGGATCAAAAAATGCAGTTGTTGAAGTTATGATATTATATGCTGCAAACAACCAAAAGACCTAGCTCAGTTAGATACACCATTGGCATCATATTCTCAAACGGATAGTGGGACATACCATATCCATTATATTCTCAAGAGAATCAAAAGTGAAATGGGCACAATCATAGCTCGGTTAGATACACCATTTGCCACCAGCCTTAGAATGAAGGGTGAACTGCAAAGCATATAAACAAGTCAGGCAACAAGAGACAGGACATAGACTATTTCTTATATGTAAGTAGAGATTATTTTAGCTTTACTTGCCTCTGTGTAAGAAATCAGTTTATCACAGAAAATGTGAGTAAAGCATATATATACCTGGTCATAAATTCTGCTACACTTTGATCATCAACATCTTTTGAAGCACTTACCTGAGAAAATCAAAATTAGTATATATTTCACATATGTGTATCATAAGTGTGATTTTCATAAGTGTATCAACTAATTACTAACAAGATTGAAAAGCATACACTCTCAGAGAAGTCTGTTCTTGAAATCTACTCAAAATCTTAAGACTTGAGCACCTTCAGAAGCACATACCTGAAAAGAAAAAGAAAAAACAGAACTTGTTAGTCTTGAAAAGGTTTGAAAAGCATACACCTGTCAAAGAAGTCTGTTACACTTGAAATCTACTCGAAATCTTAAAACTTGAGCACCTTCAGAAGCACATACCTGAAAAAAGAATTAAAACAGAACTTGTTAGTCTTCATTTTACGTGAATGTCATATACTTACCTCATTCTTTTGTATTATGTGGTCCCAAGTCTAATCCCCCAGCATATTCATAAGTTTCTTTGTCTTTCAACTTTTTAAGTAGTTGGTTTACAAGTTCTAAATTCACTATCTTGTTTTGAGACTTCTCTAATCTGCTGGCTGTTTTTACCATCCAACAAATCACAACTGATCTCCTTACATGCATGCACTACCCATCCAACAAGTCTATACAGCCTGCATTTTTTTGTCAATATCGTTGTCTTACAACTTTTTAAAGCCGCTGGTCTATTAGCTATAAACCTCTCTCTTGTCTTAAAGACTCCTTTAATCTGCTGGTCGTTTTTACCATCCAACAAATCAAAACTGATCACCTTATATATGCATGCACTACCCATCCAAATCTGATTCAATGAGAACACTTGGTTCTTTTATGTCTTTGTCTTAATATTTAAAGTCTTTTGACTCTTTCTCTTATGATATTTCCAAGCCGTTGGTCTATTAGCTATAAGCTTACTGTCTTCTCTTAAAGACCTCTTTAATCTGCTGGTCGTTTTTACCATCCAACAAATCAAATCTGATCACCTTATATATGCATGCACTACCCATCCAAATCTGATTCAACGAGAACACTTGGTTCTTTTATGTCTTTGTCTTAATATTTAAAGTCTTTTGACTCTTTCTCTTATGATATTTCCAAGCCGTTGGTCTATTAGCTATAAGCTTACTGTCTTCTCTTAAAGACCTCTTTAATCTGCTGGTCGTTTTTACCATCCAACAAATCAAAATTGATCACCTTACATGCATGCACTACCCATCCAAATCTGATTCAACGAGAACACTTGGTTCTTTTATGTCTTTGTCTTAATATTTAAAGTCTTTTGACTCTTTCTCTTATGATATTTCCAAGCCGTTGGTCTATTAGCTATAAGCTTACTGTCTTCTCTTAAAGACCTCTTTAATCTGCTGGTCGTTTTTACCATCCAACAAATCAAAATTGATCACCTTACATGCATGCACTACCCATCCAAACAGATCTGATTCAGTGAGAACTCTTTGGTTCTTTGATGTCTTTGTCTTAATAATCAAGTCTTTTAACTCTTACTCTTATGATATTTCCAAGCCGAGGGTACCAAGAACTCTTTGGTTCTTTCTATGTCTTTGTCTTAAGACTTATTAAGTCGTCGGTCATTACCTTTGATATTTTCAAGCCGAGGGTACCAAACTATGAGAACTCTTTGGTTCTTTTATGTATTTGTCTTAAGACTTATCTAGCCATCGGTCATTCCCTTTCAAAGTCTTTTGACTCTTCTTATGATATTTTCAAGCCGAGGGTACCAAATTGTGAGAACTCTTTCGTTCTTTTATGTCTTTGTCTTAAGACTCAGCCATTGACTCTTTTTCTTCTGATTTTTCCAAGCCGAGGGTACCAAATCGTAATGTCCCTTTTGTTATATTCAGTCTTTGTCTTAAGACTTCTTAAGCCGACAAATCGAAACCCCTTTTCCAACTCCCAACATGCATGCACTACCAAACCAATGTTCGCTCGGGACAATGTCCCCAAAATAGAATCCGACAGAACACTATTAGATTAGTGTCTGCCATTGATCTTTTTTGGGTTTTGAAAGAAAGATTAAAAAACAAAAACATCAAAACTTTAAAAGCTCCAGACATAAGAATCCGTATACCAAGTAACAAAACAAAACCAAAAACAAAAAAGCTTCGGATTCTTAATAAAAAGATGTTGTGGATCAAGAAAAATAAATCTTGATTCCAAAATCACAGTGATACATAAAGCAATTGCTTAAGTAAAGAAACAATAAATTTGATTTCAATACTCAAAAGATCGAAAAAACCAAAAACAAAAACAAAAACAAAAACAAAAACAAAAACAAAAACAAAAACAAAAACAAAAACAAAACCAAAACCAAAACCAAAAATAAAACGAGAGGATAGAAATTTACCTCGATGAAGCGGAGACAAGCTTCTATGGTTAGGATCAAAACAGAATCCCTAAAACAAAAATCAATAACAAGACTAATTAGTAAAATTGAAAACCCTAAAACAAATCACGAAGAGGAATCAGATGAAGAAGAACCCAGCCGCCGATTGAGATAATTGCTTGCTGAGTCAAACCAAACAGAAATAAACCCTAAAAAGAACGAGAAGTAGAATTGGAAAACAGGATTGATAGAACCAGATTTGGTCTATCAAGGAAAGTAACAGAAATAAGATGAGATACAGAAGAAAGAGATGAGAAATCAGAAGAACAGAGCTTAGATGAGAAGAGAAATGGAGAAGGAAGAGAACTAGACTTTCGTCATTGTTGTTTTTGTTGATCTTTCGATACCGTTTCCAGAGACTAAGACAAGCTTAAATACAAGCAATACTAAGGAAAACGGGGCCAAAACAATTAGCCAAATAGAAGCCCATTAGGCCCAATCGTGATCGTATCAAGGATCTGAAGAAGAACCCTAACTAAATCACCAAGAGAGCCGATTAAACTAGTTTTGTGTCCGAATCAAACCAAAATTAAAACCCTAAGAACGACGGTTACACAAAACTTATTAACGAAAAATCAAGTTCATTCGCGATACTCAGAGAAATTGAAATAACATACTAACCTTGTAAGATTGCTTAACACGAATCTTCTTCCCAATCGTCGAATAATTCTTCATTCAAAAAGTCTGAAGAGCGGAAAAAAAAAGTGAAATTTTGATTAGCAACATAAAACTGTGAAAATGTTTTCTCCGATAATGTATATAATATTATCGCGTCTTGAAAGAACGCGTTTCCGTAACGGTTATATTTGGATTGATTGTTGATTTGTCAGATACTTTAGTAATCGGACGGTCCTATATCTTTCTCGATTAAAAGATGATTTTTCTTTTTTTTAATTGGCAAACGCAAAAGTAAAGGAAACGGTCCTCTCAACGGTTATGTTCTATTTCGACAGATTTGATGGGTTTTATAATGAAGGCCCATTAAGGTACAATAATTTTAAACGCCTGTGTATTTATTTTTCTTTTCCTTGCTGGCACTTTGGTAATATGCTCTTGAATTGATCTCTGCGTCTCAGGCACATCTGATCAGAAACAAGATGCTTGGTTGAGCCAAAACCCTTTCTCACACCTTCTCCTCACAATCCTCATATGCTTAGTTTAGCCAAAACCCTTACTATTCTTTCTAACACCCTCTCCTCACAAATCACTATCATTTCGATCTTTTGTATGCTCCAAAATGTTCACCACTCTATACATAGAACTCAGTCTGGTTTTTGTTCAGTCCATTCCATTATGTACTGATAAGCATTAAGCATAGCAAAGTGACTAAACAAAGGATAAGATATCTGCGTTGAAGAAGAGGATATTAAAGGGTCTAGGAGTTGAATATTCTATCATTATATTCTATGTTCCACTCCATTCATAGAGAACAGTAGAATAAGCTGAAAATAGGCAGGAGTTGAATATTCTATGTTCCCACTCCATTCATAGAGAAATAGGCAGGAAGCTGGAAAACTGACAGGAGAGACGGTGAAAGATAAGTGACTTCATGTATTATGTACTTAAGATTAACCACTCAAGAAACAACGAAGTATAGCAGGATACGCAAAACGTATACACTCCGGAACTCCTTATTCACATGTTCACAAACAACACTTGGAATCACTCAAACAAGCAAACATAAATGGTAGATGACGAATCTTTCACAACACTTGGAAACAAAATCCAAAACCAAATATATATTAATCAACTGGATCCAGATCATCGAGAATTGTGTAGCTTTTATTGCAAATTGAAAGTAATACTCCAAACACAGTAGTCACGTCATGAAGACGGAAGATCTGTCGAACAAACAAGATAGCTTTAGAAGAACGAAACACAAAAGAGGGAAATCAACACAAGTAGTCTTCAGATAACTTGGACTCTCGGGGGTAGATGATGATAATTAGAAGCAAAATGATGATGGTGATGACGGAGATGGTGATGGTTCGTAACTTATTTGAGTCATAAGTTAAAGTGTCTTTGGGCTTAACCAGCGATTTTCCTAGAGTAGGGATTTGAAGGCTGTGTTGGCCGGAGGAACATGTCACCACTCTCTCCCACCCACCCTGCCTTCATTGCTGGTTGTTGTTTACGACTTTGAGTCCATCTCGCTTCAGTAGTTGCTTTTGCAGTCTCCGATGCTCCACGAGAAAAGACCGAATTCTTGTCCATAGATACTGGTACTGCATCATTTCAGTTCGTCATTCATTTATATGATAAAACAAGATTTCTGAAAGGAAAAAAAAGATGTGATTTTTACTTACGAATCTTCCTTCCAGGTGGTCTATACTTCGCATCTTTAACATTATAACTCCTCACAGGTTTGTTGTTCCATGCTGTGTTCTGGTTATTATTATTAGTCGTATCCACCTTCCACTGGGTTGCACCATTATCATATGCAGCATTCGTCTTTGGAGAAACATAACTGTTGACACCATTGCCAAAAGGAGCATTCGTCTTTGGAGCAACATAACTGTTGAGACCATTGCTAAAAGGAACATCTGTCCGTGGAGCAACATAACTGTTGACACCATTACTGAAAGGAGCATTCGTCTTTGGAGCAATGTAAGTGTTCAGCGGCTTATTAGCAGTATAAGTCAGGGACGCTGGTAACTGCTTCACGGATTGCTGAAGCTCGGGAGACTCTCTCGGTACAGACAGCTTGGGACGCAGAGATGGGGGGACATAGTAGCAACTCTGGAAGAATGGATGCTGCAGAGCCTCTGCAGTAGTCGGTCTATTGCAGGGATCCCACGAGCAAAGGCGCTCAATGAGGTTAACCGCATCTGCACTAGCATATGGCATCAGACTTGATAGGTGTACACCGGGAAGCTGCAAGACAAACAAGCATATCATTACCAGTAACCTTAATATCAAATCAAATAATCAATGACGCTTTCTTTCATAGATATGTTAAAGATAAAACAAAAAATACCTGAGGGAATTGGTAATTGATAACGCTGGCAAGATTCAGCCCTTCCAACCATGTCTCTTCAGTTGGGCTACCTATGACACTGCAGATTTTATATATCTCATCTGCTTCACTGCATACAATAAAAAGGTGACACTCAGTGGTTTAGCATTCAAATCTGCAACATTGTTCAATCAGGAAAAATTCAATCAATCATCGACAATACCTAGCTCCAGGAAAAAGAGGGCGAAGAGACAACAGCTCCGCCATAATAGCACCCATCGCCCACATATCTGAAACACAATTAAATTTCCCCATTGTTAAGCACCGCACTGCACTATATTGAAAAGAAACTTTTGTTATTGGTATATTGGGAAGACTAACCAACTTTTGATGTGTATACATATGACTGTAGCAGTACTTCAGGCGCTCTGTACCTGTGGGAAATTTGGAACAGAATTAGGGTGAATAAGGAAGGGGTATGGCACAAATCGACACATATGTGATTGCTCAGAGCATATGGATCACTGAACTAAATCTATATTGATATTCTAAAGTATAAAAACAGAACAATCAGGGGTGTAAATCTTACCAGCGTGTAGAGACATATTCTGTGTAAGGTGGACTCGAGTTGATCTCCCGAGCCAGGCCAAGATCAGCAATCTTAATGACATCTTTCGTGACCAATAGATTTTCTGTGTCAGGAAATAAATTTACAAAATGTTTCAGTGACAGACTAGTGAAAACTGAATGTGATGAAAAACCCTGCAACTGATACAAATTTCCAAGGCACATGTGCTGATGTTGATTGGCAACTCAAGGCTATTACCTGGCTTAAGATCACGGTGGAAGTATCCACGCTGATGCATATAAGAAAGGCCTTGGAAGACTTGAAAGCACCAATTTCGGATATCAGATTCTGCAAAAGGCTTAGGGCGATCCTTCATAAGCTGGTAAAGATTGCACTCCTGATAGATAAGAAAGGGAAACGAAATTAGAGCAACGAAAAAGTAGATGTGTTGCCAATAAGATTAAACAAAAAGCAGTAAGAAGTATACCATGTACTCAAACACAAAGTATAGGATATCATTTTCCCGGATGACTTCCTTCAGCTTCACAATGTTTGGATGATTCATTCTGCTAAGCGACTAAAATGAGAAAAGCGAGGAATCAGCAAACAATACAGAAGAGAAGACTGCAAACATTTCACTGAAGGAGATACAGTACCTTCACTTCTCTTAGATTGACACATTCTTCCCAAGAGAAATACTTCTTTTTCATTCTTTTAATTGCCACCTGTCCATAGAAAACTTCAGTACCCTAGAAACAAGAACACATTAAACAAGTCTTTACCTCTCAATGGAGAAACTTACAACTTCACCCGTCTGTTTACTGACTGCTCGCCAAACATTCCCAAAAGTTCCATCACCGACTTCTTTGAGTAAAGTATACCTACAATTGCAAAAGTCATAGAGAAGTAAACACAAACTATTGATCGAGCTGATGGAAGCTAAAGACTAAGAAAAAGAAATAAGAGAAGTCAAACCTACCTCTCCATTGCCTCTAGGTAAAGCAAAGTATCCACCAATATTTATCTGTGGAGAACTTATGATATGGCTATAACTATAATCTCCAGATGTTCGTATGGCAGCACGAACAATGACTCTCCCGCAAGGTAGACCGACCGTTATTTACTTTGACTATCAATGGGTTGACCATCAAGGAAAAAGAAAGACACTAAGAGAAAAAGACAGAACATACTGAGACTGGAAGACGCACCAAGAAAATGTAATGTTCTGGGTAACAGGACGAAACCAATCCTCACAACATTTCACTCAAGGGGTTCAGAGACTCAAGAAAAAGACACAGCTACGAAATGATCATCCTTCTTTAACCAGCTCTAATAAGAACAAGGTATGGACGATGGACTAATTAGTTTTTGACCACAGGGAACAGATTTAGATGACACTCAAGGACTATGTGAAGGTAGGATAACTTGCAAACATCAGCCCTGCAGAAATCAAAGATATCATACAAATATCATGTTCCAATTGCCAACAAATACGACAGTAAAAGAGAATTCAAAAGTACTATAAGTATGAGTATTTGATGTACTTTTTGAACTCTCATCATCTATACCTCTTTTTGAGTTTTCCTAAATTCTTGATAAAGTTATTTTCCTTTTTCAAAATTTACTTATTTTGTATTCATACTACAAAAAAATCTTAAGGAAATCTGATAAATCTCTTATTGAGATAAGGAAAATAAATACTTTTACCACACCGCTAGGTAACTTCAAATATTTCAGAATTTATAAAGAAAATTTGTATACTCAAGAAAATTCATCTATCGTTGAATATTGTGTCAACGGCTTTATCCAAAAAAAACATACCTGAATCAGAAATTTGCATCACACCTTCCGTAAAGATCGCAGAAGGCCTGACCACTAAGTGCAGTTCACGAAAGAGCAAATAAGGAAATCTGCGCGAGCAAGAAACCGCCAATCGAGTGCTTCTTGCAATGAAAAAACCCGATACTGGTAGCAGCCTGAGCAGATGTAGTCTTGTTCCATATCTCAAAAGAAGAAAATCCACTAAAAACGAAGCTTAATATAACCTGGTAATGAGCACAACAGAAACAGTAAAAAACAACATTATAAGTGCAACGAGCTATGCACATAATACAAAAGGAATAATAACAATCCAATAAGCAAGAAAGGCCATTCAATATATTATACAAATAATTTTGTCCTTTTGTCCTACACAAGACAGATTGACAATGAAATCCAGTTCTTATAGACTCCAAGCAATACTAGCAAAAGCCATAAAGCAACATGAAACCCTAAGCAACCAAATTCAATCAATAAGTACAGAGTAAACCACAACTCATGATATCTAAGAAATTTCCGCAATGTCTTAACTGCGAGTACACCACCAAATTTTATCACAGATCTGAATGAACAAAGAAATCCACAATCCAACACGAGAACATAACAAAAACCCACAAAAAGTGTTAACCCTAAAAAATCAAATCTAAAAGAAAACAATCCGTATACGTTCAAATCCGACTTCACAAGATCTCAGAAACGCGACTTCAATCATACGACAACAATACACAAAAGCAAATCAAAACCAATCTGACAGAGCGCAAAACAATAGAACTGAGAAGAGAATCAGAAATCGCATCAGTCAAACCACGAGAAACAAAACACGGCGATATCGATATGACTACCTCAAAAGCCAATAGGCATAAAGTCCGTCTCCGACGACGGGAAGAGACTGTATCCAGAGCTTCTCCCTTATCAACTCCACCGCTCTCTTCTCTCTCTCTCTCTCTCTTCTCTTCTCTTTCTCTCTCTTTGCCGCGTATTTGTGTGGTTCTCGTGGATAATAAACAAGAAAATATAAAAACCCTACTTTTATAATATCTCAGCTAATAAGGAATATATTATTCAGCAATCGTGTTTTGTTAGTGCTAAGTTACAATCTCCTACATCTCGGTCTAAAGTGTTTTACTCACAAAGAAACCGTGGATTTATTTGTTAATGACGTCATCTCCAATCTGAACCGTAAGATTTCACGATTCTTATCGTTTATTTTAATCTTCTAAATGACCGCGTCTCTCTAGTCTTTACTTATCCTCAGCTTTCCATCATAAGTTGTAACAGTAGATAAATACTTGCCTTGACTTTTCGTACAAGTTTTATTTATTTTTCGTAATGTTTCTTTTCCTTTTTCCTGGCTCCTATTATTTCCATTTTTCTTCTTTTGGTCAGCAATATTATAATTTTATATAATAATCTTTAATATAAACCAATCAATATAAATATAAATTGACGTTATTAAATTTAAGTTCACAAACGTGTGATTTCTCTGCAATTGCTGCGTAGTTGAACAGAAGGCTCGAGAGCATGATTAGTGGCACATCCTTTCCACTAAAATTTAATTAATTAAGGTTCTGTTGTGCGTTCACTTTGAAACAAAACAAAAACGTACTATTCTTCCTGCCATATTTAAATGTTAATATATGGGCTTGACAATACCCAAAAAATCTTAGAATCTTAAATGGACTTTACAGTAGCCCAAAAGCCCAAATTAAACTCATTTATTTCCGATATTTATTAATTTTATTTTTTTGGTATGCATTTTATAAAATTTCATTTTGTTTCAGGTTTCTTTCTAACAGTACGGAGCAACAATGGAGTTTTACGACGAAGACAGGCCTAGATTCGTCTTGCAATCTCGTCCTTCCTCTTCTCTCACGACGGAGGAAGAAGAAGAACCTAAAATACCTAAAAAGATCTTTATCTCAATCTCCGTCACTGTTTCTCTCATCATTCTGTCTCTCTCCTTCTTCTATTTCGAATCCGAGCCTGCCAAATCGCTTCTCTTATGGCTTGCCATCTCTTTCCTCGTCGGTCCTTTCGCTCCTAGTTCGCTCACCGGAGGTAAGATTCGCGTCGGCTATGGTCAGATCTTGGAGCCGGAGCAGATCCAAGATGAGTCATCGACGGATAACGAACGTGAATCGAGGAGGAAATCTATGAATAAGCGATCTAAAGGTACGACGAAGCAGGACATTCCTCCGGAGAATCATTCTTCAGTGACGGATGTTTCGAGAAAAGTGGCGACTCCGCAGTCTAAGGAGAGTGGATCTGTAAATGGAACCAAAGATTGGAGTGAAGAAGATATCGAGGTTTTGAAGAAGCAGTTGATTAAGCATCCAGCTGGTAAGCCTGGGAGATGGGAAGTGGTTGCTTCAGCGTTCGGAGGAAGGTACAAGACTGAGAATGTGATTAAGAAAGCCAAAGAGATTGGAGAGAAGAAAATATATGAGAGTGATGATTATGCGCAGTTTCTGAAGAATAGGAAAGCTTCGGATCCTAGATTGGTTGAAGAAAACGCTGAAGATTCTGGAGCTGGTGGAGATGATGAAGCTAAGAAGGAGACTTGGAGTAATGGAGAAGACATTGCACTGTTGAATGCTCTGAAAGCTTTTCCTAAGGAGGCAGCTATGAGATGGGAGAAGATTACAGCTGCAGTGCCTGGGAAGTCGAAGGCAGCTTGTATGAAGAGAGTTACTGAGCTTAAAAAAGGGTTTAGAAGCTCAAAAACTCCAGCCAATTAGCTAGGGTGAGAAGCCAATGAGGTATTTGATTAACCAGAGTCTTTGATAGAATAAGCTTTACTCTTTACTATGAGACAATATGAAGCATAAGAGCATATAATTGTTACATTGTTGCTGTATAATTTTCCTATGCTTAGTGATATCTCCATTAGTGTGAGTTACGTGCAAGTTGTTAATGTTTAATCTGGAGAGATCAACTTGATGACAATGCTCATAACATATTGTCACTTATGACTTAGGTCGCATAACATTATAGGTATATATTTACTGGTCTGCCTGGTTATGGTCGCTTGCTTTTTGATCCACTGGTTATATGATTTACGGTTGCTAAGAAGACCCCATTGGTTTTCATGAAAAGTTGTGTGCGCTATTTTTCTATGGTTTCCTGGCTTGCCTTTAGATCTGTTAATTTCTGGTCAAAGTTTAGAATGGAATGTAATGCTTTGAAAAGAATTATACCAATAGGGGTTTGGCTAAGGGAGAAAAGGCATGAACATAGTATGGAACTGGTTTAGGTTCATAGTTGTTTTTTTTTTCCGGTTAGTGATGTCTATCATTGTAGAAATTTATTGTTAGGCTTAATAATAGTATCATTTCAACCTCCAATAACATTGTATTCAACTTTGGAATCCTCTGTTATGTAAGATTCAATCTTTAGAGATAGAAATATAGGCATTTTATGGTTATCTCTCTTACTTGGTAAAGTGCTTTGAGATGCTGTGATTGCTCGCTTTTTTATCCATGATTGGGTTATATGATTGATAAATGGTAAAAATTCCTTAAGGCACTTTGTTTTCTATGTTTCTCATACATATGTCAAACCCCATTGGTTTTCATAGAAGGTGTGTGTGTGTGTTATTTTCCAGAAGTTTTTTTGGCTTTCCTTTACATCTACTAGTTTTTTTTTTTTTTCTTGCTATCAAATAGGTCGCTTAACGTTATAGATGATATAAAATTTAGATCTCTTTACATAACAGTAACAGCCGAGTAGTCATAGAAACACTTGTGAACGTACTTATTGGGTCCTCCAGGCTCATGTTCTTAAAGTGGTTGTTTACTGCAGGCATTTTTTCCATGTTTCTCATATGTCATGTCAAACTTTATCCCAGTTTTGTGAAAGCTGTGTCCTAGTTTCCTGCAGCTTCTTGGCTATCTTTTACTTCCGCTAGTTATTGGTTAAATTTTGATATGTTTAGCTTGACATTAACTTGCTATGGAACTGGTTTAGGTTTATAATTGTTTTCGGTTCAAGATGTTTAATCCCTAGTATAGTATAGCTGGTAGAAATAGAGCTATACTCACAAGGTGGATCCACAGAATCAAAGTCAAAACAGTCTTCAAAAGTAAATATATGTAGTCACAATCTTTCTTACTGACATAGTGACATGAACCGATAATGCAGGGACATCTTTTCGGATTAGGGCAAATACCAGGAGGGGAAGAACAATTTTGTTGTTGCTGCTTGAGTGTACCACAGGATCAAGAAGTAAGCAAGAGTTATGCAGGAAGTTTCTTTCTTTAGAGACAGACAAGAGAGCATCTTAATATAGTAAAGATGAAATTAACATAGATTTATGAGGTTCTTTTTTACTTCCAAGCTATAATAAGAATTACATAATTTGGGCATCTGTGTATCCTTATCCTAAAGATTACCTATTTTATTAGGAAAAATATATAAAACTACAAATACTCTAAATCCACACAAGAATATTCATATAATCAATTTAAAGTCTACGGATAGCAATCATAAGTCCTAACAAGTAAAGGAGAATATTCATTTATAAATTAATATGAATCAATTTGTAAAAAAAGTATAAAAAATGATATAATCAAATTATAACTTTTTTTGTTTTGTCAAATTGTAATTAGGAAGGATTTGGATTACAAAGATAAACCTGTATAAAAAAAATACATGTATATATATATATACACACCTTTTACAAGTCTCCATCATCAAAACACAAACCACTCAAGCATCTTCCTCTTTAAATCTCGACCGTTGGATCATATAATTCGTAACGATACACGGCAAGAGATCCATCTCTCCAGCACCAAAATAGTCTTCGTGGTTTGGTTTCTTCCCCACCGAATACAACCACGTGCTGCATACACTTTATTACAGAGTCAACTTAACCGGCAATCACCGGTTCTTCAAATAAAGAGCTTCCCAAATAACTTCACGATTATACCGACTCAACCGGTAACTCTCCCGGATACAATACAAACTCGTAAACACGTCTGTGTTCACCACACGTTTCGTCCCAAAAAAAAATCTTCAGCTACTCTGCAAATTCATTTTCCGGCGAAAACTCTCAGGTGATTCTCTCTTCGATTTTTTAATTCTTCGTATCGATTCGTTTATAATTTTCTCCTCTGTTCGAATCAAATCTCTTCTCTATGTTTCACATGATTCCTTTTTTTTTTGAATCTAGAGCAAAATAGATCGCGCGATGCATATGTTCTACTCATTTTCTAATCCGAAAATTTTGCAGAATTGTTAATTTCCATTCGATTTTAGGGTTTCCATGGTGGAATTTGATTCATAGTAGGTTAATTTTGATTTTGGGTTTTTGTTTTTTTGCCCAAACATTTGAACTCAAAGCTAGCCTTAGCTTTGATTCGAATGCCGATTTCGAGTTTTTTTCTTTGATCTCGTTCTGGATTTGTTTCTTTTTTAATCAGTATTAGAAGATTTTGTTCGTTTGATCATCAAATTTTTTTTTTAAATCCATTTTGAATGTCTCAGGCTTATTTGCTCAGCTAAAAAAAGGATATTTCAATGGATCAAGAATCTTCACAATGTCCCTTTGTTGCTGAAAGCATGATCCAGAAATGCCCTTTCCTGAGAAACATCAACAAGCCGACCAATTTGTCCTTCTCCTCCTTGAGTTTTCCAATTCCGGTAAGGAAATTTCTTACCTTTCGTAGTAATTAAAGACTTTGATTTTTTCATGCTGGTCAACTGGTGATGACGTTTTATGTTTTCTTGGACAGGTGCAAGGAGGTAAAGGTCCGATTTTTGAAGATGGTCCTGGTTTTGATTCAGCGTTCAAGCTCTTCCATGGAAAAGATGGTCTTGTGCCGCTTTCTGGATATTCGAGTTTCGGGGATGATACTGAACAAGAGGAGGCTCGTTGTGCTCCTCTGCAATTCAATCCACTTGCGGGAAAGGTAGCTACTATAAGCCTATCAGCTTTTGGTCCTGGAGGGCCTTTTGGCTTTGGTCCTTTCTCAGATAAATGGAAGAAACAACAGAAGAAACCAAAACCTTCCAAAAACCAACAGGTAGATTCCATACACTGAAAAAGCACTTGAGAATTTATAAGGATTTAGTGTTTCTGATATTTATTTTTTTTGCTTGCTTGCGTGCTTTTTGTAGTCTGGGGACTCGTCGAAACATGAGGCAGTTGGAGACGAATGGTTAAAAACCGGGAACTGTCCTATCGCAAAATCATTTAGAGCTGCAAGCAAAGTCATGCCTCTTGTAGCTAAAGCATTAAAGCCACCATCTGGTATGAAATATAGATGTCCAGCTCCTATAGTAGCTGCAAGAGCAGCACTTTCGAAGACTGCTTTGGTTAAAAGTCTTCGCCCTCAGCCTTTACCTGAAAAGATGCTTGCAATTGCTCTCATGGGAATGGCTGCAAATGTGCCTCTTGGTGTATGGAGAGAACACACAAAGAAATTTTCTCCTTCATGGTTTGTGGCGATCCATGCTGCTGTGCCCTTTATAGCAATGCTCAGGAAATCTGTGCTGATGCCAAAAACAGCCATGGCTTTGACCATTGGAGCTTCAATCTTGGGACAAGTGATTGGGTCAAGAGCTGAACGATACCGTCTTAGAGCGGTAGCTGAGAAAACAGTCGCTGAAACTGCCACTGTTACTGCGGCTTCTGGATACACCCAGAGCCCTAGCGACTCAGGCTTTTCTGCTGGGGGACATTGTGGTACAGGAGAGGGAGTGAAGGAGGTTTATTACAATGTAAATGTTGGAGAATCTGCTAAATCAACTGGACTCTGTTATTGAGAGATTGGTCTTATTGATTTCAAAAACTACAGACGACTATGTGAGATTGGATATTTGTGTGCGGGGGGATAGTTTTTGTAATTCAGTGAATTGTGTAAGCCAAAACAATGGTGTCGTTTTATCCCTATATATGGGTCTAAATAAAAGGTTAATAATTCCCTCAGTAGCCTCTTTTGTAAACACTAAAAAGAAAGTTATCGACTTTATTTGAATATGATTTGATCAAAAGAACGTTACCTTATAAAAGAGATTTACACAAAGAAAACAAAAACACAAAAGATCAATTGGAAAACAAATAAAATTATTATAAAAAAAAGACCCACAAAAACGGAATTGAGACATCTAATGTAAATGATTAAACTTAAACGGTCAAAACAGCCTCTGACCCTCGAACCTTTGTTTGTATCCTAATGAATATGCTGCTAATGATGATGATCATGATGTGAAATAGTCACTTGAGGTTTTCAGTAGCCGCCAACATGTTGCCTTGGCATGCCACCTCCTGTGTATCTTCCCTGTGTGTATTCTCCTTGTGGCTCGCTCATAAGGCTCGGGCAGTTTGCAGAAACATGGCCATTGCTACCACAAGCGTTACAGCTAATCATACCACTGACAGGCCTTGCACCACTACTATACTGATTTCCATATTGACCCACTTGGTTTGCTGCAGGTAATTCGAATTCTCTGCGTGCGTCCACTGATGCGGTCTCTCCAATTCCTGATGTTCCAATACCGGAGTTGAATGCATCAGACCTGTAGTTGGAACTCTCTGTCTTTACAGGGAGAGAATTTGCATCTCCTGTCCTGAGTTTATCCATTGCCTCTAGCATGAACCTGGTATCTGAAGAATAGGTAAGCTTTTCAGCTCTCACAACAGTTGCTTTAACCCGTTGCTCGTCGCTATAAGTTTCTTCTTTAATCTTCAGCTTGAAGATATACTTGGAGAAAGTAACACTACGGATGATGTCTTCGAATTTCTCCTCCTCCTGATGTTCATACTTCACATAATACAAATCTTTGGCAGATATTCCCATTATCTCCTCACCAGCTTCCTGGAATGCTGTGGCCCAGGTTAGACCAGTATGGTCCTGTAACTGGATCTGCAATATATACCTGTAGTCACATTCATCCACACATTTGTCACACTTCTCACAACGCCATGTCCCATCTCCATTATTAGTGACTTTTTTGCTGCATGGGCGATCTCCATTCATATTAGGACAAGCTGTGTAGCAGAAATTTTCAACCTTCATGAATGAGATGGTGGCACAGACTGTGATCCAGTCCGGCTTCTCTGAGGTTCCTAGCTTCTCGTCCTTGATCTGAGTAATTACCTTGCGAACTTCTTGTCTGCCAGCACCAATAAACTCTCTCGATATGGAGGTAAAATGAGCGTTTTTTCCTTCTCTCTCATACCAGTCTTTTAATTCTCTGGCCTCAGGGAAATCTGGCTCTATGAAGAATTGACTTGATCCAATGGTGCTCACTTGCTTCCCGTTGAATTCACTGATCCTGCCTGCCTTCACAGCAAGAACCGGGAATACCCCAGAGTCACAAAGATTTTGTAATTTCTGTCCTTCTGCATTGCAGAAATTACCCCACATGGTAAGCTCGACACTTCGGCCTGACATATCCTTTAACTGAAGTGCCCTTTTCTGGACCTCAGTTCCGGTTTTCCGCATAATGCTTCCTGTCGGACTGATGGACGAAACGATACCAATTAGATCAGTGATGCTGTTGCTCTCCATGTTTTCAATATCACCTATGTTACGGAAATGGAACTGATAGCGTGGAATGGTAGCATCATCCTGGCATTGCTGTATCGTCGATGCAGAGTCTAAATGTATTTCATAATCATTGTGAAGATGATTATAGTTCTTCTGAGCAGGTCTCAAACTTCCCCTTGAAATCAAATAAACATTACCCACTACAATCTGGTCAAAGAATTTATCAACCACATCATTAAAACAAGTCACTCTTATTTCCCCACCATCAGAGTCAAGGAGATCAAAATTGAATAATTTGCCTTCCCCACGCGGATTACTAAAACGCCTCAGTTCTCCCTTACACGTGACCCTGACCCTGATAGTCCACCGACCCTGGTAAGGATTAAGAGCAGCAACCGGAGTTATCCTCGGGGGTGCTTCGTTCCTAGCCACAGGTCCCCTGTTGACATACATCGGTGGTGATTGTGGCTGATAAGCCGATTGAACTGGACGGGAATAAGCAGTTGTTGCAGGTGCCCGAGCTTGCTCCAACCCAGATCCTCCATAACCTGCAATTGCACTCCCATATGGTCTGATGGAAGGTGATGTTTCCGGATAACCAGAACCAGTACCATATCTTTGACTAACTTGAGGCTGAGGTGAAGTAGCCGGTACACCATATCTCCCAGCGTCAGAAGTGTTATGAACAACACGAGGCTGAGGTAAATTAGCCGATACACCATATCTCCCAGCATCAGGATTGTTATGAACAACTTGAGGCTGAGGTAAATTAGCAGATACACCATATCTTCCAGCGTCAGAACTGTTATGAACAACAACTTGAGGTTGAGGTGAATTAGCAGATACACCATACCTCCCACCATTCAAATCAGTCCTTCTTGCTTGTTGCTGCTCATAACCACCATTGCTTTGAGTATTTACATAACCCGCCCCACCACCAAGTTGTTGACCAGGTTCATTAGGCATCCCAGCTTGTACATGAGTTCCTCCAATTATATTGCATTTCTCCACAATAATCTCCAAATTCGAAATAATAACAATCCTGTTCATCAGCACAACATTAAACAAAGATTCATTTTTTTTTTTTTCTTACAATCATGGATTTGAGAAGAGATTGCAATGTTATTACTCACCTTCGATTCTGGATGAGATTACAGACGAACTGAGTGACTCTCAAAATGGAACCCAATTGGATATTTCCTGAAGTCACGAGAACGTTCAAGGAAGTACCAAGCATGCCTTGTTGCGAGAGGATCCCATCGGATAAAGAAACCTTGTATCGATTTATGGCTTCCTGATTCGGACGCTTGCTCTGAATCAACTTCAACTCTGTCACTTGTAGCACTGGCGTCATATCAGCCTCACTTGCCACTTCTCCATTTAACATCTTATTTATAGCTCCCGTCGTCAAATCCACCGCCATCGTTTTCACCGACGAAACGAAACCTCGATTTCGCAATGCGGAGAAACTCGATTCGAGGAGGGGAAATGGGTTTGATCCAGAATTCGAGAAGATGAGAGAAGATATATGAATGTGATTGAATTGAATTTTTACAGAAACCTAAAGAGAAGGGAGGATGATGAATAATTGAATTAGGGGTTTTTTAATGATTGAACCCTAAAGTGGTAATAAGGTGGTGAGCTTTTGAGAGGGAAAAACTAGAACGTTTTCGTGAGTTTTGGACCATTAATATATCGGGTCTTAGAGTTTACGTAGATTACAAGTACGCCCCAAAACTACATAATACCCCCCAGAATTAAAATCTGACTTCGCAATTATATTTGATTATTTTCAAAATTATATGCAGATTTCTAATTTACATGTACAAAGTGATAATGATTTAGGAGGGTCTACTAATTAGAGAAGAGATAGTGATGAAATGAGAGCTAGGGGTAAGTGATGAAATAATCCCAAATTAATGATCACAATTAAGTATAAATCATTAATCCCGGAATTAATTAACATTAAGCTTACTGTACAAGCTTCATTCTTAAACTGCTGACGTGGAATACTTGGTGGCCCACGATTCGCCGATTTAAGCTCTAAACCTTATAAATTTTTTTATAAAAAAAGAAGTTTCATTTTAAGCTCCAAAAAATCGAAAAGGACTAAGGCCCATATTAGGGCCCAAATCAAACAATTGATACAGCCTTTTACAAACTTTGAATCCATAAAAAGAAGAAGAAACAAACTGTACACTGAATCACTGATACTTCTCACATGAAATAACTTAACATACACTAGTTGTTTGCGCTAAAACATTTTATCCTCTCCAATGTATCCCGATAATGTATATTTTTGAAAGAAAAAAAAACGTTTATGGTTGTATCATACAACTTGTATGTCTAATTTTATAAAAGTTCTTGAAACCATAGAACACTTGAATAGTGATTGTCACAAATGAAATCTACTAACATCTTTATAAGTCTTTTTGCTCAAAACAGAGTGATTTAAAAAACAATTATTTTCTGAACAAGTGAAATTTGAGATTACAAAATGTAAGTAATACCAGCTTTGGTTTCGCAAAGCCAATCACCAGTAACCGCAGAAGTAATCGAGCTTTGTCCTCGAAACCACCAGTCTGAGTCACATTGGAAGATCCCTGGAGATAAATGAGAAAGAAATTTCAGATTACTCTTTAAAATCAGAATACTCTTTCTTACTGGTTTTAGATGTCTATTCATCTGACAATGAAAATTCAAACATTATACAATTTTTGTCCTACGATATTGGAGTATCCCTCTATGTGCTTTGAACTGACCAGCCTATGATCTCTAATTTTCTTTTTGACATCCTGATCAGCCTATTATCACTTAGGTCAATTTGTTATTTCACCACTACATAGCAAAAGATGAAGAATCCATGGCTAAACAATAACAAGAACGTAGTTATATCAATATGATCAGTTACCTGATTCTAGATGAGCTTGGCTTTAGTAAATCTCGTCATCAGGAATCTCGGGAGTCAAGAATTTCATCGGGTCCTTGCTAATTTCCTCGTAATTTACTCTTGGTTTCACTCTATCAGGAACGGGTTCGAGAGGAATAATGCTGTCTCCATCGATGACTCCATCTATTAAACCATACTCAACCGCTTCAATTGGAGACATGTACCGGTCTCTATCAATATCTTTCAGAACCTGCTCAAACGATCGGCTGGTACATCCCGCGATAATGCTGGTGACATTGTTCTTGTTATGCATAACTTCCTTAGCTTGGATCTCAACATCTATAGCTTGACCACTCGCACCTCCAAGAGGTTGATGAATCATTATCCTCGTGTTGGGCATAGCAAAACGCTTGCCTTTAGTTCCCGCACCAAGAATAATCGAAGCTGTTGATGCAGCAATTCCAAGAGCAATCGTTGAAACATCAGCTCTCACAAGTTGAACCACATCGTATATAGCCATGGTTGCACTAACCAAACAAACAAAAAGAACATTAAGTTCGATCATCTGAGCCAAAAACTAAACCCAATCAACATTACTACAAACAAGTTAACATGATTACTGATATCACTCTCAAATCCACAGAGAAAATATTAACTTTCAAAAATGTAATAAATCAACCACAACTAACAGTAGTAAACTAGCTGAGGAGAGACTTCAGTGAATATTTTCATCGCTTACATAGTAAATTAGTTGAGGACTCAGACTCACTTCACTTGAACTAAAACTTAGCTGAGAATTAACTTCTGCAGCAAATTCATCACGAAGTTCTTAGCAAACTAGCTGAGAAGACACCTCCATTGAACTGAAAAGTAACTTCCGCACAGCAAATCTATCAAATTGCTCTTATCAAATTAGCTGAGGAGACACTTCAATTGCCTATTATACTAAAACTTTCGCATAACTTAAAATTACTATACAATACCAACTAAAACCCTAAAATCAAAACCTAAGTTGCAAAAGACTGAAACTTTCGCCATTAACGCAGAAACCCAAATGCGAAAACGAAATCAAGATTTTAACCTGAGGGAACCACCAGGAGAATTGATAAAGAGTTTGATATCTTTCTTAGGATCTTTAGCATCTAAAAGCAGCAACTGACTCATGATAGCATCAGCTACGAAATCGTCGATACTGCTACCGAGGAAGACGATTCGTTCCCTAAGGAGAAGACCCATGACGTCAGATTCAGCTCCGCGAATAGCTGATTCCTGTGTCTGAGACATCTCGATTGAAGAAGCATTGGCGAATCTCAAAGGCGACGGAGAAGTTGTTCGGAGAGGTGGTGAAACGAGTTTGGTGGGTTTGAGGTAGAGACTGTTTGGTTTAGGGAAAGAAGAAGAAGACGCAGATGAAGATGAATTGAGTCTTGATGAAACGAGTGAAGGTTTGAGCGAAGATGAGAGAGATAGGGTTCCCATGGCTGAAGCGAAGCTAAGAAGAAGACGAGAGAGAACTGAAAATTGGGGAAATGTGGATTTGATAAAACAAAAACACCTTTGGAAGAAGAAAGAAACACCCGAGTAATTGACCCGGTTACGATTCCGGGTCGGGTTATTTTATCCAAATGACGGTTTATTGGGCCTAGGCCTATTTGGTATGCGAAATCAAACCGAGTTGAATTTACCGAAAACCGAACCGTGTAAGTTAAACCCGTTGCGAAATCGAATCAGGTCAAACCGAAATGAATAACCAAAATCCATACTGCTTAACCACACTCGAAGACTCGAAGTAAAGCCAAATGCATTATCTTCATTATTTTCACCGTCTGTTTATACAAACACTTATCTAACATAATTTGCAAAATGATATGATTTCACACAAACAAGAAAGACATCCAAACAAAAGCACATGTATTTAACAAATTAAAGATATTAAATTATCAATCTTTTTGATATATTTTTCTTCAACTTTCTTCATCAGTTTTCTTGGTATTCTCAAGTTCAAGCAAATAAATCCTCTCAGCTTCTGGTACAGCCATGGTTAAAGCTCGAAGCCTATGGTTCAAGTCATCAAGCTTATTCATTACCCTATCGTTCGTGAACATTCCCATACAAACACTCTTGATCGTGTCCCAACTTTCAAACAATGGCATACCAATGATCACAATTGATCCTATAGTTCCCCAAGCTACAGCCACAATTGCCCAAAACCAAAAGTATCCTCTGCTAAACACGCCTGCAAAATTTCTAAAATGTTAGTTTTTGCATGATGTATATGCTCTTAATTACTAGCTATAGTAACCAATTATTGAAAAGAAAAAATCTAACACAACTAAAAAAATATGGTTCATATTAAAATGTGCGGTTGCTTTATATTTCGATTAGTATGGGAAGACTTACGTGCTGGGAGAGAGAGAAGTGGCCAAATGACAACAATGAGGAGAGTGAAGACAAGACCCCATTTCACAATCCAAGCTTTAGCTCTTCTCAGCTTCTCTTCTCTTAGCTCTTCCGCAGGAACGTCAATATCGTCCCCTGAAGCCTCAGCTTCCACTACTTTAATCTCCCTTGTCGTCGACCAGTCGTAATTCTGTGGTCGGATTAGACTACACACCGCATGGATCAATCCTCCTATATGTTTACACGTACGGACCAAACCAAACAAAACCTATGTTAGAGTCACCTTCAAAGAACGTAAACACCGAACCGAAATGCCTAAATGAACTACTAGAATCTGACCTGTTAGAATCGCCACGAGGTTACCAGCTAACATGGGAGCATTTCTGCCAGTGGTATCAAGATCAACACGTCCGTATTGTATCTTTGCCGTAGATAACCAAGTAACGATCCCGAGAACACAACCCGTGATCGATCCAAGAATCGCACCAAAGGCATTGGCTTTACTCCACAAGAGCATGAAAGCGATGGGAATGACCGCAGAGCCAATGAGAACTCCCATCGCGAGATACATCCATCCGAGTGAAACCCCGGCTTTGTTCAAGATCACTGCAAGAATCCCCATGAAACATCCAAATCCAAGAACCGCGGATCTTGAGATTCTCAAGATTTGTTTACCGGTTGCTCTAGGGTTTATGTATGTACGGTAGATGTCGTAGGTGAAAAGAGACGAGACCGCGATTAGCTCTGAAGAACCAGCCGATGTAACAGCCCTGAGGATTGACAAAGACCGTAAAATTCATGATTTGGAATAATCATGTCTTTGTATGTAAAATAGGTTTCTTGTGTAAGAAGAAATCGAGACAACTTATAAAAAATTTCTTGCTTCTAAAGCAAGAGGACTTATCAAAAGGGTAAAAAAGAGGAATCATCTACCCATATATTTTTGCTATGACCTCGAGAGAAAGTGTACTTACATGAAAAGCATAGTGAGAAGAAGCAATGATCCTGATTTACCCATGAGAGCAATGGCTGTAGCAGGCGGGACTAGACCTCGGTCAGCCTCATCCGCGGTTATAGGCAAGTCAAGGGCTAGTGCGCCAAGGCCTAATGAGGTGGCTAGAGAGAAAGGCACAGCGAACCACACGAGTCCACCAAGCAAATACCCTTTGTGGGTTGATGAAGGTCGAGCAGCTATAGCACTCACCCAATAACCCTAAAAATGTAGTAAATTAAACCGTAAATTAAATTAACGTAATGGCGAAATGATAATATGCGATTCTGCATGGGTTATATACTAAAAAATTTCCAAAAAACTTTCTTTACTATTTCCATGCAAAAACTTATTATAACTCTTAAACTGGTATTTTAAAACCAAAAAGAAAAAAGAAAAAAAAAACTTGAGTATCTGTGATAAAAAAACTAAAACTAAAACTGAAACAAAAGAAAACTAATCTATAATACTTCATTGGAAAAGAAATCTTACATTGTCGACAAAGACAGTGCCGAAGTTTCCGACAATGTTGATGAGACCGAAGACAGCACCACCAGAGCTCAACATGGTGACATAGGAGCCTTTGTAGTTGCCATCAACCGGACCGCAAGCTTGGTCATGGTGTGAAAGGGGCTCAGTGCATGTTCTTAACTTAGAAGCCATGTCTCTTAGCCGGTCATAGACCACGGACGGACTCCCAAGCTCACTACTCGACGTGTAGACCAGAAACACAAAGACTACTAGAACCACGTGAACTAAAAGACAAACAAATTACCAAAAGATTGTAAACAACTACTTTCAAGCTATAATTTGTTCGTTAAGATATAATTTTCATAACATAATTTTATATGTAATATATTACCTATAACGGAGTGAACGTAGCTTGCGAGGAAAGTAGCTTTAAGTCCTCCAGCCAAAGTATAGACAACGACGCCGAGAGGAATGAGAAAGCTTGCGGCATATATATTAACACCTGTGAGAGCATTCACCACGGCTGAGCCACCAAGCAAGAGCATAGCCGTCACTACGACGTTTGTCGCCAAACAAAACACCAAGAACACTATATGTGTTGCGGTTCCCCAACTAAATTTTATCAAAAACATACGAAAAAATAACCATCAAATAAATAAATAATAATAATAAACCTTAAACTAATGTTCGAGCGATTTGGTCTATTAACAATCCAGTTTGATTCAAATGTCCATTTTATTGAGATTTTACTTACCGAGCTTTCACGATTTCGCAGACCGTGTGAGCATTAGGAGCCTTTCGTTTTATCTCAATAGCCATCACACCAAACAACAACACCTACGTTGTTCATCAATCATCATCGATTATTCACTAGATATTGCCATATAAACACAAAAATTATATTATATAGTTTTCGTCTTCGAAAACTAACCTGTATGGTGGCTCCACTAGCGTACCAAAACGGTCCACTAACCCCATACTGCCATGCTACGTTTGAACTTTGAAGTATGGTCGCAGCCCATGTCCACTATTCACTCATCCACCAATACAAAAAAAAAAAAATCAACAATTTTTCAACCAAATTTTACCGATAACTAATACATAAATTTATCGTCGATCGAGTCATATATACATATGTTACTTTATAACATTTGATTATAATAATTAGTCGTAGTTTTACCTGTGAGACAATAACACTAGCAATGAGTCCTGTTTTAACGTTTCTTCCGGCTGTATTGAACCATTCCGAGGTATGACGAGCTCCCACGTATCTTTTTTCTAACCATACCTTCATTCCATTTGATTAATTAGTCATGTAATATATTTTATCATGTTTGGACTTGGGAAATCCAAAAACTGAGTAGTTCGAACCGATCGAAATCGACAAGTTCTATAATGAACTATCACAGTCAACCAGATAAACAAAGCCGTCTTTAGATAAACAATCAATTTCATATAGTATACTTTTTTATACGTCAAACTTTAGTATTTGTTTTGATGCATAATTTTGATTATTCATATATTTTTCTAATACAATCAAAGTAGTATCTAGAAATCATTTGGTCACATAAAATTACACACGTCAGTCACAATTTTTATACTTATATGAATATTTGCCAAAAAGGTTTCTATCAAAACTTGATTTAATTTGTACGAACAAATTAAACTTAATAATCCAATTAATACATATTTTAATCAAATTTAAAACTTTAGAAACAGAAAAGAATATAACTAGTTAACGTCTAGTACTCTAGCATGCATTATTGAACATTGAAAAATCAGTATATTTTGTTTTATTTGTTAGTACAAGTCATTGACTATAACTACTATTTTCTGTGGTCACGAGCAAATCACACATAAGTTATCTTGCTTTGATCATAAGAAAATATTATGTAATCAAGAAAGGAGTACTAACCAAAAAAGATGTGAAGACGGCGAAGAAAGCACCAAAACCAAGAATAACGGCGTAGCCAACGCCTTGATCCAGCACCGTCGTGCCTCCGAAGAAGCTGCTCCGCCTCTCGCATCCGCCACCGCCGTCACCGTCGTAATATTTGGCCGAGAAATCAAAAGGAGGACACGTGGCCATTCTTTCTTCTTCTTCTTCTTCTTCTTCTTCTCACTCTACGTTATTGATGAAAAGTGAAATATCTCATGGAATTTGTAGGGAGTGATAATGGAAAGATTCTTCGCTCTTGTATAAACTATACATAAAGAATCGTCACTTGGAAAGAATCTTGATAGTTCAATTTTAAAAGGAATCTTATTATAATATACTTGTAAAGCAAATTGAATCTTTTTTTTTTTTTTTTATAATCGATTAACCATTCCCAAAGAGATGTATACGTAAAAGATGCTATCCACACAAATTGTCAGAAATTAAAATATTTAGAAAATTTGTTACATTATTGGTGATGGAAATTGGGGTGAGAAAGTCAATAATTTCGTTATTCAATAAGTCAATGGTTTTTGTTTTCTTGCTATTTAATGTTTTCCACTTGAACAGTGATGTCATTAGTGATCTAATTGTACATACACTCGTACGATACTTAAGTTACAACTTTCATATCTAGCTACTAGGTCAGTACTGTCCGCTCTTGTTGATATTTTCTTTAATCAGGAATCTAGAAACCGCTGAAATATAGATCAAAGCATAATGGATCTGAAAACAACATTTGGAATTCAAGAAGCTATCGGAGGAAGTAGTATATAATGCATTGGAGTTGTATTAGCTAAAATTAATACAAAATATAATTAATTCTTTTTTATATATATTTTTTATCGGCTAGTCAAATACTGACACGTGTCGTTGCTTACTGGTTTCTTAAGTTGCTATTAGAGGTAACGATCCTCTTACAACGGGAACCTACTCAATGTTTTGTCATTTAATTTGGACCCCTATTAAACATAAGTATACCCTAGTAAAAAGCTCGAGTGGAACTGTCCTTAGTATTTAAGTAAAATCTTGTATCATATTTACACTTTAACGAAACTTATTATATCAAAGTTTGTTAGATTTGAAATGGTATCAGAGCCATGTTGGGGGAAAATGCTCTGATACCATTTTAGATTATCGTAAAACGTTCATTAAAATATAAATGTGATACAAGAGAAAGCTTAAATACAAGAGAAAGCTAGATAGGCTCCCAACAAGCCGTTGCATCTGGGAAAAGGTTTTCGAAAGGCTAAGGCTTCCACCTTTGTTGTTTCGGGACTGGGAACATCTCATCTCTTGGACTATGTTAAGAAGCAGATCATCACCTCCTACTCTGAGAAAGCTAGCAGCCCAAGCAACTGTGTATGCGATATGGAAACAGCGGAATAACGTCCTCCATAATTCTCAGATTATCAACCATTTGGTTATCTTTAAACTTATAGATCGGGAGGTTCGTAATTCTATCACTGCCCGTCGGCATAGAAAAAGCTTCAAGGCTCTAATGTCCCGCTGGATAATGTGACTACTGCTGCTGTAAATCTTTGATGTTCTTGTATTAATCTTCGTTTTGTTTCCTTGTTTTTATGTTTTTTGGCAAGGAACCAACTTCTGCTAAGCCCTCCTTCATGTAATTCAGAACTTTGTTCTCTTATATGATATTTACAGATTTAGCAAAAAAAAATACTGAAGGAAGACCACACTATACACAATATAGATAACCAGAATTAAACCAATTCTATATACACTCTAATACTAACATACATTTCTCTTATTTTCTTCTCTCAACGAATGAGTAACATCAAATTAGCAGCTTTGGAGAATGCAATTATTTTGTTAAGATATTAATGAAGTTACATACTTGTCATACTTTGGTCATTCGGTGGTAAGGAATGTGTCTAATAACACATGTTACGTACGAGGCCTTCGGTGGTAAGGAATGTGTGTAATAACACTTTGTTATATTCCCCATAATATAAATAGTAGAAAAGTTCAGTGTACGCAGTATATTGAACTACACATCGTCATTGAAGATAGGCATGACCACGGTTATGGTTAATACGATTATGGTTAATTAACCACCGGTTAACGGTTATAATTTTTTTAACCATAACCTTAATCATTATATATACGGTTAAGACGGTTACGGTTATATACGGTTACGGTTAATTACGGTTACGGTTAAATACGGTTACGGTTATTTGATGATTATTATAATATTAATATTGGAGATAAAATTTTATGAAATATTATTTATTTTACAAGTAAAAAATATATCTGATTTCAATTATTTATAGTGAATTAGTTAAATCTGGGTATTGTATACAGTTATAATATAATTTATTTTAAAATTTTAAATATGCGGTTAACCGAGCGTTTAACCGTACGGTTAACCGACGATTAATTACGGTTAATTAACGGTTACGGTTATTATTATTTTTTAACCGTAACTAATTTACTTTTACGGTTAACGGTTACAATTTTTAACCGTTTTATACGGTTACGGTCCGGTTACGGTTGATAAACGGTCCGGTTACGGTTAAAAATACGGTTAAGGTTAGCTTTTGGTCATGCCTAATTGAAGATAGTCTCGAAGAGTTCAGTGTATATATGCAGTATTTACGAATTTGCACCACATCTTATAGTATTTACGATTTTTCCCACATTTTGTTTTTAACGATTTCCTCCTCCACTTTTGGTTTTTACGAATTTGCCTCAAATCTATTGGGTCTTTTCGAATTTTCCCCACACCTTTTGGTATTTACCAATACGCCCCACATGTTTTGGGTTTTTAAGAATTTGCCCACATTTTGGTCTTTACTAGTTTTGCCCCACGAATTTTGGTATTTACTAATTTTCCCCCACATCTTTTGGGTCTTTACGAATTTTCCCCACATCTTTTTCGTATATACAAATTTTCTCCGTGTCTTTTGGTCTTTACTATTTTTTCCCCACATCCTTCGGGTCTTTGCGACTTTGCCTCACATGTTTTGGTATTTACGAATTGAACACCACATTTTCATATATACTAATTTTCCCCACACATTTTTGTTTATACGAGCTTTCGACCACATCTTTGGGTATTTATGTTATTGTATTTACGAAACTGCTCATTTTTCTTTTGATAATTTGCAAATTGCTGTCATTTCTAATTATCGAATTTTTAATTACTGTTCAGATTCTCAGATAAAATGAGTTTTGAATGTTTCGTTTTTCACCCAGTTATAAAAACCGTATATCACCAATTCTTGAGAAACAGAACAGAGATGTTTTTCCATAGATGAACATGAGGAAGATGAATATTTTGAATCTTTGTTTTTTTAGTCACTTATACAATCAATGTTGAACTCAAAAAAAATTGTTCTTTTCTTTACCTGTTCATAATAATTTACCCGTCTCATCTCTGTAAATCAAAGGTTCTGAGATTCTGACATCACTAGAAGAAGCAATCTCATTCCCAGATTCTTTTGTTGTTTGTTGTTCTCTATAAGATGCCCAAGTAACCATATAAAGCCCGCAAATGATGAGGATTCCACCCACAATGCTGCGCAGAGAAACGAAAATATCACTATATGATTCAATACAATCAGAAGAGACAAAGGTTTTTAATGTGTGTGGATGGATCACAAGATGCAAGGAAGAGTAGAAATTTTGAAAAAAACCTTCCAAGATAGATCGGGCTGCCGAGGAAAATTGTCGATAGAAAGGCGGATGTTGCAGGCTGAAGAGGATTGTATAGAGAAACCAAAGCAGCTCCAAGAATTTTATTGGACCAAGTCAAGAGTCCATAGTTTAAAGCTGATGCAAACACTCCCTGAGGAACAAAATCCGAAAAGAGAAAAAGGACAAACTAGTTAGATGAATCCGTTCCAATCTTTTTGAGCTCAATGTCCAGTCTTTTGTATCAAACACACGGCTCTGAACACACCCAATATGAACATGTTACATCTCAGTTGTAAAAACTTACCGCGAATATAACAGCAAGAACCTCAGATTGTGTCAAACTCCAATCTTTAGGCTCTCTAACAAAAACGAAAGCCGTTGTGATCATTATTGATGCACCGAAGAAGTACGAATACGCGGTAACCGAAAGGTAGGCAGGATACTTCTTCAAAACCGGTGCTTGGACAGCGAGAAAAGCAGCCATACACATACAGTTTCCAATCAAGCATATAACTCCAATGTGCCATAGATCAAAGCCAAGACCAAGAAAACTAAAGACTAACCACCCACTAGGCTGTGGTTCATTTCTATTAATTATTACACTATTTGCTGAGTCTGCTGCATCTATACCTCCAAACAAGGCTGGACCACGGAACAAAGCCATCACTACAGCACCCGAAACACAAACAAGTGTACCTCCAATTTTCATTTGGCCCTCAATCTTAAACAAGTTCAGTTTTTCTGTACTGCATACAAAGAAGAAGAACATCAAGAGATTTCTATATACACAAATGACAAATGACAAATTTCTCTACACCAAAATTTCACATTTTACAGTAATGTTGAGGAAACTCATACTCACCCCATCATGACAGCCAAGAGGAATGTAAAGACAGGAATTGATGGTTGTATAGCAGCGGCATAGGTTGGATTCGTGTACGATAAACCCATAAGAAATAGTAATTGGTTCCCAAATATCCTATCAACATTGAGAGATTCAAATGGTATTAGAATCTTCCCATCAAGATTTTAAAAGAGAAATGAGAATTGAGTTGATTACTTACCCTGCTAAACCCAGAAAGAAGAGTGAAAAGAGGATGCTTTTACTCATAGGAGGTCTGATCCTTCTGAAATGATAAAAGAAGAACCAATACTTACTAATATTAATCTCCAAAACAGAATCTGATCAGTTCCCCAAACTAAAGACCATGGATTCAAGTCAAATCTTTACTAAACAGAACAATATCAAAGCCAAACAGTATAAACCGAATGAACAAAGATGCTTCCCATGCTAGACTTATCCAACAAACAGAGAGAAGACAAAACAAACCCCTAATTTCAATTTCAGAAATATCAAGTTTTTATCATGATATGTTGATTGTTGCTGCATATAAGATAAACCCATCAAACCAAAATCAGAACTTTGCATTGACCAAATGAAAAATTTTCAGATTTTAAACGATTCAACACAATTCAAGCAAATGAGTAAGGAAAAAAGTATTTATTGTGAAAAAAGTATAAAGGAGAGACCTTTCACGGAAGAAGGCGAGAGGTGCGAGAAGGGAGAGAGCAAGAAGATCTCGAAAGACACAAAAGACGAGCTGGTTCACACCAACGTTAAGAGCTACTTTCGTAATCACATGGTAACCTCCATTTATCACCTGAACCAAAGTCATTGCAGAGTGTGCCATTTGTGCTTCTCTCGCCGTCGCATCGCCGCCGTTTACAATCGCCGGAACAGCCATATTAACTCTCTCTCTCTCTCTCTCTCTCTTTCGCTCTACCTAATCGAAGAAGTGAAATAAAACACCTGTGCCCGCGCACTTGTAGACCTGTGCCCACCTGTAGAAGCAATTAAGATCCTTTGATTTGCTTCTCCTAAATATTTCAAATTGTGGTTCTTACTTCTTTCTCCTCGTCCTAGTCGTTTTGGTTTCTTCTTCTATCTGGTCTTAAATTAATTATTAAGCTTTTGGATTGACAAAAGAAAAATAAAAGTTATTATGCTTTTTAAAAAAAATTTAAAGACAAAACAAAAAATGTAAACATTTTAGTTTTTGCCAGATTATTTTATTTTAATATATAGTTTAATAAAATTCTGATATATTTCCATCAAAAGAAAGTTTAACATGTTTACCGTTGAAAATTAAACTTGTAAATACAGTAGTGTATACAACATCTAGTAATATGATATTTTCTTAAAATACTAATAATTTTAAAGCATACCTAATTTGATTAAAAAATTACTAGTAATATTTTTGCCAGATTATTTTCTATATCTATATAGTTTAATAAAAACATATTAATTTATAACAAGTGTTAAATATGATCATATATCCTACTTTAAAAAAATTTCTGATATAATTCCATTTTTAAAAAAGATTAATGTGCTTATATTCTCTCAAAATATTTGTAATAATTTTAATCACAATAATATTTTTTTTTCCTTAAAATGAAAAAAACAACAGACAAAATTATAGTGTAACTTGGTAACGGTACTTATTTATAGCTATAATGACTTTACCGTAAAAAAATGTTGTCTGTGAAATTTTTAACTGAAGAGGTTTTAATTTATAAAATATGTTTGGTAAAAGAAATTGTAAAAATGATGAGAAATCTTATTATATTATTAAACTGTAAAAAATGGTAAAAAATCAATGTTCTATTTTCTATTGAAGGGAAAGTAATTATTTTTCTTTTTCCAAAATAGAAAATAAAATAAATATATTAGTACTAGTAGTAGTAGGTCACACGTCGTTATGTTAATTTGAAAAATGTCATTATTTAAATTAATCAAGTTTTGTAGGAAGAGCTAATTTGGATTAAATTAGTACTATCAATGACGTTGACTTTTGAGGTTGAGAAATGAAAAGTAAGAGGGTTATGGGCTTAGTTATTATTATTATAAATAAACCCATTTTGTTTATGAGGCCCATTTATTAAAACTTGTCGGCCCGAGGTCGCCTCCAATCTCACGCCACCGGTTCCAAATCGCCCAATCCTCTCGTCTCTCGTCTCTCTCCTCTCTCCTCTCTCCTCTTTATCCTTCCCTAGCCGCATAAACACAACAACCATCATCGCCGGAGCTTCAATCTTCACCAGCTGAACAATATGTCTGGTTCCGATGATGAAGATGAGTGTTTCGCTCGATTCCTCGAATCGGAAGTCTCGTCGGTAATTTTTTTCTTCTTTTTTTCAAATTTTCAAATTTATTTAGGGTTTTGTAATATTGGATTTTGTCACTGAATCTGAAACCTATCGACATTTTTTTTTAATTTTCCCTTTTTTTTTGCGAATTTTCGATGACTTTAATTCCTTGATCTGTAATTTAGATCGTAAATTTGATGTTTTTTTCCGTGTAATTCGTACTTGACTTTTATGAAAATATAAGCATATTATATGAAATTATATGCATATTATATGAAATTATAAGTAAGCATATTGATGTGAAATTTATAAATTTCTGTCTACTGTGAATTGTAAGTTTAGCTCTTGTTCAACGTTTTTTATTGGTGCTTTTGGGGGGTTTTGTAGGAACAGGAAGCGAAAGAACCTGAAGCAAAACGGCAACGTATTGAGAAAGACGGAGAAACAAACGCTGTAGAGAAGAAGGATGAAGATCAAAAGGAAGATGGTAACAAAGATAGAACTGGTGCAAAGAGAATAGAGAGTGGAGTTCTCAGCAGTGTTCCTACGGAGCTCTTTCGTCATATTCTCAAGTTCTTATCCTCTGAGGTATTTCATTTCATGTGCCTTCTTAATCGTTAATTTAACATCTTAATTTGCTGCTTATTTTTAATCGAAATTGTTTGAATGTGATTTACAGGATCTTGTATCATGCTCTTTGGTGTGTAGATTTCTCAATTTTGCTGCGTCTGATGAATCCTTATGGCGTCGCCTGTAAGTAGTCTCCTCTCGTATTCGCTCTTGTAGTTCGATAAGAATTTTACCTTCAAAATCAATAGTTTGTATTTAAAACTGATATTGGTACAATTTTGATTGATTTTATTTTCAGATACTGTATCCGGTGGGGACTAACTCCTCCAACTAGAAAGTTACGTGAGTCTGCTTGGAAGAAGCTTTATATTGATGTGAGTATCTCACTTGGTTATTTGTCTAAACTTGTTTGCTTTAAGATTACATTATTGAGGAGTATATACAATGTTATTAGAGTTCATACTTCATATATATTCAAGTGATTCCTTTCTTTTGTTGAATTTTAGCGTGACGAGCAGGACATGATTGAACTTGTCAGAACATGTCCGTCAGATTTCAAAGAGTATTACATTCAAATGCAAGCAGCAAAGAGAAGCCAAGCTCCTCTTCCATCTGAGGTAACTATTTCTATAAGTATTTGTTTATGTTTTGGCATGAATTATTAGTTCAAAAAATTTCTCATGTTCTTGTTTGCAACGTTTAGATGGTGGATGACAGAATAATTCTTGACAAAACTGTACTTGAACAAGTGTCTCTATGGAAGAAAAGCAAAGGACTTGCCGATAAGGTTGTCACTGGCCATATTTGTTTGGGGACTAAATGTTCATACCATCAGATTGACGATGTGTTCATATGCAAAGAGACAGGAAATGTTCATGGTATGAAATGCTGTAAAAATGTAACTTTAATGCCTGTGGTTTTTTTCTTGAATCTTATATGATTTTTATGGTCTTTACAACAGTATGTGATGACAACTGCAAGGAAGTAATATTGAGCCCGGAGGGTGATCTCATGGTGTGTACTATCTCAGGACTTTGTTCTGAAACTTTGCTTGTACAAACTGATCCAGACGCAGATGGGTTCTATGAGGAAGAAGCTGAACTAGAACTTGAAGTATTCACAGATAAAAGCCGATTGGGTACATATCTATCTCTCTCTCTTGCCTCCCTTTCCATTTATTCCTTTTATATCCAACATATAAGTGAACAGTTTGCGTCTTCTTTTCATCGCAGCACGAGCTTTTGAACTTGGCTACAACTGCGAAGATGAACAGGAATTGGAACGTACGCTGAGGTTCTGCTGATCAAAAGTCTCAGCCTTTTGTCAAATTTCAGAAGGTCTTGCCTCTCTCTATCTCTGTCTCTTTCTCTGTCACCTGATTCTGCCTGTGTTCTATGGACTTCAATGAATCAAAAGTAGCTAGTAGTCTTATTAGCTTTGTGTAAGTTATAATATATGTCATTGTATGTGATTTGCTCTAATGTCCTTAAAAAGGTGTTACATCTAGTAACTAAGCTCCAACTTTTCCAGTAAATCCTTTTGGTAAATTAATAATTTGATACCGGATATTTGGCCTGCTCTTCAATTCTAATAGCTATTGTTATATTTCTCAGTCAAACAACATTGCAAATTCATCCTGGTTAGAACTGATTAGTTGTAAATAAAGTTGATAGCAGTTATATATTCTAGAAACCATTCTTCTACATAAAAATGGTTATCTCTATGATGTACAATAATGTAATATTGCTTATTAGGGAAAATATATATTGTAAGTCAAAAATAATGTATGGGGGATTTTGTGTAGATTCGATTCTTTTGGCATTTATCCAAAAAAGTAGAAATTTTATCCCATACGTATGTAAAAGAATCACGCGTTCAGTGCGCGTTTTCGCAACGCTAAAATATTGTAAGTTAGAAAATATAATCATTTTTCTCTCCTTTTTACCCTATAAGTTTCTTATATTTCATAAACACCCCCACAAGAAGTTAATAACCATTCCAAATTGAAAAAAAAAATAAACAATCTTTCAAGAAAAATATCAAAAAAAGAACATCGGAACTGTTACAAACTTACATTGTCGTTCTTCGTGTTAATAAGTTTGGACATAATCTCTATTTATGAAAGCTAAAATAACAAATTGTGATTGTTCTAAAAATACAAGGACTAAAGATGAAAACATAGCTTGTTTGGAAATTGTGCCGCGTAAGGAAACATGTATAAGTAGTAGTTATCTCCTCCAGTGTCTTGATTTTTATTTCTTCCTCTTCCAATTACGTTTCCACATCTTTGGTGATTTCGTCTCTCAGGTAAAGAAAAAAAGCTCTCATCTTTTTCTTCTTTTAGATCTCTTTGCAATTGTTGAATTTTACTCGCAACTATTGTTTTTGTAATCAATGAAAGTTTAGATCTTTGTTCTTTAAACTTCTCTTCTGTTTTTGGTTCGATCGTATTGATTGTAAAACAAAAAAATCGTATTTTTCTGTTTGCTGGGAACAGAACCCAAAAAGGTTTGGTTTTTTTTATTGTTTGGGGTATATGAAGAATAATGAATGTGGCAAAATAAAAATTATGAATTTAGGGTTTTGTTTGTTCATCTTCTGTTTTATTAACGCTGGTTTAACTCTTGCCTGTGTGATCTACTCTTGAAGTTATTGCTTGGTTTGTGCAATTTGATTGAGATTTACACTGATCTCTGGCCTAATCAATGATTAGTGACATTGGTGGTTTATCTCATTACTTGACTCTAGTGTGTTTGCTCGATCCCCTGAAGAAAGCTTGATACTTTAGGCTTGGTTTGTGCAATTTTATTGAGATTAGTTACATGAATCTTTTTATTTAATCCATGAGTTGTTACATTGCTGGTTTGTCTGCTTGATCCCCTGATGAAAGTTTTGATGTCTGACATAATCAGTTTGGTTTTTCTGCGTGATTCCCTGATGTTGAAGTTGATTGGTTTGTCCAGTTATTGGGATGACCTAATTTGATATTCTTTTTTATGTCTAGGTTGTATTGTTGATTGATAGAAAACATGGGAGGTGACAATGACAAAGGTTTTCATGGGTATCCTCCTGCTGGATACCCGCCGGCTCCTGGGTATCCACCTGCTGGATACCCGCAACAAGGTTACCCTCCACCACCTGGTGCTTACCCACCTGCAGGTTATCCTCCAAGTGCATACCCACCGGCGCCTGGTGGTTATCCCCCAGCACCTGGTGGCTATCCTCCTGCCCCTGGTTATGGTGGTTATCCTCCTGCACCTGGTCATGGTGGTTACCCTCCTGCTGGCTATCCTGCTCATCACTCTGGTACTCTATCTTTTTTTGCTAATGTTACTTAAAACCCTTGCAGTTTAGCGAAATCTTAGAAGTCACTTTATAAAGATTTTGAAACAGAGTATTTTGATAATTTCAAATTCAGTATCATATATGTGGTAGATTTCACTTTAGAAAGAAGTTGAAGCAGTGTATTTGTCCCTATGTTCCCTGTGAAATTCTAAGATTAGTATCGAATCGTAGTTTGTGTTAAAAGTCACTTAGAAAGAAGTTGAAACATAGAATCTGCTGAAATAAATTAAGCTTGTAGTTAACGGGAATCCATAGTCATTGATTGTTATAGTTGCAAGAGTTTGTATTCCAATAACTGAACACCTTTTGACTTCCCTTTTGTAGATTTTATGATTATTGGCTATATGCCTATATTGTTTGTCCAAAGTGTTCTTGTATAGCACCATTCAATTCAAGTTTTGTTAATTTATTAAGTAACACTAAATCCTTTTTATATCAATTTGGGAATCATAAAGACAACTTTGCAGATTCATCATGCAGTATATCTGTTTTTCCCTTTAGTTTCTTTCTTCATGCAGTTACCTCTACTTCTTTCAGGACACGCAGGAGGAATTGGGGGTATGATTGCAGGTGCTGCTGCTGCCTATGGAGCTCACCACATAGCTCATAGCTCTCACAGCCCTTATGGACATGCTGCATATGGTCACGGCTTTGGTCATCATGGTCATGGCTATGGTTATGGTCATGGTCATGGAAAGTTCAAGCATGGGAAGCACGGAAAGTTCAAGCATGGGAAGCATGGAATGTTTGGAGGCAAATTCAAGAAGTGGAAGTGAACCAACTAAAAACCTTTTGTGAACCTCTCTGGACTGACCAATGTCTCAAATAAGCCCTAAACATTATGTAACCGAGATCTCTGGTTCGAGGTGAAATAATTGAGACTTAATTAGTATTGAAATCTTATTTTGCACTGTGAAGCTATCTATGGCATTATAATGACAGATTCTGGTTTCGGTTTATGGTTCTCTATATATTATGTCATTGTATGTACTGATTATTACATTGCTTAAGCTTTGAATATAGAAGTTTATGATCAATTGGTTGTTCATATTAGATTCTGTTAAGACCAAACAACAGACTGCTATCAATCAAACAATTTAGATGATTTGAGTTTGGATAAATTTCAACAAACTGTTATATAATTCGATGACTTAAAAAGAGTTACAAGAATAACACTTGATTTTAGATAAGTTTTTGTTTAGAATGATTAGTGAAAGACATATAGGTTGTTTACCTTAAGAGACAAATCTGTTGACAAAGTATTGGGTTGAATCAATTCGTAAGTTGGTTTATCGTGACTTCTATAAATAGAGGATTTAAAATAGAGATTTGATTTTTAAGGTGAGCATGGTGTTTGTGGCAATGAGTCATGCCATATATGAAAGAACTCTAACTATCGTAGGCTCTGTTATTATTTAAAAAAACACATAAAATGTACATTAGTATATTACACTTTCTGCTTTCACCGTTTCAAAAACGTCGAAATGTAAAAAGCTAATAAATTTGTAAATAGTAAAAAACCTCATAATCCCATTTAAACATTTTGAAAAATTTGCAAATAGTATAGGCATAGCCATGCATTTTTGTACTGAAAATTTGGTGAAATGTATTATTATTTTATTAGTAATTAACAAAACAAATATTGGTAATCATGTATAATTGAAAAATTACACATGATACCAAAAAATTTCTCTCTTTTTTTAAAAATCTTCCTATAGTGCTTTTTCACAAGTAATACATTCTAGCGTATTTTATAAATAAAAATAATATATATATATATATATATATATATATATAACCAAATTACTATTAAAATAGAATATTCAATCCTAAAAAAATAATCTACAAACATAACATTAATAATATTGGATTTTATAATTAATGATAAAATATTTTGCATTTTATGTTAATTGAACGAAAATTGGGAAAAAAAAAATTGCGAAATGGTTTCTGAATAAACCAAAAAATTGAAATTGATTGGTAAAAACGAAATGGCTATTGAACTGAATTCAACTATAGTGGTATGGATGGTACAAAGACCTCCTGCTTAATCTTCACCAGTTATGCACACTGTACACACTGATTTCAGTAATACATTATCCATATCAAAAACTTTATCCGATTATTTCCATAGACTGTTTTGGCAAAATAAGTTGGACTCTTTTGTCTTTTGTATACCATAGCAGTTTCACATTTCTTATGTTATTAAGTTTGTGGATTCATCTTTCGACATGTGTAGTCAAAATATATCAAAAAATCTAAGACTATATATATTGTAGATATATATTTTGGATTTTTCCAACGTTGGCATGTAAAAAGAAACAGTAGAAAACAAAATTACCCAAAAAGGTGGGTTTCGTGAAAGTTAAAGCGGTACAGCACGAATATGTTTTCTTGTGTTTAAAAACTTGGACTTTGGAGTGTTTGTTTTAATTAGGGAACTAAACTACTAATACACTAATACATACTTAATTATTGATTTTAACAAATGTGATCTGATTTGTCTTCTAATACATACTTAATTATTGCTTTCGTCAAATGAGCTGGCTTTTGTTAATATTCTTATTCGTCCTTTCGTTGTACGTATGACATCGTACATTTTTGCATTACCATATATATATATATATATATTTAAAACGTAGAAACCATATGTCTTCCATTTTCGTTTTTGTAATTAATTATACTTTTCGGTTTATAAAGTCAAAACATGAATCACAATCATCAAGATATCACGATGTGGAGTTCTACACTACACATTAAACTAATCAGTTGACAAAAATAGTTAGTAATCTTTATTTATTTGTCAATTACTGCATGATTTTCTGAAATTTAGTAGAATATTTTGATTTGATATTTCTCCGTTTTTACAGAAACGTCCATAAATTTGTTATGTATGCTTCTTAATAGTCGTATCTAAGTTCTAGGCTATAGATAATTTAGCAAACTTTAAAAATAACACACTTGATGTAATAATGGTTTCCTTATTGAATAAAATATACATTCATTCAAATATATATATATATATATTTCTTTTGTTTTAGTGTTAGATCGTTTTGAAAATTTCTTATACAATAATTCAAAACAAAAAACAGTTATATAATAATTTTGCTATATGCACCACATATGTATTAAATGGAACTATGGCATTACCACCAATAAACAAAATTACAAAATGCATAACCTCAAAATATAGTTGGGACAGTGAAAGATCGACTTTATACTAAAAATAAAACGATTGTACGTTTTACATCTACTCGATTCTGTAAATCTATTTGATGTCACATAACTATTTTACTAAATTGAAAAAAAAAAACTATTGAATAATATTCCGTCTATCCAATAGAATGGAATTACACTGTAAAATACAAAAATAAAATATATGAGGCGGTGGGCAATACAACTAATTAAGAGGATAAGATTAGTGGTTAGAAGTTCATTTAAACTAAAAATTAGCTTTGATCTTTCAATCAATCAATAATTAAAAAAAAACTTAATAGTGTTTTCAAAATATGAATCAGCCAATCACATGTGTTTGGTCTGAGCTGGATATCTACTTTACACCCGATTTGCCGCGTCAGCATCACTCACTATTCAAATATCTTTTTTATAAGAAATTGTTTCACGAGGATATCATCAAATTAGTCATCAACTATATCAATCTAAATTAATTATATTAAGTTGTTTTCATGGCTCTAAATAAGCCATTTGTATAAACCTTCGAATATTTTATTCAAATAACCGGGGTTAAAAAAAGAAATCGAATAAAATGATCAATGATGGATTAAAATCATTTGTTCACAGAAACTAAAATAAATATCGTCTTGATTGATTTAAATAAGAAAGAGGAGAATAAATATAAAAATCAATCATCTTGAAATAGCAAAAATGTAATATGGGCAATTACAAAATCATCCTATATCTTATCTGAAGTATGCGTCCCAATGCAATTTGTTGATTTTTAAAAAAAAAATCGACAGCAACCAGACATTGACTAAAAATAGCATATGAGCATATGAATATTAATTAAAATAGTATTACTTTTTTTTCCTGAAAAAGACTAAAAATAATAATAATATAAGATGTGACAACTGGCGTCTTAAGAGCCACGATTACTGAAGAACAAGTCCCCTGGTTTCGATCAAAACCGCTTTTGACAAAGCCCACTGTTCTGTCTTTTTAATATTTAAAACTTATTTTCCCATATCCTTTACGTTTACTTCAATTTAATGAACAATTAATTTATCAATCCACCCCTGCTTCTTTTTTTTGTTTTTTGTCGTTTGGTTATTCCTAAATTATAATTATTTTTTGTGTTGATTTTGTGTATTCATGTTATTTGTCAATTGATATGTATTTTTAATTTTTAACATAATGTCAATAAATTTTTTATTAGTTAGGTCGAACGTCATTATCTCTTTTTCTTAGTTATTTGTTGACTTCTTACTCTTTTTACTGTGAAAAATATCTTAAAATTAATTTATTATTCTGGATATAATTATTTGCTTGCCGTGAAAATTACAGTTTACAAGTAATAATTTTCAAATAATAATATTAACATTCTTATTAAAAAATACTACTATATAATCTAAGAGTTGACTTTTACTTACCAAGCACAAGACCGTGGTGTGGGGCATTCAAATTATTGTTGACCCACATAGCTTTTCGGAATTAAAATTGTGTCGAAAATTATGCATATTTCTTTTGAAAAAATAACATTTCATAGAAAAATTGCGTAGGTTGCAATGTAAACAATAGAAAGAAAAAAATGTATAAACAGAGATATTAAAAAAAAACGTATTCACGTTATTTTTTAAAAAAATGGAGCAAATATTAAAGAATGAATAATGTCCGTACGTCTTCATACTATAGCCACTGGTGCGTACGTGACCCCATTGAAAAGTAGATTCCTTTTTTTTCTGCTTTTGTTTTCTCAGTCTTTCGCGACTGCTTCATGGGATGATATGATTCTCAGAGAGTTCACTTCAGCCATGAAAAGATTTTGTTATTTCAGATATTTATTTTCGATTCAAAGTTTTGGATATTTTTAGACTTTTTAGTAAAGTTTTAACACATAATAGTGGATATATATTACACCAATATCTAATTCTTAATCTTTGACAAAACAGCTATGACGAAGACGTTATGTTAATATTCATAAGGAATTTAATTTTTGCTTGGAAATTCAACTCTTTTAAAACATTATATATTGGTGACCAAAAAAAAAAACATTATATATTGTGAAACAAAATAAAGTATCTAAAAACATCTTAGAAAATTAAACAGAGAGAATATGAAATAACTAAAATTAGAAATTAGATGATATAATAGTTATATTTCTTATAGTGATTTTTTAAATAAAGGTATACCTACGCTTATTTCAACCATATATATAATTACGTTTAGGAATTAAATAGATGATTATTTGGAAGCAATAAAGTGATCATAATAAATCAAACAAAATATATAGATAGTGAAAATCATATTTTGAAAAAGGTTAATTTTAAAATTTATATAATTTGTTTATATATATATATATATATTATGATAGCAAAAATAACAGGCTCATTTTGATATTTAAAGTGTTGGCAAAATCATTTTGATAGTTTATAGTGTAAATGAAATTATTTGGAGGTTTACAGTGTTACTCGACAACATTTTCAAAATAAAAAATCTGATTTTCTCCCATATAGATATGCATAATCATGCTTAAATCATAAACCGAATGGTCCCACGAATATGAACCTAAGCTCGAATAGAAAGCACAAATAAACTGATAACTGCAACTCATAAAGAAGACATATTAATATAAGTGTTTTACTATTTCTTTGGATAAATATTAAGAATTTGTTTGTTAAATAAAAAAAAAAGGAATATTAACAATATCTAATTACAGTTACAAGTTGCAGGTTTGGTACAGACAACCTAACTCATCATTGTCACATCATATTTTAAAATTGTATTTTTTTCAAACTTTAATAAATGAATGTAACTTGTTGATACCGTGTGGGGGCAAAATTCACTTTTTAATGTCTTTACTAGTGATGGACCCGCACGTACGTGCGGAGTTATTTTTACAAAATCACGATTTGTTAAATAGATGCTATTTTGGTAAAATTTTGTTATATGAGTTTATTTGATAAACTATATATAGAGACACAGTTGTAAAATATAGATATTGTATTACATAATACAATTTTAAAATTATTTATATGAGAATGATAAATGATATTCATTGTTTATTTTTTAAACTAATCAAAATATTTCACTGTTTGCTTAGAGATGTTAAATCGGATTTGGGTATGGCTTTAGTTTGAACTGTTTTATGTGTAGTTTAGAATGGAAAACCCGTCCTGTCCCTTTATGTTTTGTCCTGAACCGTCCCGTCCCACCCCGTCCCGTCTTCTATCTATCATAAAATTTCTGTCCCGTAATCGTTTATTTTTAAAACATAATCATTTTGCCAATGTT
>NW_006238916.1:1084422-1096489 GCF_000375325.1 Capsella rubella
ATTTTGTTAAGATTGTTTGAAATTAATAAGCAAAAGAAGTTTAGAATAATCATAAGCTAACTGTTTGACCAAATAAAAAAACATTAACTAATTGAATTAATGATACATTTTGTAGATATCTTTTGTGATATAATTGCTAGTTTGCTTTTTGAATATGAATATATTTTTATGTGAAAATAAGAAATTTATGTGATCTAAAATGTTTATTCGCATGATTTTAGCAAAAAAATATTTAATTATTGATTTGTTTAATTTTTATTTATATTTAAAAATTATATAATTTTTAAAAATTTGATGATGTATATATACTATGTAAAATTTGATTAGTTGATTATTTCATATGCTAACATATTTTTTTTATCTTTTTATTAATCTATAAAAAAATTATCTTTGTTTTTTAGATATATGATGATTTTGTTTTATTAGATTTCATTCTATATTTATTCTATTAATTTCGAAATTATATTAAAATATTAAATTAATATTAAATATGTTAACGTATATTCAAAATAGACATGTTTACATATATTAATTTTGAATTTAATTGTCTACTTTTATGGTAAAAGATTATTATGATTTCCATAAATATAGATTGTTTTAGTTTTTTAGTTTTTTTTTTTGCTGTCAATAATTTTGTTTGGCAAATGGAATATATTTCATGATTTTTTTTTTTTCAATTAGGGGGTGTTTGGTTTCAAGTTGTGCTTCCCAATTAATAGTATAGATTAGAGGAACCAACATAGGAAAATTAGTTTTATTTTTAGATTTTTTGTTCGAATTCTCGCAACTTGTTGTTTTCTCGTAACATTTTAATATTGTTATTTACTTGATATTTATGTTTCTCGCATAGTGAAAACTTTTTGTTTTCAAAAGAGTGATGTTGACTGAAGGGAAAACCATGGCCACACGTTATAAAAATCATGATAATATGCGGATTAGTGACTTAACCTTACTGATATATAATAAGAAAGGACTGTAAAATCCCAAAATGTAATGTAAAATGTATAAAAAGAATTACTAAAAACTTATTACCACATCTTTTTACTTTTTAAATATAACTGATGGTATTAAATTTTACTTTTTGTACTAAAAAGTATAAAATCTGTTGGTAAATAAATATAGAACAATGCAAAAAAGATTCGTTACTAGAAAATACTGATCAGCCAATTAACCTACAAAATCTTATTAAGAGAAATTGAACTCAAGTCTTTGAGTTTGGATTTATAGTTTTACACTATTCAGAAAGTTGTCTTAATGTTTAGAAAATAAAACAAGTATCCACTTTTTAACTATAGCTATGATACAAGTATTCACTTCTTGAATTTGTACGACGTTCATTATATCAAGAAAATATAATAGTTAATTATGATCGCCTTATATTATTATATGCAATTCTAACTAGCTATATTAATATAATCTTCTCACTTCTTGAATTTTTGTTCTTACTACTGTACGTTCATAATATCCAGAGAATATAATAGTTAATTATCATAAAAAAAAAATTATTTTTTATCCTTGGTCCGATTCTGTATGTATAGAGACAAACCATAGATCGACAAAAAACAAAAAGTTTAGATTGATTCTGTCAGATTTTTGTTTTAAAAAAAGAGAGATTCAAATCTTTTAAATATAGTCATTACTGAATTTTTAAACTAATTTTTTTTTCTTTTATTTTGTATTGGTTATTAAATGAAATTGATTCCGTTTACAATTTTAAGTTTCCGGAAACATAATTTCAAGATGAAAACTGCATATACTATGCTACGTTTTAAAAAAAGGGTATATATAGTATGCAGTAAGGTATCTAGTTATAATTACATGCAATTTTATGACTTAGTTAAAAACAAATGAAACAATTATATACATTATTGAACTGTATATTACGATACATCGGATCCGTTCGACCCATATGGACTTGTTTTGTTTTTGTTTTTTGTTTTTGTTTTAGTTTTTGTTTTGAGACAGAGATAATTTTAAAATAATTGTATGGATATTTTGTGGGAAAAAGGTCCAGTTCCAAAATCATGGTAGCATGGAATAATACACGTTGGTGATGACGTGGATACTGACCTCTTTTGTCGGGTGGGTTAATTTGACAACAGTAGCACCTGTCCGGTTATATTTGGATAATCAAAAAAGCAAAGTAAATCTAATTAACCACTCTGATCATATCTTTGAGCTCATTTTTGTTTTTGACTACACCTATCTTTTCTCTGAAGAGTTATAAACTGTGAAGTTCACACGTACGTATATACCAAATATGATGAGAACACAGATGTAATAAAAGAAGATCATAAATTTCACATGGACATTATATACATAAAAAGCACTGCACAAATCATGGGAAAACCTCCTTTTTCTATGTGTCCACGTACATATGAAAAAAAACCTGACATATATGTTACATAAAGAGATTCAAACGATTTGATCATGTCCAAAAGTGGTTTAAGAATCGGTTTGGATTACGAAACCCTAAAAGACGTGTCCCATGAGAGTTGTGGACACGAGTAAGATGAAGGACACGTTTTACTATTGTCATTCCACGACGTACGTACGAGATCTGAAATGCATGTTGGCCGGCTAGCTACGGTTAGGCCTTAGGCGTCAAAGCCTCCCTAATTGTTATTTTATTAAACTATATAACACACTCACACACAAATATGCATGACGTGAAAATGTATTTTTCTTTTTGTATGTACAATTTATCAAGTATATTGATACCAAAAACGATGATGTAATGTAAACGTACGTAAGGCAGTTCAGACTTCAGAGACTTCGATTTTTTTTTTTTTCTTTTTTTTTTTTTTAAGACCAAGAAATTTTAATGTGAAGAATGTCTCATTTGAATATAACTCGTCTTTAACAAAGATGCTAGAATTGTATTTATCGAAATGTGGTTAATTAGATTACAGACATGATTTTGTAATTAGGTTGTATATATGCGTTCGCCTATATATATTCTAAAGAACTACTGCTACGTACATTCGGGCCTAGAACCAAGAAGGCAAGAGAAGATTTCCATTGCGAATCAAAAAAACAAACAATAAAGAGACAAAATTTGGCACATTTATAGTATTAACGTGAATTAACAAATATGCATCATATATACTGCAAATGATTTAAAATAAATAAATCAAGGTTTCCTCATTAGGAAGTATCCCACGTTAAAGTAAGCTTCTGTCACGCACGCAAATAAAGGCGTGTTTGCATGTTAAGAAAGATATCGTCGGTCTAAGGTACAACGTCAATCATCTAGCTTGTGACGTTTTGTGAACTTTATGAATACTTACACTTAACAATTATAAGTTCATTCATCGATATACAATTGTGAATATCTATACGTTGTGAATATACCCAAGCGGTCTACTCGATGTACATTTTTGTATTAAAATTACTAGTCACAAAGAAAACCATATTTACAGTAAAAATGGACAAAACAAAACTGAAGTTTAATCCTTAGCTAATAGACTCCAGTGCGAAACAAAGGATGTCGTAATAATGAGTAGAGTCCTTAATTAGCTAATAGACTCCAATCGTTGTTATATAAATGTAGTTTAGACATGATTCATTACTCCAAACATATATATATTGATTTGATCAATTCCATATTCCAATGTAAAATTGGTTTATATAAGTAATATTTCTTTTAACCAAAAAAAAAAGTAATATTTCTTCAAATGAAGGAATACACATTATTCGAGTTTATAAAAATTACTTTTGAAAATTCATTTGTAATGGTTATATTCAGTTTTGAACTTCATCAAGCAAATGAGAATAATATAAAAATTTATCAGAGTTTTTTCAAATTTTTTTTAAGTATCTAAGTCAGTGCATATATATATACATATTTATGTAAAATAAAGTAAAACTCAACTGAACATCAAAAGCCCATGTTCATTTTGTTTTCTTTCTATATATCTTTGTGTACCAAATTGCCTTTGCTCAAATATCTGCAAGACATAGTATTACTTTAATGCAACGCAAATTGTGTTTTGTCGTGAAACAAACACACACATAACATAAGCCGGTCTATGATACACATTAAACATCATCACCATTCACATATACTATTATTATTACTTTTTTTTGACGCAAATACACTTGTACCACTTAAATATAAATACTAAATATATCCTCAATCATGTTTTTTTGTGTATATTTATTTCAGTATATATAAATTTTAGACAGAAAATAGCAAACGTGTCAGTCAAAAGCAGCTGCTAGATCATGCATTTGTCTTAAAGCATGTACTCGTAAAGTAATGCATGTACCCTAAACAACTTTTTATAATTTTGTCAAATGTATCAACTAAATTGTCACTTTAAATATTCTCCATATTACGATCATACAATAATTTCACCAGCACGATTGCACATTCGCACGCCATGATTGGATAAATAAATTACATTTGACAATCAGAAACTATATAATATCATTAAATACACAATAATATATAAATAAAATTTGAACAAGTCGTACCACGGCATTGCTACGTACAACAATGAAGGACGAGATCTAAGGCCGCGTAACGATGCAACTTACATATTTATTCGACCGCGTATATATGTTTCTTGTTGGAGAACATTAAATTTTGGAATCGTTCTACGATTAATTTCCCCAACTATATAGTCACTCTGTTCAACTTTTAAAATTTATGATCTTTTGTATTTATTATAAGATATGTGGGAGATGTGGATGTTTCTTGAATATGAAAAGTCACATATTCTTATCTTCTAAAAGATTATAAGGAGTCCACAACCTTTTCTTGATAAGACAAATGTCATTAAACTATGTGTTGATCATGAGTTTTGTCGATCTCTGACTGATTTTGACTGTGTCTCAAATTCAACATTTTCTTGGGGTCAAAGTGTCAAGTTGTATTGTGTTCGTTTGGCCATCTTTTTGAGTGAAAACAAATGTTATCTTAGTTTTTGTATCCATTCTAAATGTTATCCCATTGTATTAGTTTTAGTTTTACATTTCTAATTGAAAAAAATATATATATAACTCGAGGCTTACACAATATTGTTATCCATATTACCTTTACGTGTTATATGTATTGTTTTTTGTTGGCTCAAACTTAATTATATGTAATCTATGGTGGGTCATATGTTTTTAAATGTATTAGCTGCAATAGTTGTTAAAATTAATATGAACTACTACTTATATACATATATGTATTAATTTGAAAAGATGTTTGGTGATAGTTAGACTTCTCTAACTTTCAAAATTAATAAGAACGTAGACAAAGTATTCAAGTCTTTGGTCCTAGAATCCCACAAGAAAATTTTAAGTTATAATTTTTTACAAGCAAAAAGTCAATTGATATTAATTAGATGCAAAACAAAAGTCAATGGGATATTAAACATTTTATCAGTACTTGTTTTCATTGATCATAATTGTAATTTAAACCTACTTGTGTGGTTTTGAAAAACTAAAAGTCAAGTTTTATTTTTATATGTAATATTATTAATTTAGTTCTAATCACATATATAGGTTTTGATATTTGTTGTTTGGTCAACCACATAGGTTTTGATTAATTCGTATAAGCTACTAAATAAGATAATAATATATGGCTGTAATGCACAGCGAACGTGGGAGAGAAATAAGTATCAATGAATAAATTAAAGTTAGTAATCAAGTGGGCTTAGCTTACCATTAGTGACATATCTTTAATCGTAATTAAGTAACTAATCCTGAAAATTTGGATTGTGTGTCTTTGTTTTTCTTCAGTGACCAGACCACACGTGGTTTTTCCATTACGTTGAAGTATCAGATTCAATTTTTCATAGTTGAAAAGTAAAATTTGTTGTTAGTTGCCAAAACAAAAGAGTAAATTTTGTTAATAAAATAACTTCAGCATATAATATGTTATACTATATAGTATATACTAATCTAAGTATCAGCCAACCCAAGAAAGAAACATAAGCACTTGAAGTTGTTAATATAGTCTAAGAATTTGTTATAATTTGTGCTAAAATAACAAATTTATTTTATTATTCAGTTACTAACATTTTTTTTCCTTCTTCTTATATAAGTCTAGTGTTAGTAGCTTTAATAGTGATTTATTTTGTGTTTCTAGCTAGTTTTCTTGAAGATATTTTTAGCATTGAATTTATAATGACTTCCTGTTGTTTGAAAAATTGATTTTAGTTAAATAGAAAAAAAATCCAAATTTCATGATTTTAGCTAAGAATAATAATTTCTAAATCCTAAAATTATTATTAAGTCATTCATAATATTTGGCTAACAAAACGCAAGTATATTGTGTGTAGTGTAGCATGGTCTCCAAAATACTCGGACCCAAAACCATACATGCATTTATCATCATCAAACATCAATCATTATTTACTTTATATAAATATTTTGCAGTTGATATATACTATTGTTTTTTAAAAAAAATATCTTAAACAGAGATAAACACAAGAGGCTAGAAATTAGGATAGTACTTAATTAAAGAAGTAATATAAATCCATGAAGTGTATATATATATATAACCTTCAAATAACATGGCAAACATTTTAATAATTACCCGCCCATCATTTCCTCCTTTGTCTCTACTTAAGAGCCAAAATTGCCCCTTTCCTTGACTTAACTCATCATTAAATTAAAAAGAGCCATACTTAATTAACGATGGCTTAATTTTAATTTTAATTTAATTTTTTGGTCAAAATCTCACACGCTCTTTTTTTTTTTGTTGCATGCTCTTCGACACGTGCTCTCGTCACTCTCTCTCAAATGAGCTGGCTCAACCACAAAAACAAACAAAAAAGGTTCCTTTTAGGAAACTCCCTTCTTCCTCCACTGCCTATATAACTCATTCATCTCTCCCACTTGATTTTTCATCTCATCATCTCCTTCCTTCATTAGAGACAACTCACAAGAAACATACTCCCACTCTTTTTTAAAGACGAATTGGGTTTTGTTTTATTATAAATCTTAATGGATTTCTCCGGTTTGTTCCTCACTCTCTCTGCGGCGGCTCTGTTTCTCTGTTTGCTCCGTTTTATCGCCGGAATCCGCCGTAGCTCCTCCACGTCACTCCCTCTTCCTCCGGGAACAATGGGTTACCCTTACGTCGGCGAAACATTCCAACTTTACTCACAAGACCCAAATGTGTTCTTCGCTGCAAAACAGAAAAGGTCTAATAAAAACAGAGCTTTCTTGAAAATTCGAACTTTGTTGTCTATTAGAAAACAGAAAAAGAATTAACATTTTTTTTTTTTTCCTATATCTTGTTTTGGTAAAACAGATACGGATCGGTGTTCAAGACTCATGTATTGGGATGTCCATGTGTGATGATCTCGAGCCCTGAAGCCGCGAAATTCGTACTGGTCACAAAGTCTCATTTGTTTAAACCGACTTTTCCGGCGAGTAAAGAGAGGATGCTTGGAAAACAAGCAATCTTCTTCCATCAAGGAGATTACCATTCCAAACTTAGAAAGCTCGTTTTAAGAGCTTTCATGCCTGATTCAATCAGAAACATGGTCCCTAACATTGAATCAATCGCTCAAGAATCACTCAATTCTTGGGATGGAACTCAACTCAACACTTACCAAGAAATGAAAACAGTAAGCCCCACAGCCCCTCTCCTTAAAAACAGAGTGTCCCCTGTTTTGTCTATCTCAGTCTCAAAAAAACAGAGCATCCTCTGTTTCTCTCACTATACTCTGTTTTATAACTGACACACTTGAATTAAAACTGTTCCTGATTCAATTTTTTTTTTTGAAACTTTTGTCTAATCAGTACACTTTCAATGTGGCGTTGATCTCAATACTCGGCAAAGACGAAGTTTTTTACCGAGAAGATCTAAAACGATGCTACTACATTCTCGAGAAAGGTTACAACTCGATGCCCATCAATCTCCCGGGAACACTATTCCACAAAGCCATGAAAGCTCGCAAGGAGCTAGCTCAAATCCTCGCTAACATCTTGTCCAAAAGAAGACAGAACTCATCTACACACACAGATCTCCTCGGATCATTCATGGAAGACAAAGAAGGACTAACCGACGAACAGATCGCAGACAACATCATCGGAGTGATCTTCGCCGCAAGAGACACAACGGCGAGTGTGCTGACGTGGATCCTCAAGTACTTAGCCGATAATCCAACTGTTCTAGAAGCTGTCACTGTAAGCAAAACACACTTTTCAAAAGAACATTTGAGAATCTCATAAGTGGGAGTGGCAGTTCCGTGAATTAACGGGGTTTTGTTGGGGTATAACAGGAAGAGCAAATGGCAATAAAGAAAGATAAAAAAGAAGGAGAGAGTCTCACTTGGGAAGATACAAAGAAGATGCCATTAACTTATAGAGTAATCCAAGAGACATTAAGAGCTGCTACAATCTTATCTTTCACATTTAGAGAAGCTGTCGAAGATGTCGAATACGAAGGTATGTACATATATACACCTGTTTTAGAGTGCCTATAGATCAATATCTGATATATGAAAGTATTAATATATTGTGGATTTACTATTTTTACAGGATATTTGATACCAAAAGGATGGAAAGTATTGCCACTATTCAGAAATATTCATCACAATGCTGATATATTTTCCGATCCGGGGAAATTCGATCCCTCGAGATTCGAGGTTGCACCGAAACCGAATACATTCATGCCATTCGGAAGTGGTATCCATTCATGTCCAGGCAATGAGTTAGCCAAACTTGAAATCTCTGTTCTAATCCATCACCTCACCACTAAGTACAGGTTGGTACACTTTTTTTTTTTAACAAGTTTTAGACATGATCTTTTCTCTTTGGAATGTGTTTTTCTGATAAGGGGTACTTTCGTAATTTGCAGATGGTCAGTAGTTGGACCAAGCGATGGGATTCAGTATGGGCCGTTCGCTCTTCCTCAGAATGGATTGCCTATTGCCTTGGAACGAAAACCCCAAGTGGAATAATTAAAGAATGCCATTGGCCTTTCTAAAATTAGAAAGTGAGGATTTTTTTTTCTATTTAAGAGAAAAAAAAATAGAGAAAGTAAAAGAATCCCAAAAAGGGACCCCCCAAGTGTATATAGATTTTAGTTTTATATATATAGAGAATTAAATTTTGGGAGAAAATTAGAATTTTAGATATAAAAATGTTCCATGTGTGTAACTTGGTTCTTAGCTCTTTTATCTTTATTTTTGGTCATTTATTTTTCTTTCTCAAATTGTAAATTATTTTGTTACCAATATAATGATGAAATGCTCAAAGAGAGTTTTAGCATTATGTATCCTTCTAAATATTAATTGATAAAACTTTTTTATCATAAATATATTTTATTTGATTTAATGATTTTTAATGAAACAAAGTTTAAATTGAAATTTGCATTAGTCAGTAAATTATTGTGTAACTAGTTTAACACTTTTGTTGTGGTGCATGTATGCATGAGTTATATGACTATAGAAGGTATCTTTTTGACTTTGATATGAAAATCAATTGAATAATTGTGAATTATTTTGACTTAGCTAGGAAAAATTACATATCGAATAGCAATTTTTTAAAATATATTAGATGACATTTAAATATTCTAAATTTAATAAGGGTAGATTTTAGAGAAACATGATTATCTTCCCAAATAAGTCCCCTTGGTTGATTTTTCTTGTCCATAATTTAACCAATCCCCTATATAGTAAAAGAGGAGTACACTTTTCTTTCAAAAAAATTTATAAACAAAATTACAAAAAACCATGTTTTAACCTTTGCTTTACATTGTCTCTAACGTATTTAAAGGGTACATTAGTATATTTATCCCAAACGGATCGGGTCAATTAAGAAAATTAACCCGGAACTAGCAATTGGATCTTTAGCAAAATGGTCTCCCGATGTTTACGGCTCATTCTAGCGAGAATCAATGTAACAAAATTAATTAGAGCTCACGATACTACTTAAAAATGAAAGCGTAAATAAAAAGGATTTGAAAATAAAAAGGATTTGAAAATAAGCACTAAACTACAAAGATCACCATAGATTCCAAACGAAACCAAACAGTTAAATTACATCAAAATACTTCTTTTGGCTGATTTTTAAAAGAAGGAGGAGCCTAGAGACGAGAGAGTTGTTTGAAGAAAAAGAGGAAGATGAGGAACATGCAGAAATTAGTGGAGTCGATTTCAAGGTGTAGCTCCTCCAATTTGAAAAACAACAAAAATATGTTTAGGAGGAAGAAGAAGAAGACTCGATTTAGAGATCTTTCTTCTTCTTTTTTTGTTTTTTTTTTGTTTTGGGTTTCTGAGATTTTTTTTGTTTTGAACAAATCTGATTTATGAGATCTAATCGATAAAATTAAAACCCTATTACTGCATATCATAAATTTTGGTATAAAATAAAATAATAATATGGTGGGAGATCTTCTTCTGTATATGTATCTATATAGTTGTTTATTTTATATTGTTCTAATCCCCTATAGTAAAAAATAAGCACACTTTTATATAGATTGATTGGAATTAAAAATTAATTCGAAATTAATCATTTAGATATTTTAAAATCAGATATTCAACTGGGTTTCGATCTAAATCGGATACTTTATCAGCGGATTATATTATTTCCATATCTAGATTTATGATTTCCTAATATTTCTATAACAGATTTAAAATATATAAATTAAAAATATTTATTATTCTCCTTTCACCTTTATTTGATCTTTTTTTAATTTATATAAATATATAATAAAAATTCATCTTTTTCTTGATTATGTTGCAATTTGAAATTTTCAAAATGGATATATATAACTCATTTGACAAAGAAAATATTATTATAAACTTAATATATTATTAAAATAAAATTTAGATATCTAAAACGGCTTAGTTAAATATTTTGGTAAAATCTAATCGGGTTGGTTAAATTTTTTCATGAAAATTTTTATTAGACTTAATTGATAGAAAAAAGTGTAAGACATACCACATCGGGTAAATATGTTGGACAATGGTTTTAAATCATTATAAACATGACAGTATGCTTTTAAGTTTTAATTATGAATGAGCATGAAGTTTAACTTATCGGGCTTTCAATTTTAAAGTTTTTTGGATTAGTAAATTTACTGATTTGAGCATATAAATTTTTAAAAAGTTTCAAAATATTATAATTTTAAAATGTTTTAAAAGATTAAAATATTTTAATATTGAAACCTTTAAAATATTAAAATATTAAAAAATTATAGAATAATTAAAATATTAGAAACGGGTCAGAATATTGTTGCAATGGGTCAGAACATGATACACCACTTAAGTTTTACAATTAAATACTTTGTAATACCAAAAATAAATTATATGCTAATTTTTTTATTTTTACGGGTTGTTAAGAACATAACTAAATCAAAGTCTTATTAACAAAATATACTATTAAAATATTGATTAAATCGAACTTATAATACGAATAAGTTTTATTGATAAACTATATTATGTATCAAACTATATAAATCACAAGTAATTCACGGGTTATTTTGTTAATCAATAAATTATATAGTAGAGCAAATAATCAATAATATGTTTACGAATGCAATCTTTTATAGATTGGTCATTCAAAACATATATATGTTACAGACATGTATGATTCACCATAATTAACTATATTTATTTAACACAACTTCATGCACTAACCATACTCGCTAATGTTTTTGAATAATATTTAATATAAATTTATTAGAAAAATTAGTTACGAAAATAGCAAAATCATAATATAAAAATAAAAAAAAAAATTAAAATCTATTATATTAACAATATCCCGATAACTTTCCACCGCGCTATAGCGGGTCCGATTCTAGTTAGTGTTAAATCCAAACTTTTTTAGTCGTTTACAAAAGCCTAGAGAAGTAATTATAGGCTCACTAAGTTGAAAATATTTGAATTGAAAAAAGGGAGAATTTTAAAAATGCCCCTTTTGGGGAATACATTTTTAAAAATGCCCTAGTGAGGAGAGCATTTTTAAATATACCCTTCTTTTTGTACAAAAAGACAGTTATACCTTTAATGATTTAACCTAATTGCAAAAACATTTTTCTCCTTCTCCATCATCTCTTCTTCTACATCGTTTCTCTTTCTCTCTCTCTCTCTCTCTCTCTCTCTCTCTCTCTCTA
>NW_006238916.1:1097581-1099816 GCF_000375325.1 Capsella rubella
CTGGATCTCATCTCTCTGGATCTCATCTCTCTGGATCTGCTCTCTCTCTCCATCATCTCTCTCTGGATCTGCTCTCACTCTCCATCATCTCTCCGTGGATCTGCTCTCTCTCTCTCCATCATCTCTCTGGATCTGCTCTCTCTAGCGTCGTCGTTGGTAGAGCACTTGTCGTCAGTTATGGACTGTTGAATCCATTATTTAGGTTTGTGTTAATTTTGTAGAATCCATATAAATTTTGGGTAAAATTGAATTGAATGTTAGTAGGTACAGATTCATTAGGGTATACTCTGAAATTTAGTTTTTGTTTCATAATCTTAGTGTACCGAAAAAAATTACAAACCTTTTAAAAGCATTTTAAAAGGTTTTAAATTGATTTTTAATGTGTTTTATACAGGTTGGAATCTTCATAAAGATTATCACGGTTTTCGTAATGGATTGTGGTGTTGTTGGTGGGACTAAAGGCGATTATAAAGCTTATGAGGAATATAGCGTTGTGTCCTACTGTTAAAGAAGTTGTTATATGTGAAGGATCAATCCCTTGTTTGGTTCCAATGTTGAGGTGGGCGATTTCAGGTGTGAGAATTGCAGCTGGAAAAATGTTGGTGGTGTTTGCTTGCATTTGTAAAAGGTTGTGGTGTGGAGCTGTAGTGGTGCTTGTTCTCATCCACGTTCTTGGCTTTATTATAATATAGTTATCTTCCTTGTTTCTTTGCTATATGTAGATACATATGTATGTGGTTAAGATCTTGGTAAATAATATTATGAACATGATGCTACACGTAAAATACAAAGCAATAAGGTCTTAAAAACTTTGAAAACCTATGGAAATAATGTTAAAGTATTTAAAAGGTCTTACAAGATTTTAAAAAGCATTTGAAAGATTTTACAAGCCTTTTATAAGGTTTAAAAAAGGTTTTTAGAAGACTTTTAAAAACTTTTAAAAGTATTGAAAAGATTTTACAAGCCTTTTTTAAGATTTTTAAAAGGTTTTAACAAGTTTTTAAACGCTTTTATAAGGTTTTGTGAAGTATTTACAAGATTGTAAAACCTTTTAAAACCCTTGTATTTTAATAAGGTGTTTAAAATGTGTATTAAGGCTTTATAAAGTTTTTAAAAGGTTTTTATAAGGTTTTTATAAAATGTTTATAAGGTTTTTATAAGGTTTTTATAAGGTGTTTAAATGTATATTAAGGGTTTAAAAACTAATTAAAAAGTGTATTAAGGCTTTATAAAGTTGTATAAAAGGTTTTTATAAGGTGTTTAAATGTGTATTAAGGCTTTATAAAGTTTTTAAAAGGCTTTTATAAGGTTTTTATAAGGTGTTTATAAGGTTTTTATAAGGTGTTTATAAGGTGTTTATATGGTTTTTATAAGGTTTTTATAAGGTTTTTATAAGGTTTATAAGGTGTTTAAATGTATATTAAGGGTTTAAAAACTAATTAAAAGTTTTACAATGTTTTTGTAAGGTTTTGTGAAGCATTTAAAAGATTTTACAAGATTTTTGTATAGCTTTTAAATGTATTTTACCTCCTTACAGTTCCATAGAAATCTTCCATTCATGTCACAAAGGTAACAAATAGTTACATACATTAGTATTAACACATGAACTTGAGGTTGAAATACATATTAACACAGTAACATACATAAGTATTAACACAATGAAAGAAGAACCATCACAACCAAATCAGAAGTAGTTAGCGATTACAAACAATAATTACGGGTTTAATGGAATATATCTTAGACTCTAATTTCACTTCTCCAAAAGCTATGCATACATAAAAGAAATTCGTTTGTTCATTTGTAAAGCCCACTGTAACCTCCTTCTCTTTTGTCCACTTATTAATCTCTACAACGAGCCAACACGTTACATGACGAGGTGAATCTTGATTCTGTTCTCAAGCTTCTTAAGAGTTATATGTTCAGCAATTCTAAGATCTCCAGCATCTAATCCACGAGAGCTTATAGCCAATTCTGCGACTGTGACATCAAGTGATTCAAAGCTTCAGTTTCTGCAGTCAAGAGGATACAATGCACCTGCAATTAAAGAACTAATTAACTAAAGCTAGAGAGAGAGAGCCAAAACTGGTCTCATCTAGTCCATTACCTCAAATACATGATATATGAGTCTCATCTAGTCCATTTAACACATCAGCTCTTCTAGACAACAAAACCAACATAACAACACCAAACCTATAGTTATCAAGTTTCTCTACAACACTAAGTATCTTTCATTGG
>NW_006238916.1:1099916-1272257 GCF_000375325.1 Capsella rubella
AAAAATAAGCTTATTTGTTTGGCATTTTACCAAACACCTTATGTGCGCTCAATGAATCTTTCTATTTTCTGTAGAAATCACAGAAACGTGTACCTTAAATGTATCATTATCAAACCTAAGACAAAATCAGAAAAGCAAAGAAGAAGAAAAGATCAAAGCTCACCTATGACGACAACTCTATATGTTAGCAACAAAAGGAAGGTATGACTAAGTAGAAGATGGAACTGAGAAGAAAGAACGACAGAGAACAAGAGACGAGGTGAGACAACGACTAAGGAGAAATCAGAGAAGATGAGATGATGCTAGAAAAGAAGGTCGATGAACACCGAGAATGATGCACGGCGAGATCGACAGACGGCGAAGAGAGGAGGAGAGAGAAGGAAGAAGGTGTGCGTTTAGGTATGTTAAAAGGTAGAGTTAATATTAAAGAGGGTAAAGTTGTCATTAAAATTTTAAGAAGGGTAAAATTAAAAATAACAAGAAAGGAGGGTATTTTTAAAAAGTAGCATCCCAAAAGGGGTATTTCTAACAAATTCTCTTGAAAAAAAAACAATTGTGAACTTAAGAGCATAGGCCTAATTCTAACAAAAAGAAACGAACATGGGCCTAATAAAGGCCCAAATATTCACAAAGATGGACCAACGGCACACAGATCTCCCCGCCTTTAAAAATCACGACGGAGACATACTCAAGCCACGACGGTTCCAAGAGAGAGAGAGAGCTTTTTTTCAAAAATCAACATTGCAATAGAAGAGAGATACAGAAAGAACCCTAATCGATTACATACTCTGATTCGTTCCACTTCTTTTTCCACTGATTAGTCCCTAGGAATGGCGAGTGAGAGTTCGCAATCTTCACCGCCGTCGTCATCTCAACCTCCGTCAACCGCACCTTCTCCGTCGCCGGGAAACAACGTCGGCGATACGTTCGTAGGAAGTTTCATCAGTCTAATTTCTAAGTACGAGATCCGTTACGAAGGCATTCTCTACCATCTCAATGTTCAGGACTCGACGCTAGGTCTAAAGAACGGTACGGATTCGAAAAACCTAAGCGATTTATACTAGTTTAGTTTTCCGAACAACGAAGAGATTACATGTTTATGCTTTGTGTAGTTGTAACCGGAACATCGATTATAGAACTGGAACTTTGATTTTGATTTTGATTCCTGTTCTTGTGGTTGATTATGCTTTCTTGATCTGGTCTAGGATTCAAGGAAATGTGAAAGAAGCTTGTGAATTCGTTCATATGTAGTTTTAGTTTTAGTTTTGTTGAACATTTAGTTGAGAGTTTAATTTTGGTGACTCAAGCCAAAATCTGGAAACTTCTGTGTTAGTGAATCATGATAAGTGAAGTTATGAAGCTAATGTTAACTTGTGTTGTTATCTGAGTGTGACGTTCTTGTGGTGAATTATAATACGTTTATGTTATCTATTGAATGGTTATGCAGTAAGATCTTGTGGAACGGAGGGGAGGAAGAAAGATGGGCCTCAAATTCCACCATGTGATAGAGTTTACGATTACATTCTTTTTCGTGGAAGTGACATTAAGGTTAGTGTGCAGATTCTGATCTCTTAGACATTTTATGTTTATGTATTTCGTGAATCCTAGTTGGTTTTATTAGTTGGAAACCCTGAAACATGATCATAATAAAGGTTTGAAGCCATCTATAGTGATTTATGATGAAACTTGTTTGGCTTCTTAGGATCTGCAAGTGAATCCATCTCCACCTGAACAGTCAAGACAGGAGATTCAAAATGAACAAGACATCAATCAGGTAAAGACATTCGTTTAGAACATGGAAATGAGAATTGTCTGCTACATTTACTCTTTTTATGACTTTGCCCCCTTCCTTGTTTACAGTCCCCTCATTCTAGTTCAGCTATGAACTCTCCACTTTCTGGCTATGATAGTGGTTATGGTTTGGGGAGAGGAACACAATGGGCCAATACACCTGCTTTGAGTAGTACCTCGGTTCCTGCCACACAACATTCATCAGCCCCTTTATACTTCCAGCCTCCTACAGCTAATACTGGAAGTTTGACAGAATCACCAGTGAGCTTAATTGGTTCAACTCAAAGTAAAGCTCCTTCATCTATGCCCATGCCTTCTTTTGTGCAAGGTAACAAATTAGGTGCCACTGGTGTCCCTGTTGGTATGATGCAGCAGCCAATTTCATCTCCCTCGACGATCCCCAATAATCCGCAGATTATAGATTATTTTGCTTCACCAATCATGGGCTTAGTGGATGATACATCACAGGTTGTTACTCGTTCACACGACGATGCTACTAATCGACCATACCCTTCTAACCCTTCTCCCCTTGGTCAAGCACAATTCCATACTCCACCTGGCCTTGCTTCAGCACCCTCTAACCTTTCTCCACCTTCTGAACCACAGCTTTCTGCTCCAAATATTCATAACAGTTACCCCAGTGGACCCCAGGCTGTTGGTAATGATTTCCATGACTCTCGGTCTGATCATCCTAACCGACCTTTACTTTATGATTTACCGGCTGTGGCTTCTTATTCAGCTCCTGGGATTCCTGGTCCATTGTCGAACCTACCTGAGTCATTTTACGGTATGGATCCATCCATGCAATCTAGGCAGCCGATAGTAAATAGGGGTCAAGAGATGTTTTCTGCAACTAATCCAGTATCAATGAATGTGCCATCACAAAGTCTTGCCACCAGAAATCATGCACCATTACTGCCTCTTCCATTGTCAGCTCAGGTCTCATTCTTTTCTTTCTAAATTCCATTTCTGATGTTTCATTTAATTACACCTATGCATGATTTCTCATCGTTATCATGAAACTGCCTTGCGATTACATTGCTTCTTAGATTTCATGAGCATTGGTACAATTAGCCTCTCGATCTCTCTTGGACGTGTTTTTTGTTACAGACCATTGCACTTGCTGTCTCTGTCCTTTTGCCAACACATTTTATGAGTATCTCTCTTATGTTATCTTTGGGTTCTAAATTTGTTGCAGTCTCGGATCCCTAGTTCTAGCATTGAGTTTACTGAAGAATTTGATTTTGAGGCAATGAATGAGAAGTTCAAGAAGAGTGAACTATGGGGTTTTCTCGGGCAAAATAACCAGAGGAATCAAAATGCTAACGGAGAAGAAATTGCAATTAAGCCAAACGCAGAAGGGAATGCAAAGGTATCTATCTTCTTATCTATGTTTACATCTCAGAGAGATCTTAGGTCAAATTCTTAACATGATCTAGTTAATAATTTTCATTCGATATTCAGGCAGCGTTTAACACTTCTTTTTGCCTGTTGCAGCCTGCATATAACAAGGATGACTTTTTCGACACAGTCTCATGCAATCAACTTGACCGTGTGGCAAGAAGCGGACAACAACACACACAGTTTCCCGAGCACCTGAGACAAGTTCCTGGGGTTTGTTTCATCCTCTCTATACTCACCAGTCACCAACCTGAAGTTCTGAAACTATTCTTCTACAAAAATCGGAATACTGTTTACTTATAGACTCTTTTTGTACTCTTTACTGTTTTTTATTCAGGCATTTGGTGATAATTTTCAAAGGCCACCTCAACTACAACCAGGTCAGGGTGCCTATCTCGCTGCACAATCCAATAACAGAGGCGGATACTACAATAACAACAACAACAACTACTACTACCCAAACCAGGGTTCTGGCTACTACTCTGGTGGAAGAGGCCGAGGCAGAAACACACATTTTTGATCTGCTGAGTTTCTCTTTCTCAGAAAGCTTTACTGGTTGGTCACTCGTACACCCGCACTTCTTCTCTTACAGCTGTTTTATAAATTCTGTTTTAAGGTTACCATATCTCAAGATTTGTAGGCACATCATATTGGCAAGTTCATGATCCTTTTTTCTGTCTAATGAGCTTTAGCCTCATGAGAGAATATTTTTGTTCTCCATGTAGAGAAAACTAAATGTACGAACCTATTTGGTATATGCAAAATTCTAGAGAGATATAAATACATCATATGCTTTAATAATCTAATTTACATATGCACATAAGCAAAGTTAGTAATACTTACAAGTTAAGAATTACATTAGACATGTTATATATAAGTAGAAGATTCCTTAAAATTTAGCAAGTATACAACTTTAACAAATTATGTATGTTACTTGCGAAACCCATTTTGCCTTTAAGCCAAAGGAAAGAAAGATACCAAAACTTTCCCCACCGAGTAGGGTTTAGTACCAAATCCTTCAAAATCCATCATCCTCTCTCAAACCTCTCCCCAAACCAACCAAAAAGCCAAGAACGTTGGTCCCAGAGCCCGAATGCTGTCTCATCGAACCCGATCTAACAAAATCCGATCCTCTGAACCCCATAATAATGCCCAGATATGCTTCTCGTCACAGTACCAGTCCTTTCATCTGGTGTGCAGCTATCGTTTGTGCCATAATCTCTATTGTTGTAATCTTTGGTGGCATTGTAGTCTTCGTTGGTTACATGGTCATACATCCTCGAGTTCCTATCATTAGTGTCGCGGATGCTCACCTCGACTTCTTAAAGTACTGTTTTAATTTCCTTTAACTTCTCTTACCCTTTCTTGATCTTGAATCTTGTATCATTAATGATCAATACCTTTTTTGTCCTCTCTTTTTGTGGGTTTGATTGATCAGGTATGATATATTTGGAGTTTTGCAAACGCAGTTAACGATTGTTATTCGTGTAGAGAATGATAACGCTAAAGCTCATGCATTGTTTGATAACACTGAGTTCAAGCTAAGCTATGAAGGCAAACTGATTGCGATTTTAAGAGCACCAGAGTTTGAAGTTCCGAAAGAGAAATCAAAGTACCTTCCTTACTCGGTTCAGTCATATCCAATACCATTGAATCCAAGTTTGATGCAAGCTGTAGACTATGCAATTAAACAAGATGTTATAACGTTCGAGATCAATGGTGGCTCAAGAACTCGGTGGCGAGTCGGACCATTAGGGTCGTTCAAGTTCGAGTGTAACCTTATCTGTGAGCTTAACTTTAGACCGTCTGATCATACTTACATTCCATCTACTTGCACTTCTTCTCATAAGCATTAGAAAACTCCCATCTTTCATTTATTTTACTTTACTTTAATTAGTTTTTGTTTTATTTTTTGGGATCGATTTTTCCTTTTTTTCTAAGATAATTGTTATAAGTTATAACTAATACAAGCTATTCATAATGATATCAAATTCACATGAGAGAAAATCAATAATTTTGAGATTTTCGCTTAAATGAAAATTCGACTCGTAATTTATATGATTGGAATAAATAATTTGGTGTCTTTGATAGAGATATCAACAAGAAAGATTCTTTATATCTCTTTTAACTTTAGAAAAATATATATTTCGACACCTCTTTTACATGGAAAGCATAATCACTTGCGTCACGACTTTTACTTATAAACTAAAGTTTTGCACTTGTAACTAAGATTATTACATGCGTATGGATAGAGTTTTCTTTCATATACAATTTGTACTGTATAGTGTTTAAATATATAATAATATTTGAAAAGTTTTAAAATACTGATATAATTACTTTAAAAAAAGTATTGGAACCTGACTAAAATTAGTAATTAATTAGTAATTACTTTTGTCCCGAATGGAAAAGAATTGGTAAGTATTGGAAAAGAATTACTATTTGGGACAAAACAATTACATTAAAAAAACTTGATGTAACTATATAAATGTCTCCTCGGCCATGCAATTTTAGGTCCCTTTTACTATACATTTTTCAAAAACATTTTCCATTTTTTCAAAAAAAAAAAATATATATATATATATATATATTTATCTCGTTGAGTGTTTTTTTATTTATTTCCAAAAGAGATACCGTTTGAAAATTACATAGGAGTAAAGACAAAAATAAATAAGACATAACATTAATATTAAACAAGACTCAAGTGAAGCAAGAGTAAAATCAACGCTGAATAAATCCAAACCAAACTGCAAAGAAACTTTGAGAATGATCGAGAGTTGTTTATGTCCGAAGAACCCATCTCAAATATTTTACTTTTTGAAAAATGTATAGAAAAGGGACATTTTACCCCTATAAATTATTGCATGGCCTAAGAGGCATTTAATTTATATAATAGTTACATCAAATTAATCTAATTGAAGTGGCAAAATACAAGATGTGGAAACTCTAGATATATACAAATATGTTACGAGAAATAATATGGGAAATATTTTCCAATACTTGGCTCTTGCTCCTCTTCTTCGGGGTTTAGGGTGCTCTCCCCTCAGCAACAAATCTTTGGATAAGACATTTTGAACATGTGTGATGATATCATCTACGAAGGCAGCGTCGTTACTGCATAGACGACACAGAAAGAGAGACAACCTAGTGAGGCTCTTGCATAGTTGCATTGTATAATTTGTGGAATGTAACAATTTAAGCAAAGTCAAACAATCCAATATACTAAAACAAAAATTTAAGAATTCATGCACACAAAACATATAGGAATTAACTTTATATTATTTGATCTTATAACTCGTTTTTCTATCAAAAATAATAAACAAAAGAAGAGGTAAGTTTTCATTTATCCTTTTTTTTTTGCTCATGTCACCTCACAATTATTGATTATAAACATATTGGTTTGTGTATTTAATTCTAACTGATTGAAAATCTTCATATAGACTTCACTGGTTCTAAATTCAAGTATATGTATTATGTATATCAACTAGTATTTAGAAATACGTTGAAAATGAAAGTTCACCACCCTCATATTGAACCTCTTTATTTTGACATGATTTGTATTTTTTCTTCCATTTTTATGTAATCAAATGAACAAAACAAGTCAATGTGGATTCAATGATTAAATAACATCGGATTTTCTTTTTAACTATTATTATGATATCATCAAAATAATAATACACAAAGGTATTAAAATCGATTATCTACTAACACAAAAAATTAATTAGATTTCTAAATCAGTTAAAATTATCAAACTAGTTAAACCTTCTAAACCTTAATTAAATCGCAAAACCTAATACAAATCTTGAACTTTAAATGGACGTTATCCATGCCATTCAACTGACTTCAATTATGTAAAATTTACCATATACCTTTTTCACCATATAATTAAAAATGATTAGATGGAGTAATTACTAGTTACTAGTTAGTATAAAGTAATGTAAGTTGGTTATATTACCGGCAAGTCTCCGACACCAAGCCAAACTTGCTTGTAACTCCTTGCAAAGCTGCATCCCACTTAAGAATCCTGTCGTCTCGACCTTCCTTCTTCCTCCACAGGTTCCACAACTGAATACCAAAGTCACCATCAAGTCCTTTCACCGTGCTTGGGTCCAACTTGTAAAAAATGGGAATAACCCATAGATTATCTTGCTCCACGCACTCCATTATCTTCACTAGCTCTTTCAAGCACCAATTCGACTCCGTGTACCTACTCGATAAGATCGCCAGCGCGACATTCGACTCCTCGATCCTTTCGAAAAGTTTGTGAAGATCCTCACCCGCGGGCTCGTTGCTGTCGATATACGCGTTGATACCTATGCGTTTCAAGGCACTTTCGAGGTGGGAGATGAAGGTTTTGCGTAGCTCTGCTCCTCGGAAGTTGATGAACACTTGGGGGCCTTCTTTGATGTCGTTGGAAGATGAGGGTGCCTCCATCTCAATTCGTTTTTTTCGTTTTGGTGTTTTTTTATTGGTTGTTTAGAGAAACAATGCACATATATAGGTGTTTTTTTGTGCTTCGTTAATAGACATATATACACATATAAGCAATACAGATGGGTTTACAATACAATATAAATCATCGTTGACGTCTTCGTAATTATGTTAATTATAAGTCAAGATTACAACGTATGTATGTACTTTAATTATATTATATTGGTTATTTGTTTTATTTGTGAGAAACACTGTTTCTTTAGAGACTGCATGCAGATTTTAAAAATAACCACTATGTACTAAAAACAAAAACACAATTTATTGGATTATACCAGCAGAAGGAAAAAAAATAGTTTGGATTTCAACTAGTCATAAGAAAACAATGCAACTTGAAAAACTATAATGGTGTTCGTATTCACATTTTAGTCAAATATATCCTTATTAAATTTTAAGTAAATATAAATTTTGGTTTGTTTTTATAGAGAAATTTTTCATATAATTGTTTTTCATCCAAAGCCAATATTGAATATTGTTAGTTAGCTTTCACCAACCAAGACAGTCCATGAGCACTGCACATCTCTACAGTGCTCATCCGTATTAACTAAATGATTTTTTTTTTTGTAAAAGAATATTAACTAAATGATACGGTGAGATCAAATGATTGATAACATTTTGATGATTGATTTCTATAGGATCATGTAGTTGTTGGCTTATTGGTACACATATGTATAGTCCATTCCAAAATTGAAGCGTTATATATCCTATCGTAAGTGTTAATTAGCTTCTTTATTCGGCGTTTACGTTTACATTATTCGATTTATTGTTTTTGTTAATGCTCGAATTTTTTTTTGTTTGACTCTTGACTTGATATAACTGGGGAGACCCAACTAACATTTATTCTTTTCTAAGTGATTATTCGAATGTCTCAATAATTTCGAGCAAACCGATGGAATGCGTTTTATTCGAAAAAATAATTAAAATTCTGTCTCATTGTTTAACAGTTGGCCGTAACCGGACATGTCGTTACTTCGGTCCACATTCCTTCTATAGTTAGCTTTGGTCATGAGTATGAGTGTATGACTCTCAATTGAGACATACTCACACGTGAATGAAAGCAAACATCAAAACCTTTGCTTTACAACACAACTTTTGTATGATCACACATATGTGATTTACACAAGAATATAAACAACTCTTTGTTCAGTTACCAAGAGAATTCTCACAAATCTTATATCGTTAGACTCATACACTTTCTATCATCACAATGACGACCCTAATTGCCACACTTGTTCTCCTTTTTCTTATATGAGATCCCAAAACACCATGGAACTCTTTTTTTTTTGTTTTTCTTGATTTTTTTATAAACTCTTTATCGGCTGATCCGGTCAGCTCTTCTAATACCGAAGTGTTTCAGAGTGGATTTCTCTTCAAAGGGCCATCAGAATGAAGACCCTAAGACCATCCTTAATGCAATGATTTATGAGCACTATGAAACTCTTTTTTCTTTTTTCTTTTTATCAAGTGTGTTCAACCTCATGTATAATTCTGGGTGATGAAGTCCCACTTCTCATGACAGTTTCACCACTCAATGTGCCGCATGCATCATCTTTTACTATGAATTTTAACTCTTTAAGTAGAGGTTCTATGAGTTTCCCGACCTTTTTCTTTGGAAGGTCTCCTCCATTCTTATCCGATTTGTATAACTCAGAACTTAAAAATATAAGAAAACTCTTAATTTACAAAAGAAAATTGTTTTGTACATATTGTTGAGCAATCAACCATTGATAATAAGAAAGCCATAGAAATTAATCACATATATTTACTCTTCTTCTTCGTGTATCTCTTGTCACATTTGGCATTGTCTAACGTCCATACACAACTTTATATATTTAACCTAACAAGCATGCAGTTCTGTTACATGCAACCTGCAAAACTTAGTTGGGCCAAACCCTCTCATTTTCAATGAAAGTAACATAATTGTATATGTATATATTAAAAATATAATAATCACAATAGAACGAAAAACAAAATTCAAAAAAAATAAAATAATAATAAACCATGCATACACCTTTAGTCCCATATCAAAAGGCCAAAGGCTGTGTTCTTTCTTCTTTATTTAGCCTATCGGGATCAATATTACGTACAAATACTATTTAGTTAATGCAACTCTTTTGTTCTATCTACAAAAAGTCCCCCGGAAACTTCAAACCGCACACCTGCCTTATGGATACACATTTATATACGCAATTTGACTCCCAATATATAATAGTTTCCTACTTTGGTCCCCTAGTGTTATATGTATAATCCTACACAACTTGTCCATTCCAAACCAAGAACGGGAACCGCGTGGCAATTACTTTAAATTATCCACACTTGTAATTGTTTTTTCATGTTGATGCTTTAAACCAAAATACAACGAAGCTACGTACGTACGTTCATCGTTTACATCTATTTCGACGACACAAACATATATATAGAGAATATATAGGACATGTGTGCGGGACTCGGTCCGTGTTTTCATTTATTAGTTAACCAAATCTTTAATAATACACATTATACACTAATCAAAGTAATAATATGAAAAATTAAAACTCCAATTCCACAGTTGTGGTAAGATTTTATTTCTTTGATCAGCTTATAAATGTTAAGGATTTGTATCTAAATTTTAGGAAATGAATTACAAAACTAATACCTTGTGACAAATATGAATTACAAGGTTCATTCCTATGAAAGAATAATAATGTTCACCCCTAGGAATACTTAAACCCGAGTATCGTTCATATCAAAATACTATAGGTTCAACTACAACATATTAGTTTATACTTTTTTTCTTTTTGATAAGGCCACTAGCTTATACTTTTATACTTCTTTTTATTATTGTTTTTCTTGATAAAACACTAGTTTATAACTTATCACCAATCAAAAACGGACAACTACAAATTGCGATACGTAAATCCAAAATTTGTATTCTACTCAATCTTCCCCACCACATATGTTATAATATATCGGAGAAACTTCTGTACGCCATAGAAGTAATTGACCCCTAAAAGATCATTATTGTTGTGATAATTAAATATTGTTTCTTAGCGTTATATATATGTATACTTAACTATTCTACGGGCAGGGTCCGTTCCAACCATAAACGGGTGGCATATAAATCATCTTCAACACAAACATATACAATCTTTTTTTTCTTCAATACCTTTTGATGTTCCAAACTAAAAGATGGATATTGAGAACAACAACGACGAGGAGAAAGATAAGCGCACCGTTCATATTTGTTACGACAAAAATGACTCATCAATCTCCTCTTGCATTGACTACCTTAGAGCTACTTTCAACCGCCATGGGATCTATGAGCTTGACGATGACAAGAATCTTGTCTCCGACCTAATTAGGGTTCTTGTAGTGGTTTTCTCGAAGAATTACACGTTATCTGTGCCGGAGAATCTCGTGAATCATCTTAACAACAAAGAGGTTGTTGTAGTTTCGGTGCTCCATGGTGTCACGGTATCATCCTTGACACATCAAATTGCAAAGCTCGACATGTGGTATCGTGATTTACTAGAATCTTCAGTATTGTCAGGTCACCTTCATAATGATGAACAAAGGTAGGAACTACCATATTGTGGTACCATATTCGCTATTCAAAATTTTGCTAGCATGCATCTATTTGCTAAATAATCGATTAATATAGTTGGGGATTTATTTCTCGTATTATCTTATTTTAGTAATTTTAATACAAGTTTAATAGATGATGTTAAATATTGTAAATTAAAGTTAATGTTATTTGCTGCCGAGGCCGATTAATTAAAATACATAGGTAAACCCGATTGATTCATAATCGACAATATAATATAGCTAGGTTAAATTATATATATTAACGTCGGTGTTTATAAATTATTATATATTTTGTAAGTTTTATCTATCGCGACAACTTTGATCTGTCATGTTTTTGTTTACCAAACTCTGCTCTGTCGTACGTGTTTTAAAAACATTGTTGATAATAATTGCAATGAAATTATTTCAAATTTATTTGAATATCTTTGAACAACAAAAACAAAAAAATCTTTAAAATTTACTTTTCCTAACCGGGACTTATATTTGTTTATAGACTAGTCTTAGTTTTTTTATAGTTTTTCTTGGAATGAATGTTAAATTTTATTCAACCAAAATCAGAAATGATTAACATATTAGTAACTTCAGAAATCAGAAACATATTAATTTGAGTCCAATACGTTAGGGATTGCGACAAAGAAATGACATTGATACGTTATATTATTTTAAGTAACTAGTTTATATATTTACTCAACGTATATGTGCGTAAACATAGAAAATATTCCATGCACGCATTTGAAATTTTCTCATAGTTGACGAAGCTATGCGCGTGGAATCATGAACTTATATACATTTCGTTTTTGTAGTGAATCCCAATTTATGGAAGAAATAGCGAGCGATGTGTTTGAGAAGCTTTATCCAACGGAAGAGATTGGGATTCATAGTCGGCAAGTTGACATAGAAAACTTGCTATGCAAGCAGTCATGGGGACTCCGCACCCTAGGAATTTTTGGTGAGCCTGGCATTGGAAAGACCACTCTAGCTAGAGCCGTCTTTCGTAGAATGTCCAGTAGCTACGATGCTTCTTGCTTCATCAAAGATTTTCACAAAGAATATAGTGAAAAGAGACTTGGACCAGCTTTGTCTGATGAATACTTAGGTGAGACTCCAGTAGAAATGTTTGACGTAAACCCTTCTGCTTCAGAGCCAAGATACCGTCGAAAAAGAGTTCTTATCGCTCTAGATGATGTGCAAAATGCTAAAGACGCCGAGTCTTTTCTTGGTGGTGGATTTGGTCCAGGGAGCTTGATCATCATAATCTCAAGATATAAACAAGTACTTGACTTGTTCGGTGTTAATGAGATTTATGAGGTTCAAGGTCTAAACCAAGAAGATGCAATGAGGCTATTTACAAGGTGTGCCTTTGGAAAAGATGTGACAGAGCATAATCTTTTAGAACTTTCAGTGAAAGAGATTAAATGTGCTAATGGAAAACCATTAACTATTCGCGCACAGGCCATAAAGGTAAAAAAGGAACGTGCATCACTGAGTATTCACGATGTATGGTACTCATGCGACGACCTCGAGCATAATCCATCAATGTGGACTGTTCCCAATGAAGAAGACGATGAACCTCAAGAGTGGTACTCATGTCATGAAACTGAGCTTCCCTCGTGTGATATTAATGTTGGCTTGGTACATTTGATGATGAGAGATTTTATCAACTCTACAAGACACTTCATCAAGTTAGTTAAGACTAGAATCATTATAAATAGGAGTTACTTCATGTGTGTAGTGGTGTCTTGTGTTTTTGGTTGGCTTTGGAACTTTTTGGGGCAATGGGAGAGTTTGGGGTTTCCGGGACAAACCTTGATTTACTTGGTTCTTGTTTACGGTTATCTTTCTGCTTTACTTTTTCTTTGACTGTATAGGTCAGTTTCATAGATATAAAGTAAATGAACCGTTCATATTCTCGATCATGTTTGATTTTACTTACATAGTTACATTTCACCAATTATACAAGATAATTTCCACTTTCATAGTTGATATCAAGTTTTTTTTTTTTTCTTTTTTTTTTTTAAAACATTGAAGACAGAAAAGCAAAATAAGGTTTTAGATTAACTTTAAATGGTAAACGAACAGGCAAATATATTAATTTCGCCTTCATCATGCCAAATGGTAGGGCATGGCTTTTATGTATAGCCGTATAGGTAGTAGGAAGTCCCAATTAGCCAATTTAAAACAAAAAACCAAATTATACGTTCATAATGGTGCATGCACAGAGAATAAATGCATGCTCCTCAAAGTACATAAATACTGATCACAAAGTTCGAAGAGACATCATATTATAAACACTACTACACTAGTATAAAAGACATGCTTGGTGCATGGTGAAAGCAGCAAATTCATCAAGACGAGAGATGGAGGTTTCACAAACTTTGAACTGTAGTCATTACAATAACAAACATCAAATACTTCTGGTTGGAGAAGGAGACTTCTCTTTTTCTCTATGTCTAGCCAGAGCCTTTGGTTCGGCTACTAACATCACAGCAACTTCTCTTGATACTCGAGGTAGATATATAGATATGATTTTGTAGTATCAGCGTATAGTTAGAATCTGATCTATAATTATATCATGTTATAGCATTCATGAGGCCATATCATTCTATCTTGTGTTTGTAATTTCCCTTAATTATATGATGAATATATAATATTATCTCATGCTCAATCTTACTTTGTTGTAGCGGAGTTAGAGCTGAAGTAAAAAAAATAAAAAAATCGTAAGATTTTGTCGGGAACGAACCAAATTTAACCGTTTCATTGTCCTATGAATATTTGAAATAAACAAATTGTGAGATATTTTTTTCTAGTGTGTAATTCTTTAGAATTTACCTCTTTGATTATTCAAAAAAAATTTGAAATGAGATCAATTTTACATATACGGTCTAGTAAATATAGTCAAATAAATGAGATCAATTTTAACGATATTGTTTAAAATTGGAAAATCATTGAAATAAAATGAGAAATATATAGAGGCAAACATGTTTCTCGATCATGTTTGACTTTGCTTACATAGTTACATTTCACCAATTAGACAAGAGAATTTCCACTTTAATAGATGATATCAAATTATGTATCAAGTCTTCTTGTCTCTCATCAAAGATATGTATCGATCATCCTATTTTCATATATATATATATATGTGAAATCGCTATGAAAATAACCGAGATTATAATGTATGGAAATGGGGAAAAATAAAAAAAGGTTGTAGAAGCTAACCTTCAATCTCATTGCACACTTTAAATGAAAAAAGTTAATGATTTATTTTATTTTATTTCACGTTCAGTAAAAGCGTAGACTATATTTACAAGTTATTTATAGAGCCGTTGATTACTAAGATGAAGAATTAACTAGTCAAGGTAACTTAGATGAGGTGACTTACTAATCGCCTAAATTGGTATCTATATATATAAATTCTTTTTCTCTCTTCTCATGATGCCACATAAACATCCACCTAAGCCACATTTTTTTACATTAAAATAAATTTAAGACATTCATTTAGTGCATATTTATGCTACTTACTTAATTAATAGAAATTTATATAAATAAAAATAAATTATGTAAATAAATGAAATGTTAAATAAGAAATACTTTCATTTTTTATTAGTTAGTGGTAATAATATAATTCAACTTTCAGTTTAAATTGATCATAGTTTAAAATTTTAAATGTGTTATTGAGTTTAAGAATGTACGTAAATTTTAAATTTAATGTAGAATAAAAAACAACATTTATGTAATTGTATATATAAAATTTTAAAGGGGAAAAATAAAGCTGAAAGTGAAATATTAGTTTATAACATGATCAATAAGAAAATGCTTTTAGTCCAAATTTAAATATTGAAATATAATAATTCATGAGAAAATAACTATAATATGTTTTGAAAATCAATTAAAAACAAATAAAATATCATAATATGAATAAAAAATTAACAAAAAATTATAAACCTCCCGCACGCAGCGCGGGTCAACTGCTAGTTACTAATAAACTTTAGGTTTATAGTATTTTTGAAAAAGGAAAATAGGAAACGATGTAAATTTTGGAATACCCATAGGATTCTGCTAATTCAGTGGGCTATCTACAACTCAGATTTATGTAAAAGATATGTTAGAAAGGCCAAAGCTGTTTTTCTAAATGACAATTTTTTTACAAAAAGTCCATATTTGCAAAAACATGTCAAAAGACCCAAATATTAAATTGTATTAATTTTTTAAATGCCCAAATTCTTTTTTTCTCATATAAAAAAGTAGAAATTATAACTAATGTCTTTTTCTTAATACTCTTATGCAAAAATGTCTTTTTTGCCATTTTATTTTTACCGTTTTACAAAACTGCAATATGTTAAATTAATTTTAATACCCTTTTAAGGTTTTAATTCTCTATTTTACATTTCGAATATAGGTTTGAGAGGGTAAAGTTTACAATTTAGAGTTTTGGGTTTAGAGTTTAGTCATTTTTGTATATAAAAAAGGGTATTGATAAAAATGGATAAAATGATACTCAAAAATGTTAATTCTGCAAATATCCTTAACATAATGTCAACAGTTTTCTTTACGGTTCTAATAGTAAATATTCCGTGAGTAGCGAATAGTCAAATTTAAAAAGTCATATGAAATACATTTTTTAGTTATTTGAATTTATTGCCCATTATCGAATTTGGGAAATTCAAGATTTTTGGATAAATTGAATGATGTTAGAGAATGTCTAGATGAGACAAAATGATTGGATTGAAAGAAAAAAATTATGATGATTGATCAATGAATTTGGAAAGTTAATATGCAATATTTGTACGGTAATTTTTTATAAATTAATAAAATTGGGATTATAATATTTTAATAATTGATAGTATTTTTTTTTGCGAAGAAATTTATTTAAATTATTTAATCACTTAAGATTTTATATTACGATTCTTAATAATTGTTGAGAAAATTTCACCTAAATATAATAACTGTTTTAGATATATTCTAATTTTTTTTTTTAGTTTTTGACTTGAATATTTCCAAATGGAGTTAAAGAATGATTTTAATGATAAATAATATAAAATATAAATGAATTCAATTATGAAAATATATACATAAATTCAAATGAATAATTAATCATCTTAGTTGTCGGTTGTCACATTCGAAATGTGAAAGTGATATAAACATGTGATTTTTACTCCACTTTCCTTCACCTTACCATATTCTACCACTAAGCCATCCTTCACATCAGCATCATAGTCCACGACACCATGTTCTACCTCTCTTACTGTCGTTCATTCCGAATTTTCCAGTTTCTCACAATCCCCAAGCTGCTCAGAAATCCCTCAGCCATTCCAACCTCTAGCTCCTCATCTTTCACCACTACCATGATAAAAGCTCCAACTCATCCAACATAAAACTGTTTGGTGTGTATTATGCTATTTTATTATCTCCTCATTTTCCTTGGTATTCTGATCTTAACGGTGATCGAAATGATTCTCACTCCAACTCGACCATCATGGGTCTTTCTAGATATCCTCCACCATCCTTTGCACATCTTTGATTGTTTTTTAAATCTAAAGGCCACCGAACTATATTATAAATGATGTTTGTTATGTGAGATACTTATTCAAAGATCCAAATTTTTTTAACTTGCTTTGAATTAACAAGTCAGTCTTTAGTGGCTTTAGCTTTAGACAAAAAAATTATAGACTTTCAAAATATCTCTCATAATAGAAGAAAATCTACCATGACTTCACGATCTTCAGATACATAAGCAGGTATAAACATATAACCAATCCCAATTATCCTAGATATAAATCAGTTTACACATCTACTATTGTAGAATCTTTTTATTAAACACTTCATTGTAAGTAGTCTAATGCCACTTGAGCTCATTAAGGTGAGTGATCTATGTATTGAATATAACCGAAACTCATACTATCAAATATAGTTTTTCTTTTTTTTTGATATGTAGTAGTGTAGTTCATTGTTTTACAAAAATAGTAATTAGTAATGTTATTATAGCTAACTCCTTAATATTTATATCTTTATATTGCTTTTTAAAACATGAGATGTATTTTAAGTTTTGTGTTTTTCTGCCAACTAGAATTTGAAAGCTCTGATCTTTATCCAAAATCCGAATAACCTAATAAATTACACTCAACGTGTCGTCCATGGCTTCCCTCTCTCTGCCACCTCCTCTGTTTCTTTCCCTATCAATCTTCCTCTCTCTCTCACTATCATACTCTGCCTCAGTCGCTACAATTTCTCGTTTGACTCTATCGCCTCTTACTCTCGCTTCAAAAAAAGAAGGTAGTTTCTTCTAATTCGGGACTCTTATCAGAGTTTAGAATCATCTTGGTTCATTAGCTTATTAAGACCTGCAAAGTTTATCTTGCTTTAAAAGTCTGACTAGTCTGTGTTCATGTTGTTATAGGTGATTTTGTTGTCTTAGTTGAAGAGAGATGGATCTTGGAGGTTTGGTATCTGGGTTGGTCTCATCTTCAGTTTATCTTATGACCAGACCTATCTTTTTCTGCATATACGCATGTGTGTTCTGTCTTAAAACAGCTCTTGTTACAACCTTTGTATCTACTGATATGGTGACGTCTGCAATCTGGTTCAACTTAAGTATGTTGTGGAGAGCTGTGTGGGGATCAATCTGGGGATCTATTCTCCTCTTTACGTTCCCCATTCGCTTCTTCGCCTCTATACCAAGGGAAAGACTGGTTCGTCTCGGTTTGCAAACCTTTTCTTGTATCCAGGTTTTAACTATCTTTGATTGATTCTTAAAAATAAGGTTATTCACTTTGATAGACTGTGCAAGATTTAGTAATGATGCGAATTTCGATCATTTAAGCAATCTTTTGATTTATTTTGACTTAGAGGAATTCACTTTTGAATGAATCTTTCGTAGTGAGTTAGGCAAATTTCAATGATGAAAAATAATTGTGTATTTTCAATTGTTTCTTATAGTAACTTTTTCGTAAGTCCATAAGATTATATACATTTACGATTGAGCAAGATCTTTTGTATATACAGCTTGAGCAGAGCATTTATGAGTTGCGGTATGAGCTAGAGAGTCTCGAATGGAATAGGAAAGAAATAGAGGAGACCCTCCGGGAAGCAATAAAAGAATTCCGAACCATGGAACGCGACTTAGATGAACTAGAAGATGAACATGATGAAGCCATTTCCAAAATAGAAAAGCTAGAGGCCGAGGTATAAAAGCTGGTTTAGTCAACTTCTTGCATAACCAATATATACTTATGTTCTTCTAAACATTTGTTGACAGCTTCAAGAACTAAAGGAGGAAAATCTTCTACTGAAGGAAGGTACTGGAAAAGACTATTGGAGCAAGAAAGGTAAAGTTAAACACAAGGAAGAAGCAAGTGAAATCCGTAGTATACCGAAGCCAAAGAATACCCCTTATGGATTAAAGGGAAAAGCCGAGTTTACATCGGTTAAATCACCTCTTTACCCGTTTGCAAAATCGACAATCCCAAACGACGAAGAGCTAACACCGAGAATCCTTGGTTTAGAGAGGAGCATCGCGGTTAAAAGAAGCTTATTCAGCGCGATGCTCGCGCTCGTGGTAGGTATAGTTCTGTATGGAGCCAAAGAAAAAGAGATGTGTACTCCACTTATAGGAGCACTCTTCACAGTGGTTGGTATCTCTTTGAGAAGTGTGGTTCAATTTTTCTCAACGGTAAAGAATAAACCGGCGTTAGATGCAGTTGCTCTTATGAGTCTCAATTGGTTTATCGTCGGTACGCTTACTTACCCGACTCTACCAAGACTTGCTCGAGTAGTGGTTCCACGAGTCTTTAGCACCGCTGGCTCAGTCTTCACTTTGCTCCGTGGTGGCTTTGGCTTATCCCCCTCACCACCTGAGCTTCTGAACTATGTTGGTTAAGCAAAATCTTTGTAAAAAAAAAAAAAAAAAAAAAAAATCTTTGTAATACTTCATTTTCTTCTCTTTTTCAGTAATGTAAATAATAAAATATTGTACAGTACATAACTACATATATACACAAGGATTAGTGACCAAACCGGAATATATATCGGTTGACACCTAATTGATTTAGTGGCATCTTAACCGGGATTTATGCCGACTCCACGTGGCGGTCACATGTTACGTGAACGTGCAGGTCACGTGATTGAAGTTAAACCTAGTTTTAGGACACCGGCCAAAAACAAGAATGTGATGTGAGTGCGACACAGAAATAAAAGGACACGCGTCAATACATAGTTGGTCTGTCATTTTGGTTAAATACTCAGCAGAAGGAGACTAAAGTAAGTCCCGATATTTGATAGAAAAAATCTTTGCCAGATTTGGTAACTGTTTCTTTTCTCTTCTCTTTCATCTTTTTCTTTTGTTCTTTCCAATGAGAAAGAGAGAGAGAGAGAGAGATACGATGAAGGTTACAAAAAAAAAAGTTACCGGCGGTTTCGGATTCGCTTGGTGCAGGTCGGGAACTGATTGGCTGACTCCGACATATGTTTTGTCATGGTTGGCTTGTGAGCTCCTGCCTTGCATCAACTGAATCGGAGTCCGAGGTGAAAATATATGGAAAAAAGGATCAAACTTTCAGATCTGACTCGATCTTCTTCTTACGGTAGAATCTTTATATTTTTTGTTGATAGTTGTGTGATTTGTTTGATTTATGGTATTGGGTTTTCTCCAAATCTAGGTTTTTTCCGCAAAGATTGAGTCTTTTTGTTTGTTTGTTTATGAAGTTTTGAGAATTGATGTTCTAGGTTTTGGAAACTTTAGGATCTAGGGTTTCGGAGCTATATAGATATAGATCTTGTCTTTGAAAGTATTCATAGTTAATGACGTTTAATGTGTGATTTGAGTTTAGATTTTATCAGATTCTGATCGGGTCTCTGTATATCTCGTAGTTTTAGGGTTTATGTTGGTTCTACATTAGCGATGATGTGATCAATTCAATTTCTTAATAGTTTAGTATGTTATATGATTGAGATCTTATCTTTAAAGCAAGGGTCTGTGTTTCATGATATTTGTTTGGTAAAGTTTTTTTCGTTTCTCTTTGGTAATGACTTGATTCGAAGAAAATATACAAGATCGGCCTTAGAAAAATCGACCATGCTTTGCTTACAATACCGTTCAATTAGGTCAAATCGGGTTATGAGGGTGATGTGCTTTGAGTTCATCCAATTTAGTCTCATTTTTGTTGATTTAGTTTCTATATTTCATGAAAAATTATGATGGTTGTGATATCTGTTAATGTACGACGTGAACATTATACGTATTAACAGTTTACCACCGAATAGAAAAGGACATGTTTTGCTTTCTCTGTCTTTTTAAATTTTAAGATTTTGTTAGATCTAAAAATGTCAAATACAATAATGAAAAGTCTGGATTTTATCAGAATTATGTTTTGAATCATACTGTAAAAGAAAGATGTAACTTTTTCACCAAAGTTAATGATATCATTAACGTAATCGGATTCGGGCATTATAGTCAAAAGAATTTTCTCAAACAATTTAGTCAAAAAGGTTTAAGTGCAACAGTTTCAGTTCTGTCATGCGAAAATGTCTTGTCAGTGTTTAGTCAAAGAGGTTTATAATACCTTCTTGTCATTCTCCTAATTAGGTCGCAGGCATGTAATAAAAGTTGGTTTATCGAATTATATTTGCACATTCGACTCCTCAAAAGAAAAATAAAGAAAAAAAAAACTATAACATTTTAACTTAAAGAATGGAACTCAAGCTTCAATATATATAGCAAATGGCTAGATGACTATGCTTTACGGAGTGTAATTAGAATAATTGCGTTTAAGAAACATTATTAGACTCACATTTCGAATTTTTAATAACGAAGTCAAGTAATTATGTTAATTAGTACGTTCAAATTAAGCTAGTGAAGTGTTGGGGGTTTACATATAAAAAAGATAAATCTTCATCTTAAAATATAGGCCCTGAGGAGAATGAACAAAACAACACTTACTTAAAGAATCATAAGACCATGCAGCTCCTAGTAAATCTGTTTTGTGTTTCCAAACTTTGTTTATCTCTGTATCTCACCTGCAAAGAAACAAAGAGTGTTGTAAGAGACAAAGATTTTACAATGGAGCTTAGGGGAAAGCACAATCTGAGTGTAAGGGTAAATCTTACCGTGCATGTGTTTTATGAAGTAGTTTAAATCTGGAAAGCAAGTGGATCCTTGAATTAGAGGAGAAGGTTGACGATACGTGAAGAAGGAGAAGTGATTGCTATCTGGATGGTTTCTTGGTTTAGCTATATCCACTAATCTCATACAAACTTCTCTATCAAAACAAGTTATTGCATTCTCTCCGCCAATAAGAAGTTTCTTATCCCAAGCTGCATTTATCACCTGCCACAGATAACAAAATTTTAGGCTTAAGATTACATTTGTGGGAGAAACAAGAAAGATACAGTCATCAATCATAAGTGTCATACCTGCCAACTTAGACCTTCTGGATCAGCTAATGCTTCTTCATGCTCATTGGAGGACATTTGTGGCCCAGGGCACACAAACTTCACAGTCACAGAATACTTCTTCAAAGTTTCGAAAAGAAGAGAGTACCCATCACGGTTTGAAGGGTTATAGTATCCTGCTGTCAATTCAGCAGCATGACTAGCTGTCTTGTAAGACCAGTAAATCGCCGGTATCTGCAATGTTATTGGTGTATGAGTTTTCGCTGTTATAGGTATCACTGATTTTGAAGGACAAGTGCGAAAAAGTTTATACCTTGACAATAATCTTTGTCTCCTCAAACGCGAGACTTGCAAGAGACAGAACATTCTCAGCATGACCGATTAGCAATTGTGAGTACCAATTTAAGAAGAAGCGGCCGTAGTAGCTGTCGTATTCACCTCTTTCTTGGAAAAACCCAGTTTCATGTGGCTGAGAATTGTATTGACCAGCATTCTCTGGTCCTTTACCCCAGAAAGCGAATCCTCGTGATTTTGCTTCTTTTTGCAGATTCGATTGAGAATATCTGTCATAACACTGCAATAGGACAAATAGTAAATTGATATATACAATCATATGCATAGACTCCACTAGTCATAAGGTTGAAGTAAAGTTCAGTAATCTGAATAATACCTGAAACTCACCAATACCGGGATAAATCCAACCCATCCTTTCTGGGAAAGATGGGTACTTTAGTTCACCAGAAGCTCCAAGACCAACCTCAACTCCAGCAATTAGTCCTTCCACAAACAAGTCATCAAACTCTGACCGGAAGCTTCTCATAAAATCAAAATAGACCTGAATAATCAAGTGTTGAACATGAAGAAATAATAATCTAGACTGTACAAAGGGGAGGAAATGAGACATAATAGACCAAAATACTTAACAATATTATCAATGAGTGTTCCTTAAGTACCTCTATACCAGTTCGTCCATGCAATACCCGTTCTTTGTCAATGCTCCAATTCAAACACTCGAAACTTCTTCTTCCTTCACGATCAGTGAAAAATATGTCTGGATTGTCTTTCCCAATCTCCAACACCCACTGTGGCAACGAGATGATCACATTTCCAGATGCATTCCCTCCATATTCATGAAATGCCATCACCACCTTCAAGTAAACAATATGCTAATTGCTAAGATATTATGAAAAGACGGTCCTTTATCGTGATAGTTACAGTTTGGTCTCATAGGATGTATTTCAAGAAGCTCTACAATTAAACTAGTTCACACCTGTAGTTTAAGTTTGAAGTCTCTGATACGGTTAAACAGCTCTCTATAGCCAGACCATACATATTTCTGAGGATTCCAACCTTCAACTATTCCCCACCAACAATCTATTACCACTCCATCGACATTTAATGACTTCATGTAACTTAATTCTTGTCTTACACCTTCAGGATCAACCAACTGGCCAAAGCTGTCTATAATGCCAACCTGAGAGATAAAAAATAGAACTTAAGCTCAAGAAAACTATGGATGGCCACAAAAGTGGTTTAAACAAATATGTATATATTATCTACACTTAAAACACACAGTTCTCTATCAGAAGCTCACTGGAAGCATGGCGTACACAGGGACATAAAAGCTCTCTGTGAAGTCATTACGTGGCTCTGTGGAATGAACATCTTGTAGAAGCTGTCAAGAAACAACAAAACTGTTCGATAAGAAGAAGTCCAGCTCAAAGCCAATTCTCCTAACAATGCAATGAATTTAAGTTTACTTTTCTTATTCACCTGATTGGCTTCCAAGCATCCGACTGATGGGATAGGACTAGCACCAGTATACCTTCCATTCCCGGGATGATCACTCTCAGCGATAACCACAGAATCAAGAGACACAGGAGAAAGATTCTCATCGATTCTAAGAACTGAATGCTGCTGACATTCAAGAGCAGCCTTAGCACAGTTCTTCAATGTACTAGACGAAAGAGGACTCTCAATAGATCTCGTCGGATACTGAACCTACCCAATGGCATAAAACAATCAATAAGTTACATTGACAACAGAACAAAGCTTATAACTTTGGGAAGTTCAACACAAAGTAATCAGCTTTTCATATAAACCCTCAATGAAAATAGCTTAAAGAGTCATCAAATTTGAAAATTTTGGATTTTGAAAGAAAGGGTTTTGAAAATTTCGAACCACATGGTTTGGTTGATGTGATTGTCGGTAAGTAGTACCATCGGCGTCAACACTCCAACCAGCTTCACGAGCCAAAGCAGCGATCACATCGTTCATATCAGCACGCGCCGGTAACGGAAAATTACCGTACTGTCTCAATCCGGCGAGCATTCTACTTGTGATTGCTCGTCTATGTCTTTCTCTAAGCTTCGTTCTCTCTTTTTCCTTCTCCCTCTCTCTCTTCCCTTTCCCTCCTCCTCCGCCGCCGCTGCTTCCTTCTCCACCGCCGATTCCGGCGATGTTTCCGTTGTTTACATCGCTTTCCGTTGGAACTATCGACGCTGCTGCAGCCGCCGCGGCGAATCCGCGAGGACGGCGAGTCTGTGGATGGTGATTGTGGCTTCGGTTGGGAAATTGATCCGGGTCCGGCGGAATCGGGTCGAGATTCGGATCTTGCGAACCGGTGGTGGTGTTGTTCAGAGTGTGCATTTTTGTGTCGTGAAGTTGCTCGCTTCTCTGATGTTTCCCATTTGAGATTTTTTTTTGTAACTCTATGGATTTACATATAAAGGTCGATAATTATGATTAATTACATTAAACGTCTATCATTAACAAAATTACTAATATAACCCAATTTTCTATACAAAATTGTTTCACTGAAAAAGTAAAAATTATGGTTTTTCTTTGCAGAAAATGAAAATTATGGTTTTTTTTTTCATCATCTCCTCTGCCCGGATTTGAGTTTTTTCCATTATAAAATTATGGTTTTTTTTATAATTAATCAAAAATACTTAATAATTATAATTTGATTAAAAAACCAAAATTTAAGTAAAAAAAATCTATCTGGTTAAGAACAGTTGAATTCATAAGTTTTTGTAATTCATAAATATATTACAAGTTGGACCTAAAATAAACAAAATACAAATAGGGTATATAAGATGCTACACAAAATTTAAAAATCCTTCTTATATAAGAAAAATTATGAAATAGAAGAAATATATAAAATAGAAAATTTCGATTCAATTATATTACAACAAGTTTTATTTGTCGGTAATGATTTTTTTTTAGTTTCTTGACTTCTTCACAGTGTCTTTTTGTGTGTTTATGACCGTTTCAAATAAAAACTCAATTATAGTCCACAATGAAGTCCAATTATGATTAACAAAAAAATAAAAATAAAAATTTGAATTCAAACTATTATAATAATTTGAATAGAAAAAATAAAGTAGAGACACAAAAATATTAGAGAAATTGGAGTGTTTGGTTTATTGTTCCCTCTCGTTCGAACATCAAAAACACACTCTTCCCGTAAAAGTCTCTCTCTCTATCGCAGATAGGTGCTTTGTCTCCTTCTTCGATAACTCCGATCACCTAAAAAAAATCTTTCCTTTTGTTCAAAGCATTCCTCTTTTGATTAAAGGCAACACATAGCTTAGTTCCTACATTAATCCCTCGCAAAAAAGATTTCAGATTTCGAGGTTTTCTTGCAATTTTTACGAGTTTCAGATCTGGGATTCAATAATTAGGGCTTTTGATTCTGCATTGTCAATGACGAATTCGGGTTTCAATGTAAAGATTTGAGTATAAAGTTTCGATCTTTGGATTTTGACTTGGGAGGTTTCGATTGGTTTGGGTTAGAACAAGATTGGGGAAAAGGAAAAAAACTTGTGGGTCTTGTGGCAATGATGTGATTTTAGCATAAAGTTGTTTGCTTTTTGAGAAGAAGATGGGATCTGGCCGGAGCAAATCATGTCGAGGCTCGTCGTTGTCGCCTGTGGCAAGAGGAGATGATGTCGACGTGGCTCAACCTCCTCCGTCGTCTTCTAGTGGTGGTGGTGGAAGGAGGAGAAGGTCAAAGAGTCTTTTTTGTGGTCTTCACTCTTCATGCCTTGCTTCATCTTCTACTTCTCATGAAAGTGACGATGATAATAATGATGAACAGGTCTGGTTTTGATTTTTTTCAATGCAGTTCTAATTGTTTTATGCAATTAGGTCAAATTCATGAGTCTTGATTTCTTCCAGGTGTGTAATGGGTGGATGAGAAAGGGTCATGGAAGTGTTTCACGGCGTAGAATGGAATCAAGGAATCAAAGAGATGATTCAGATTGTTATGATAAAGAATTGAAAGATGAGAAGAAATCTGAAAACGAGAGACATTGTGATGAGCTTGAGCTTGATGATGATGACTGTGGTGTTGAAGAAGAAGAAGAGGCAGCTATTGTAAGCAATGTACAGATGAGAAATGTTAGTGGTTCGATTCAAGAATCTTCTACTCCAGGTCGTGTTTTTTCGCATTTCAAATTCATTCCTGGTAACATAAGCTCTAGACTTAGTAGAGCTTCAAGCTCAAGATCCTTCAACACTACTTATCCGGTTTCCTCGTCTCGTCGAGAAGAAGGTGTTACTTCACCTTCAGAATCTGCTATTAGGCTACTTGATAGAATCGAGTCTCCGAGGATTCCTGTGATTGACAATGTAGGTAGAGATATTGATGCCATGAGATTTGGGGAAGATGGTAGCTTACGTTCTCCGAGAATAGTTAATGGTCTAGACAGTACTTATGCTGGAATTCTTGATAGAAGACATGTTGTTCGATTACCTTCCATTGAGCGAAATGTTCGATTTAGTAGAACTCTGAGCGTTGGAAGACTCCGTGACAGAGTTCTTCGCCGATCTTCACTCTCTGATTTCACATTCCGTGCTACGCCACATCAGGGAGAAGAAGATACTGATCTCTTCTCTACTGAAACCGCGGCAGCAGAGGATACTCCTGTAACTTCAACGTCTATACTAAACCGTTCCGCTTCTAGCATTCGAAGGACCTTATTCGGCATTCAAGATCACGAGACCCCAGCTCCTCTTGCGAGAGAAGGGAGGTATCAAGGTTTATTAGAACACAGATCAGATTTCCTTGAAAGGAGGAGGAGAATAAGATCACAGGTCTGGAACTCAACGATTATCTTCTTCCTTGATGCTTGATGTATCTGATAAATTGAGGATCTAACTAACTGATAATAACTAATACTACAGGTTCGGGCTCTTCAAAGATTAGGAAGCCGGTTTGAAAATGTCACAGGCCATGATAGATCTTGTGTCTTATCAGGTCAAGATCAACCAGGTCGTTGCACATGTCGTGCGGTTACTAACCGTGGTTCCACAGCAGCAACAACTGATGAAACAAATGCAAGAGCTAGCATTTCAAGGATAGTATTGCTAGCTGAAGCTCTGTTCGAGGTAGATACATGTCACTGGTGTTCCCATTAACAGCTTTTTGACACTCTCTCATTCTTTCTCTTTGTATGCTAAGGGTTTCAAGTGTATTCATTTTAGGTACTTGATGAAATTCATCAGCAGTCTGTTGTCTTATCCTCTCAACAACCATCAGTATCATCTATAGGATCCGTCCCTGCACCTAACGATGTTGTGGACTTATTACCGACAAAACTTTACACCAAGTCACAAAGCGAGGATTCGTCACAGTAATGCCTACTAAATTCTCATAGTTTTATTGTTATATTGTGGTGCTCAAAAGTGGAGACCATATGGTTAAACATGTTTTCAAATTTTATCTGGAATCCTTTCAGATGTTACATATGCCTTGTGGAGTATGAAGAAGCAGACACTATAAGGACACTTCCTTGTCGTCATGAATTCCACAAAACCTGTGTGGATAAATGGCTCAAGGAGATTCATAGGTATGAATGTGAATTTTGGTGACAACTTACTTCTCACTTTTTCGGTGTATGAGATGATCTGATGATTTTTGTACGACGATGCAGAGTATGCCCGCTATGTCGAGGAGATATATGTAGACATGATACATCTTCTGAACAGCATTGAATACAGTCTTACATACATATGATGCTCAAAGATTATGATTCTACTAGAGACCAAGAACAATCATGGGTTTTTGTCTGCAGCTGAATCAAAATGTTGTGTTTTTGCTTGTTGTTTGTAGCTTACACTGGAAAAACAAAATTCACATTTTAAAACATGTAAACCAAATTGATCCAAAGATGTAATCTCAGTAAATCCATTGATTGTTATGAGTTTGATGAACATCTTTTTTTGTTTCTCTATTATAATTTCTGTCAATGTGGTTCAAAGTTACAAGCTTAGGTTTCCAAACACATGAACCCTTAATATATAAGATAAATTATTTATTAATAAGGTACAAACACAATTTAAAAGAAAATTATGATATAAAATAGCTTAAATGATTGAAGAATTATTACAGTGCAAATGATCTTAATAAATGTATTTATTCAAATGTAATAATAATTGAAGTCAATTATTCATTGTATTTTTAAATTTCAAGAACAATATTCAAAAAGATGAATAAATATTTCAATTTTTTTTTAAAAACATCAGTATAATAACATTCTAATCTTCAGTAGATACTGCAGGACAAGTAGGGTTGCAATTCAGAGATGAACAATCTATGTTCTGAAACGTACTCCTCTCAAAAAACCAATCTCCAACTGCCTTAGCCATTTTCTGTAACAACATATCCAAATAAAGATAATGAATAAAAGTTCATCCTCAAATTACTAATTTTGTTTATGAAAAATTCTAAAATGTTAGAAAGAAGTTCATAAGAAAAAAAAATCAAGTGATTACCGTATTGGCGACTGTAGGACCTTTGTCACCAGACCAAGTCGCGGCGCTTCCACCTTGGCAATGAGCATGGCATGAGTCTAAGAACAATCCGCTAGTAGTGTCAGCTCTCACCGGTGCCAATGCAGCCAACACTTGGTCTCTGTATCCTGAGATTTCATAATAAAGATTTGTCAAGAAGATATCAAAACATAGTATTTGTTTATTAATTCGGGTTAGGTAAAATATATATACCTTGAACGGTTTGAAGCTGAGAGGCGGTACACTTCTTAAGATCAAGCTTACAAGTCTTCCACGCTTTGCTTTTGTCAACAGAGGTAGGCGCCAAAACGTTCTTGATCTGCCAAGAAACAAAAGAATTCAAATCTAAGTTAGGCCTTTGATCTCTCAAGTCAATTATTTCTGCGAAAAAGTAATAATAATAGGAACAAAACCGAACCTGCCAAGAATCGAAGGCGGCATTGATGACGAAAAGCGGTGTTTGCAAGGTCTTAGCAACGTATTGAGGGAAGAAACACTGTAAACACAATTTAAACATAGCGTTAATATGATATAACGAACACGAAAAATGCCTTTTATCCAGTATGTTTTCAGTAGATTTACCAATTCGGGCTTCATGGTTGAGGTGCAAGAAGCTGGCAGACTCTTTGCAGATCCCTGTATATAGTTATCAAGATTAGCCACGATGGGATAGATCAAATATACATTAGAGAAATGTGGTTGGGAAAGAGAGATATATCGTACGTGGGTCGCTACGACTTTGCCGTAGTATGATTGGATGTAAGATCCTCCACTGATATCCTTACTGTTAAACCGACACAAAATGTGTTATTTTGTGTTTTTAGGATGCTATTTGAATTATGCAATTTTTTATGTGACTCTATAGAGATAATTGAATGTTGTTACCCGTGGATGAAGTAACCGGCATCAGAAACACATTTGACCTTAGCGGTTTTAGGGAGAATGGACTTGAATTGGTCGCAATGTAAAATCGCAGCCAATGCTCCAGCCGAACAACCGGATAGTATAGCCTGAAAGTTCATGTAACCAAAAAGTTTAAATTCCAACAGCTTAAAAATTCAATAGCTAAACTAGAAACATTATTGAAAATCTAAGTGTTCATACGTTTTGAGCGTTGCTCATTCCCTTAGCCATAAGATCATCGATCACCGCACGCCATACCCTAGCACCGCGAAAGAATAGCTTGTTCGTCTGAAAATATCACAAATTCGAGTCTTAAAATTTGGAACTTCAACTAATTGTTTCGTGAGGTAGGTAATAATGGTCTAGTGAATTACCGGATCAACGGCTTCAATATCACCAGTGAAAGATGAACCATCGCAATACCTAACTTTGATTCTGTTCCAATTGTAAAAGTCTGCAAAAATACTCAAATCCGATTTAGTCATCTCATTGCATAAAAACATGAGAAAACAAATCATTAATTCATTGACCAAAATGAAAAGAAATAAAAAAACATATTATGAACCTGGATTGGTGCTTTGCTTGCCACCCAAGATACCAGAGAAACCAAAGTCTTTGTTCATAAGCTTAGATGAACCCTTCATTGTACTTTTACGTTGCACGCATGTAGCTATATCAGTGCACCATCCTCCTCCCTAATGTTTACATAGTTACATATTTAATTAATTTGATAATATTTAAACAAAAGAAGAAATAATAGTAAACTAACTTCCATATGAACGATCCAATTGTTCACTCCTGAGCCAGATCCCTTATCGAAATGGTACGCTGGTGCACTACCATCCAAACACACTACAAACAAAAAAATAGTAATTAGTTCTTTTGTTCTCATGCTCAAATCTTTACGTCTTAAGCATTTCAAAGAGAAAACAAAAATTATAGCTTACCAGCTCCTTTAGCCACAGCGGATTCAAGATATGTGATGGGCACAGCTCTGGCTCCAATCACCACCACAGCTAACACTAACAAACTTGACCACAATTGCTTAAGCCTCACCATTCTATAACAAAATAAAACAGCTCAAAAAATTAGTAAGAATAATCTTTTTTTGTCTGCAAATAGTAAGAATAATGTTGTCCGAAGTAACACATATATTAGCTACACGTGTATTTTTCTTTTCCTACCAAATTGTGTTAAAATAAGGCTAACTTTTGTTGTATCTGTATCCACAGCGTGACTGAAAATAATAAACTATTGAATTCAGAAACTATAGTCTATATAAAAGTATCACCATTGGTTCATTGGGACACCAAAAAAGTCGGGGGAACAAAAGTGACCAGTCCCATGTGTGTGTTTAAGTTAGCTGTAGTATTACTATTTACCTCGATGAGTGTAATCCACCAAAAAATATAAACTATAGATTATGAATTTTAAATACGATTTGTAAATAAAAGCCATTAATTTTTTTGGTGGAAATAAAAGCCATTAATTATAAGAATAACTACTTTACTCACAGTAATTATTAGTCAAGAGACAAGACACGATCTATTAAAAGGAAGAAAGGATTACTTGAAAAAATTTAATTAGTAATTATTTCGTTTCTATAGTTATTAAATTGCATTTGTATTAAATGCTATTTTAGATGGTAGCTCTATAATGAACTATGAGAGTGAGTATTCGAAACTACCCTTCTCGACCAAACTCACAAACAGTTAAACAGACCGCAATTGCCGGCGTCGGGAAGGGCAAATTGAGACTCATGTAAATAATGAGTTATACGATTTTAAATTAAAAAATGTAATTTGGTTAAATCCAAATATTGCAAAATTTTATTAGTACGATTATTGGACCGCCGACTAATTTAGAAAAAAAATAACTTCTTGAACCAAAACAATTGACAAAAAAATAGGATTGTATAAACCAAGAATTGCAAGATCTTATGCATAAACAATTGAAGACGACCTTCATTGTTTTTAAATCCCACAAACTTACAAATCTGAGCTATAGTTCGAATAAGAATCCCATAAACTTATGACTTATCTAAGCTATAGTTTCAATAATTTATCCCAAAAAAAAGCTTTGGTTGAATAAGAAAATCTGAGTGAAGCACTTAAGCTCAACATACAAAACTTAGTTCTTTGTAGATCAATGGAAGGACTCAAACAAAAACATCTTTAAAAAGCTAATGGAAACTTCAGTTTTATATAAGTAAACAAGAAGCTTTACCTTGAGAAATTGGCTCTTTCAGATTCTTCTTATTCAAGTAGAGAAGCTTTTGAGAAGCTTTTTTTTTTGTGAACGTAAAAATGTGTAAAGAGAGAGAGAGAGGAGTCTTCGAGAGTAAGGTTTAAGAAGTTGAAAGAAAAGCCATTGATGGCTTCTCTGTTATATAGATGGATACAGAGAATACCACACGTTCAAAGAAAAAAGCCTTTCATATTTCTTTTTTTTTTTATTACAATTTTTGTTTGTTTTTGTTTCATTTAATATAAAATTAAGTATAAAGTTATTTGTTTCTTTCGTGTATTCACCAGGTCACGAGATATCCAAAACGTTAAAGAGTCTCAAGAAACCTACCCTGGTCGTAGTCATATGACTATTCAATTTTTCGATTGTTACTCTATTTCCTTTAAATATTTTCTATAATTAGTATTATCAATTACCACATCAAATATTATCATTTAATTTTATAATATAAATTTATCAAATTTAAAAATGGTTTAACGTGTTGTAATTTGCATTGAGTTTTTTTTAGGTTTTAGAGTAAATTGCTTCTTTTTTTTTTTTTATTATATGTGGAAATACTAAAAGAAGAAAATGGGGCGTTTGATCCAAAGATGTAGATGGATTTCTAATCACAAATTACAATCTATCTATATATGGAGGAAAAACACATGCAACTACCTACATCTACATCTTTGGATCAACCCATCAACAAATCAATTCTAAATAAATTAGTTATCATATAAATCTCAAAAGAAAAAAAAAAAAAAATCGTTGTCAATATGCTCTTTGAGTGATTTGACTGCATGCAAGTATGAAAATTCCTAAGGAGCTCATATAAAAATAGTTAATAATTTTTTGTAATTATGAAAAATTCTTAAGTAGCTCATTTATATCAAAAATAGAAATCTCCATTTATAAAATTTGTTTCACTCTCATTCAAAAATAAAAACAGTAATGTACATATATTAGGTACGGTATAGACTAGTAATGACCTTATTACCGAACTAAAACTTAATACTTATGTCTGGATGGAATCTAAAGAAACTAAAGTCCATATCAGTTCTGCTCAGAAGATTTTATTAATTATCTTCAAAAGAATTTAAATTTTGAAAACAAAACAAACACATTGAATTATATCTGCAAAAGGGAAATAATTTGCCACGTGCAGTGTCGTGTCGGTCCTCCAAATGCACCGAACCAAGCTAATGCGGCAATGCCAAAGAGTTTATATAAGACCTAATGGTGATTTACTTATATTATTCTTCTTAACTAATTTGTTTATTTCGTATTCCTCATCTTCAGTATTCCAATAACTTTGATTAAAATGAATAATTAGGTTAGAACTTAGAAGTCTTGATTAGGACTAAACTGATTTAGATCTCTTTTCATTCTTTATTTTTCTTTTATATAAACAAGTTGGTCATACTTAAGATTTAAAAGTCAAATCAATGAATAGCTTGTTGTAACTATAATCCTTGAACTGGCGGTGCAGTTTTTTTATTTTTCGGTCCACGGTTTTGCAATTTTAAATGTAGTACCTAAATTATGACTATACACTTTATTATTGAATTATTGTTATTCTTTTTCATAATGGAGATTCCAAACATTTATTTTCGTATTTAAATTGGATATTTTTGTCACTGTAATTCTGTAATTAAACATTTTAAAGTAAACTATTGTACTTATGAAAACATTTCGAGTTACATTTAACCTTTTTAACGAACATGGTAAAAAAAGAAAAATTATAGACGTCAAAATTGAAGATGTTCAATATAGTGATTCATTTGATGGTAGATTTCTGATATAAAAGAACATCTACTAATTTAAAAATTGTTTGGACTCATCTTACAATTATGTATGTATATATATATATATATATATATATATATATATATATTCGTATTTATTACTATCGTTTTAGCAGACGACAGCAATAAAAGAAGAAGAAATATCTCATACTATAGAATAATCAATATTGTATAGGTGATAGGTCTATTTGTATGAAATTGATGTATGTATAAAAAATAAATGAATTTTGAAAATATCATAAGTAAATGATGTAAGGGGAAGTAGGGATAAAGGAAGTGGCCCGGAAGATCTCGATTTGTTTGTTTTTCTCTAAAGCAAAAACAAATAATTATTGTAAAATTCGAAAACGCGTTTAATAATAAAACCAGCTACTGAATAATAATAATAATACTACAGAAAGCATATGGGGTATTTGACTTTTGACTTTTGAGTCATCACGACTTGGTTACATTTATTTGAATATTATCACATGAATATATAAATATAATCAGAATATGTGTTAGGCCAGAACATGTTACTCTACTTATGTATTTCTGTTATCATTACAAAAATTAAATTCATATATTGAATTTTACTGACCAGAAAAAACTATGTATAAGTTCTTTTTGGGAGGATTGCGACTGTACTGATCACGATAGTTGTCAACCTTTACTTCGAGGTGACAAACACACTACCATACCTATTTGTCTAATTCATTTAACTAGTACCATTTCAGATTCTTGTAAGAGACTCGATGTACAAATTTTTTAAGGAAATAAATCTATCAAATTTTAACATAATCATAATTAATGATGATGGTAGTAAGATAGGTTTGTAAAACCAAAGAAAGCAAGTAAATGTTTTACAATTTATATTTATTTAAACTATGAAGTATGAAGAAAAGGCAAGAAATTTGGATATCAAAATTATAAATGCACGTTTGTTTGGTCTCATTGGGTACCCGTCGTTGCATCATCTTGCCATGTTTTTCATAGTTGTTTGCATTAGGCTTGGTTAAAAACGTATTGTCAAGCAAGAAAAGGAACCGTAAACTAGCTTTATCATTGACACAAACATGCAACTTCCTTTTGTGGATTCTCCTCTAGATCAGGACGTGTGTAAAAGCAGAAATTTTGTATAATAAAAGAAAAAGCAAAGATTCCAGTGACACTATATAATATTGACTCTTTGTATGTTGTAAATTTTGTAGTAACGCATGAGGATCCAACAAGAAATAGTTCACACAGAGATGGCGAAAATCTTCCAAAAGAAGATGAAGTGTTTTCAAAGAATGTTTCATAGTGATGATGATCACAGGAGAAGTATATATGAGTAACAACTAACAAGTATCCATTATATTGAAGAGTGGGGTTTTTCGAGTTATGCTCAAGAATTGGTTCATCCATAATAATCTACATGTAGTCATGTAGATGAGAAGACTAATATAAAGTTAATTTGTAATAAAGTCATAAAACTAACACTACAAGAAAACATGATGATATCCTACGTAATTTCCTACAAAAAATTTGGTAGGATAAATTTCCTACCAAAAACCTATTCGATTTTGACGAAAATAGATATTCGTAGGAAATAGGAAGAAAATTTCCTACGAAAATTAATATGACAAAATCGTAGGTAATTTCCTACGAGAATCTTACAAACAAAATTTTCGTAGGAAATGTCGTAAGAAAACCGAAGCAAGATGGAAGGAAAAAACACCTAAAAATTTGATAGGAAATTTTCCTTCCAAATTCATACGAAACAGTAGTCGTAGTAAATATGGTAGGAAATTAGAAAGAAAATGATAAGAACGTTCATAATAGAAATCTGGTAGGAAAGTATGGTCCAATATCCTATGACACTAGTTTATATATAATATATGTGTCAATTTTGACACTAGTATCACAATTATTTATCATTAGTTTAAAAAAAAAAATTGTCAATTTTATTAATATCTATTAAGCCAAAAAAATTTACATGAAAATTGTAAAAGATAGAACTATGTATTATGTTTCTTTGTGAACTTTTCTTTTACGTTTTCTAATTTTCTATATTTTGTATATATATTCTTAATACACATTTATGTTAGAAATATTACATACAATTTTATATTATAATAAGGTATTTTTGGAATAATACTATATTAAAAGTTTTTGTATTGGGCTTTTAAAACCTGGGCTTTGAATCTAGACACATTATCTATAATTAAAACCCTAGCGATATATAAATGAAAAGTTAACTGCCTCATTTGTTGCAGCCGCTTCTTCTTCTTTTTCACTTTTGTTAAGCTCCTGTTTTTTTTTCTTATTAATTGTGGTTCGTTGTCTGCTACTACCCAATGATACTAAAGTATGTCTTTGTATCTATCTTCTTGCTTAGTCTTCCTAGTTTTTTTTTATCGAAATCTCTCATTTGATACCATCTAATATCATGTTCTCATCTATTATTTTTTCAGATCTTATAAGAAGATCGAGAGGATTTCAAAGAAGAAGACGTGAATAGGGAAGAAGGATTTCGAAGGTCCATATAGTCTACTTTCTCTCACTCCGAGGCTACAATAATTTGGGTTGGATGGCTGTTTTTTCGGCGACAAATCATCTTCACGTTGATCTTCACGGAGGTGTTGTGTCAAAAGCAGTTTCACGGAGACGTTTATCTTCACGGAGGTGATCTTCACGGATGTGTGTTCTATTCCAGTTTAGGCCGGTTTTGTAGATATTTAATATTTGTTTGTAATCTTAACCGACCGTATAGTGGTTTTGGTTAGGTTTGACTACTGTATTTAAAAAAACAGAATTGTATTCTTTATGAAATAATATTAATTTATTATATTTTCGGATTAATATCATTAGCTATTTATAAATTAATTTTAATTATGACAAAATTTTTTTTTTTTTTAATTTTGATACTACAATAAGTATTTTAAATTAAGTAAATAATTTATATTTATTTTTTTTGTTGGAAAGTCGTAAAAGTTGTGTGGTAGGAAATTAGTAAAAATATATTTACTACGACAAATTTTGTAGGAAATGGGTTATAAAATTTGTTTCGATTTTCCTACGAAATTTCCTACAAAGTTTTTTTTGAAAGTTTTTGGTAGGAAATTTCCTACAAAGTTTTTTTTGAAAGTTTTTGGTAGGAAATTTCCTACCAAATTTTGACCAACAAAGATTTCCTATGGGAGATATCCTACAATTATTTTCGTAGGAAAATAGAAGGAAACACGTGTTTTCTACCATTTTCCTATCATATCTGTAGTAGGAAATCAAACATTTTCTTGTAGTGTAATGACATTTCTAATTTCTCGACACAAAAAAAATTACTGTTTTAAAATACGGAAATTAAGATTTACAAGTAGTTTTAGAGACAATAAAAAGCAGTTATTATCAAACGTTTCGATTGTGCCTAACAAATAGTCAAAAAAATAAGTTTCGTGTCTTTATACTTAAGTTATACTCAATTAAAGCATTCCTTACAATAACGTATAGCCTTTGTAATGAATAGGCTCACAAGGCAACACAACATTCTTTGCTATATATATATATGTTGTTGTTCTACACGTAAAATGAAAAGTATATCACTTGAAAGATTATCAATCTTCTTGTGAAGTAAAATCTGACAAAAGAGAGAACAACAAAAAAAAAAAATGTCAAACTACAAATGTCCGATCCTTGGTCCCAAGTGTGATCTCTGTGACTGCTCAGGCCGTGGATGCCAATCTCAGTTCCCAGGTAATGTTCATCTATCAAGTTCTTAGTTCTCCTACACATGATAAAAGTGAATTGTGTTGTATTAGAGATATCTTAAAGAGCACGATGTGTGTTTACAAACCAAAAAAAAAAAAAAAAAAAAAGCACGATGTGTATCTTACGGATCAACTATATATTATAGACCGTCAAAAACATTTCAAATCTAGTTTTTTCTTTTTTTTTTCAATTGAATGCTGAGTTTGTATGTAAAGCGAAAAGTAAACTGTAGATGTTTGTGATATGATTTGGAAACTAAGTTGTTTTTATCAAAACTAAAACCCTAATTGACCAAACATGTTCTTACTAACATGACGAATACCATAATTTGAACCATATGTATATAATACGAAAGACTAAACATTTGCATGATGTACATTGCATGTGTGTAGGATTGAAAGTGGAGTGGCCAGAGCTAAAAGGAGTGAGTGGACTTCAAGCAAAGGCAACAATAGAAAGTGACAATCCACGTGTGACAGCTTTCATTTACCCTCTAGGTGTTTATCTACCTTCCATCAATTGTTGCAACCGTGTCATTCTCTTTGTTCCTGCCGAAGATTGTCCCAATGGTCCTGTCCAAAATCGCCCAATCGTCGGATGATTCCTACTACCATGCACGTTACGTTCTTCTTCTTCTTTTTTGTTTTCTCATAAACTCAAGTTTTCATCTTGAGCTTCAATAAAACTTTTAAAGTATGTTCTACTCTTTTCATCATCAGCTGTTGCCATTGGCATGAATAATAAAACGAGTCTCGAGAGGTTTCTATAAATCTTGTTTCGGGTATTATATTCTGAAGTCTGAACTATGTATTCATGCATTATCAGTTAAAAATCTTTAGATACTTCAGTTTAATAAATTCTATTACATATATATCTTTAAATATATGTGTGTGAGTGTGACGTTGATACAAAAAAAAAAAAAAAAGACTGCATTTTACTTCTACGGAAATTATATATAACATGAAAGACATCATCCTCTATATATCTAGCTAGAGTTACCAAATTTTGATTAAAAAAAAAAAAATTTCACCAAATTTATATATTTTGATTTTCTTCAATATAAATTAAATGCTTTAAGTTTTGCCCTATCTAATTTTAAATTTTATGTAATTTTATATCTTCACTAGGAAGTTGTACATGTTTAATTAATATTACAGTATATTAGAAATAAAATGTAAGGAACCGATTGTTGTTTAGATTTTTAAAACTGTAGAAACTTTGGTCTTTAGACTTTAAAAGCTGTTTCTAAAATTTCCTAAAGTCTAACTTCTCTCATTTGAGAAAATAAAAATACTTCTCTCATTTGTTCGTAAGATGAGTATTTTCTTTTCAACATAATGTAACTTTGCTAAAAATCAAAAGTCATAATTTGTATTTTTACAATAAAAATTTCAAGATAAAATTACAATGAAAATATCAATTAATCAAAACCCATAAAGAATCAGGACTTCTGTCACGTCAAAGCATTTTTAAAACACTGGACAGAACTCATTGGATAAAACGCAATGGGCCTTTATTCCTGTTAAGCCCATCGCAACGGCTACAATTTCAGAGGGCAATACAGTAAAAACAAAAAAAATCTCCTCTTCGCTCCATTAAAATCTACAGTCAATTTTTTTTTTCCCAGTCTTCTGCAGTACAGTCTTCTCTCACTCTACACGCAAAAGTTGCCACTGCTCAATTCTGCAACTTTTCTCTTTAGTACGTCTCCTTTGCTCTCTGTTTCCTTCTATCTCTGTTGTTTGCTAATGTTGTTAAAATTTTCTTACTTTCGTTCAAAAAGTTAGGGTTTTTATTTTACAAAGATGTTCTTCTGATCTTCTTCACTTCGTTCACATGGTTCCTGAAGTTTTGGTTTTTGTTTATCTTTCTGAAGTTTAGTTTGAAGGTATGTTCGATTTCTTGTTATTTCTTCGTTTAGAGTTTAGTTTCTCTTTACATTAGTCTAAACTCTTACTCTGTTTGGTCGATTTTGTTATAAAAACTGCTCAGCTTAGGTTCCTGCACTTACCATAAAGTCGGATTTTCCAGGTTGAGTGTTAAATCTTTGTTGTTGTTGAAGCCACACTGTTGTTCGTTGCGATGGAGCAGACTTGTGTTGAGGATGAGTTGACACTGACGGTTACTAGACTCAACAGTGAGTCTAAGAGACAGAAAATTTGCAAATCTTTGGAGAAGTACAAAACTAAATCGGCTGGGATATTGAAGAGTTTGCAGGACCATATTGATATGCTTGAATCTGATATTGTAAAGAGGTCTCAGGAAGTAGAAAGGAAGGAGAAAAAGCTTCAAGCTTTGAGCTTGGAATTGGAGAAGATACAGAGGAAGATTGAAGCTGGTGAGACTAAGTCAAGTGACATAGAAAAAGAGCTTGATTTTCTTAGGAACCATGTCAGGTCAGAAGAAAACCAGCTTCAGGTTTTGAGCTTATGTCTTGGGAAAATCGAAGAAAAGATTAAGATTCAAACTGATGCACTTGAAGAAAAGGAGAAAGAGATTAAAGCAGCGGAGACTGAAGCTGGTGACAAGAGAACGGAACTTGGTTTGTTAAGGAACCAGATTGAGCTGCAAAGAAGTGAACTTGAGGAAAAGACGCAGAGGATTAAAGATGCGGAGATTGAAGCAGGTGTCAAAGAAAAGGTACTTAATTCCCTGAGGAACCAGATCAAGTCAGAAGAAAAGACACTCATTAAGGTTAGGGAATCAGTAGTGAATACTCAAAACGAACTTGAGATGAAGAAGAAAGAGATAAGACAGACTAGCACTGTGGTTGTTAAGCACGAGCAACAGCTAGTTGCAGTAGAGACTGAGGAGTTTATTGGAGATCCTTTCATGCGTTATAAAATCTCATCAGCATCTATTGGTTACCATGAAGTCTCCAATATTCTTAGAGCTAAATGTAATCCAGCAGATTATGTTCTGGAACTAGTGGAGGGAGAAGTAAGGGATGCTCATCAAAGAAAAGAATCTGGTTTACGGGAGTTAGTAGTTGAGAATTTGGTTCTGTTTTTTGAAGAGATAGCGGATATTGGAGTATTGGACAAGCCTCATCTGCAGCTTAAGGCTACAAGTGTGGCAAATTTGTGGAAGTGCTTGATAAGAACTGAAGCTCCAAGATCATCTATTGAGGCTTTGGCTTTTTTGTTGTTCATTGTGGCATATGAAATAAAGAGTTTGATCAATAAAGAAGAAACTGCGCTACTTGTCACATCTGTTTTTCATTACAGACAGGGTCCAAAGCTCTTTCATTCACTTGGTCTTGAACCTAAAATCCCAGGTTAGTATCCAAAACATTTCTGATACATTAAAGACAGAAGTAAGAAGTAAAATCTTACTAAAAAATTTATATCTTTTGCAGAATGTGTTCTAGGTCTCATAAATGACCGTCATTATATTCCTGCAGCCCGACTTGTATGTTTGTTCAAGCTTAAAGATTTCTCAGCTCAAAATCTTTTAATGAAAGAGGTCATTAATTTAAAACGCTCAGCGCTAGGGAAAGTAAGAATTGGTTTCCCATGTGTTTAATCTTGGTCATTTGATGTAGAGCTTATAAATATAAGTTTTGTTTGTTTATCTTTTAGGTTGATAACAAAGATGTTGGAAGATTGAGCGCTATCATTGAACTTGCGGCAGATTATAAGCTTGACATTGATCTTTCAGCGGACCTTATCGCCAAACTCGTGTTTCAGAGAGAAAGCTCAACACCACATGTGCTTTATTGCTCTGTTGAAGCACCAAGGCAATCAGCCAATGGTGGATCTTCAGGTTCAAGAGTGGGTCTTCAGGTTCCTAAACGCGAGATCGAATCCTTTATGATCCCATCAGACAATGGTAGTGATAGGTTGGCTGTTCCATTGGCATTTGTAAGGAAAGGAGTTAGAAGTGGAAGAGCAGTGAGAAAGTATGAGAAGAAAACTAAGGAAGAAGAAGTGGGTAAGAGTCACTATTGGAAGCAGAGGGTCTTTGAATAAAAGGAACTAAGCTATCTATGTATTTATGAGTTTCAGATCTCTTCTCTTCTCTCTTCTCTATCTTCTCTTATCTTTATCTTAATCTCCCGATAATCCAAAGGTTAGGTAGTTTCTAATGTCTGATAGTCAATATGTGTTAAGGCTCTAATAGGAATAGGTCTGTCTCTGTCTCTCGCTCTTATGAATAGGCTTTGTTCCAAGTTAGTCTCTTTTGTTCTACCTGCATAGAATGATCTTGCTTGTTTGTTTTGTGGTAACTTGTTGGAGAAGGTATAATAAGATTCTTGTTATTAGGCTTTTGCTTTCCCTTCTAGAGAGTAAACGAAAAGAGTTGTCCCCATCTGCGAGCTCTAAAGCATTCAACTATTGAATTCACGCTCTGGTGTTGAATCGAGACCGAGTCGCATTAACCGAACCAAAACCAAAGCAATCGACCTAAGCCAAGAATATTTTCCCAATAATGTAATTGAGCGTAAACCTAACAATGTAACAATGTATGTGTGGCTTGTCTAGCAAAATGAGATAGACCATGATGTGTGACCTCAGCCTAATAGCATAAAAGAATAGTGTATTTTGTTGTATTATGTGGGCATGACAAATTTGTTGGTGTATTTTGTACAAAAAAAACACTAAAAACACTCATGTTTGTAAAAAGAATACCAAAAAAGTTGGTAATTGTTAAATGAAATAAAATTCCAAATTTATTACTATTATGGAACATACTGTATGATCAATTATTAATGTAATAATGTCTCAACCCAAAAAAGAGAGAAATTATGAATGTAACAGTTTACAAAAAAAAAAAAAAAACAGTTTGATTTGACACCGAACCGAAATCATAATGAACAGAAAGCTAAACCGGGTAAATATTTAATTCGAATTCGGTTAATTTAGCCTTTAGATATGAAGATGCCACGTAAACCAACATGATTCGTTTCTCTCTATTTAGTAGTAGTCCAGTGAAGAAGCTTTAATCATAAAATCACGCGAGAGAGAGAGAAGAGAAGAGAACAAAGACTAAAAGACAAAAATCTCCGGTGATTGAGGAACCGTTCGTCGGAGATTGTTTAACGACGGTGGGGGAGGAAGAAGACGATGGCGGGACAATCAAGGAAATGGATGATTCTGGTAGCGACGATCTGGATTCAAGCATTCACCGGAACTAATTTCGATTTCTCGACGTACTCGTCGAATTTGAAATCGGTTCTAGGGATTTCTCAAGTACAGTTGAACTACCTCGCCGTCGCTTCGGATCTCGGTAAAGTTTTCGGTTGGTCATCGGGACTTGCGCTTTTGTATTTCCCTCTTTGGACGGTGCTCTTCGCGGCGGCGAGTATGGGTTTCGTTGGTTATGGTGTTCAGTGGCTCGTCATCACTAACGTTATCGCTTTGCCTTATATCTTGGTAAGTCTCTGTTGCTTTGATCTTGAATCAAATTTGTAAAAACCAAATCAGAAAGAATTCGAATTTGTTTTTAGGAACAGTATTAGTAAAGTTTCTTACTTTATTGCTTTAATGAATATAAACTCACTGTCTAAGTTCTTACACTAATGTTGTTCTTGGCCTAATGGCTTATTGAATACAAGTCTATTTAGTTTAACTAATGAGTTATAGTTAAAATAGAGAGTTTGTTCAAGTTTATAAGTAGGTTAGTGTTACATAGTACAGATTATTGAAATTTGTAAATTGTGTTTGGTATAAAGATTTTCTTGGTTACTAATACTGATATCAAGATTTGGAGGTTTGGAAGAAGAGTCGGTGATGGTTGAATGGTTGATTGGTAGTTCAGTAAGTGAATTTGTCATTTGTATGGTTGGTCGCACGTGTTTTTCTTTGGTTTGGTTCTGCTTTGTCTTGGTTTGATGACTAACTCGAGAATCTTTATTGCTTCTTTGTGATCGGATCTTAGTTTTGTGTATATAAATACTTTTTTCTTTCTCACCAAAAAAAAACTTTTTTCTTTGTCGCCAAATCATTTAAATAGTGTTTTTCTTGCAGTAAATGGCAGTTGGGTTTCTTTCTGATCTATTCTTTTTGATGACTAGGCGCACTAGAGGATCTTTGTCATGTGGTATATATAATATTGAATTTTCAGGTAGAAGTGTTTATATGTCTATATGAGAGCCTAGTCAATTAAAATTATTATTTATTGTGTTTCTGAGGAAGAATGATTACTTTTTTTTGGAGAGAAGATTGTGATCAAACACAACATTCCGTTAGGAATTTTGTTCTATTAGTGTTGATTCTTTCAGAACTGTCTTTGTCTAACCAAACTTGCGACTAATTATGGGGTTTGTGATGTTACTGCAGGTGTTTCTGTGTTGTTTGTTAGCTGGGCTAAGTATTTGTTGGTTTAACACAGTCTGTTTTGTGCTCTGCATCAGAAACTTTCCAGCAAACAGATCACTTGCACTTTCTCTCACAGTGAGTTTTAATGGTGTAAGTGCCGCTTTATACACCCTTGCTTACAACGCAATTAATCCTGTTTCTACACAGCAATACCTTCTTTTAAACTCCCTTATACCTCTTGTTGTCTCCTTTGCTTCTCTTATTCCTATTCTTCGCCAACCGCCTCTTGAACCTCTTCCTCCAGATGGAGTTCGAAGAGATTCTCTCATGTTTCTCTTGCTCAACATATTAGCGGTATTGAACGGTGTTTATCTGCTTCTCTTTGGTTCTAAAACTTCTGATGTAACCTCAGCTCGTCTTCTCTTTGGTGGATCAATTCTTCTTTTGATTCTCCCTCTATGTCTTCCTGGTCTAGTCTACGCTCGCAATTGGTATCTGCACAATGTCCACTCTAGTTTCCGGTTAGAAGGTTCTGGTTTCATTCTTGTTGATGTCGATGAGCTTGAGATGCATAAAGGAATGGTGACACGTGATGCCAGCGTCGATGGCTACCAGTTGCTAAACGATGATGTAATGCGAGCCGTCATTACTTCTGATCAGAAGAGTTTCATTGAAGATGACGACGGATGTTGTTGCAATAAGCTCATTACAAGAAATCTGCTTGGAATGCTTGGAGAGGAACATCCTCTATATTTGCTCTTACGCAGATCAGATTTCTGGCTTTACTATATAGCCTACTTTTGTGGTGGCACAATTGGACTTGTTTATAGTAACAACCTGGGGCAGATTGCACAATCTTTAGGACAAAGCTCTGAGACAACAACTCTTGTCACACTTTATTCGTCTTTCTCATTCTTTGGTCGATTACTTTCAGCAACACCAGACTATATAAGAGCGTAAGTCCCTTACAAAAGCATTTGTCACTTTTCTGGTTCTAACATTATAAGAAGATTAAGATGTAATTGAAATGTCAATTATGCAGGAAGGTTTATTTTGCTAGAACCGGGTGGCTAGCCGTTGCTCTTTTACCAACCACAATTGCTCTTTTCTTGCTGGCATCATCAGGAAGCTTGGCGGCTTTACAAGCAGGAACAGCACTAATCGGTCTAAGTTCGGGTTTCATATTTGCAGCAGCGGTTTCCATAACATCAGAGCTTTTTGGACCCAACAGCGTCGGGGTTAACCACAACATCCTCATCACAAACATACCGATAGGATCGTTGGTCTACGGTTTCTTAGCTGCTTTGGTCTATGAATCCCATAGCATGGCTGGGTCAAATACTGAGTCGGTTATATGTATGGGACGAGACTGTTATTTCCTAACGTTTGTGTGGTGGGGATGCTTGTCTGTGATTGGTCTAGCTTCAAGTGTGTTCTTGTTTCTGAGAACCAGAAGAGCCTATCAACGTTTTGAACAAGATCGGATAACTTCAAGCATGCTCTATTCTTAGAATTTCCTCCAACGAATTGAAGGGAAATTTGAAAGCGACGACTCAAACTTGTGCAGAGACGTGTTAGTGCACAAAAGTTTTGATCTTTCTTGCTGAAATAAGAAGAAAGAGGGAATCTTAGGACATAACTTTTCGTCAGGAGAAGGGTTCAGATTTGCTTTTTGTGATAGTGGATCGGTAAGCTGGACTGGGGAATTGAACTACGGGAGCATTCAATGTCATGGTCTAGCGACATGACCGAATCAGTATAGCCTGAATAGTTATGGTGATGAGACAGACAATCATACTGAGGTCAAATTGCAGACTGTTTAATCTCAATTTTCTTCTTACATTTTATCCATAACTACCACTTTTGAATTTTTCTCCCCCCATAAAAAAAACACATTAATTTATTATTTTCCTCTATATCACGTTGCAAAACGGGAAATGACTAAAACATCCTCTAAAATGACTAACATAAAACACATAAAATATAATTTAAAGGTTTACTAATAAGTAATAACTAATGAGACTGCATTTCATTTATTTGTTTTAAAATTTATGGAAAAGGCAAATACTAAAAACCAATTAAAAATCTATTGTCATGACTCTTAGAGCATCCTTAAAGGCATAAGTTTGAGGATGTAGCTTAGGAGTTTTTTAGTATTATAATAATGTAAGAGGTTAAGATAAGAACCAAAGTTTTTGAGTTGATTATTGGTTGAACTTTTAGAATCTTAAAAATGTAATAATTTTATAATGTAAAAAATTTAAAATATTTTTTTTTAAAAAAAAAAATTTAAATTGAAAACATATAAATAAACATAAAACTGATTTGGAAATAAAAAGAAACATAAAATACAATGCACAATTATTTTAAAAAGAAAAACAATGAAGTGAAAATAAAAAACATAAAAAGATACAAACATATTTATTAAAGCACATAAACATTATATTAAACTGATACAAAGTTTAAAAACCTTGTTAATCATTTGAGGGAAGAAGAAATGAAAAATGTTTTTCTTTTTACAATGCTCTAACCACTCACAGAATTACACTGGCATAAGATGCCCCAACAAAAGCTTCTTAACTACGAATTGAATATTTTTTCTCAATCTACTGTGCAATTATTTTGGATTTATAATATTGGTTTTATGCCCGACCGATTATACCGTTAAAGATGGCCTTATGTCAGCTAAACCCACATGGTTCTAAATGGATCTGCCTTTAAAGTCAAGGAGATAGTATTTGATTAAAACAAATGGATGATAGATTAATAGTAGTTTAGTAATAAAAAAATAATCATTTTCTATTTTATTTTACATGATACTGTATTTTCAATTTCGTCTGCATAATTTTTGTATATATTTAATTTTTTTTTGACTAGTTATATTTTGCAATATATTTTCTTTTGTTGAGTTAGTTTTAGTTAACTGTATTTATGTAATAATTTAATTTTGTGTATGAAAAGTTTTAAACATCACTTAATTAAGAGGGGAAAAATGCTAGAGAAGAAAACGAAGACTTTGAGCGCCTTTGTTGTTCTGTAAGATGGGTCGTCGTCACTCGTCACACTCTTCACATCTACCAACTCATGGACCAAATCAAATTAGAAAATCAATCAAACACCATCTCAAAAGTCATCGTATTTGGAGTGATTAATCAAGAAGATCCAGAGAACCAGCAATCGTGATTCGTGAATAAAACACAAGAAGATGAAGGTAAATATGTGAAATTCGAACAAATTCATAACTTGGACCCTATCTCGTGTGATACTAAGAGGTTTTCTTATTTGTATGCAGCAAAAGTTCGTGATCAAATTTCATCATATGATTGACGACAAAACCCGATCAAAAGCACTGAAAACTGCGGTTCTGTGTAGAGGTAACAGAGATGCAAATCCTTAGAGATATAAAGATTATTGTGTGAATCTAAAGATTTAATGCGACTGGTTTATAGGCGTGTCAGCTGTGGAAATCACGGGAGTTTACAGGGACCGGATTGTTGTGACTGGTGATGAAATCGATATAGTCGGTTTGATTAGGACTCTGAAGAAAAAAGTAGCTTTTGCGGAGCTGGTAAGCGTCAACAAATTCGAACCACCCAAGGATGATGGTAACCAAAACCAAAAGCTCAAAGATGATGGTAACAAAGAGCCCAAAGATGATGGTAGTAACAAAGAGGAGCCGGATAAAAATACCTACTTTTTTAAATCATATATGGAAAGCTTGGGATTTGAAAGAGGTATTCTCGGTGGGATTGTTCAAGCTAAACTAAAATCCCGAAGAGATGACGATTTACCCGGTGAAGCAAAGCCTGACGAAACCTTTATCAATTTTGTTGAGAACAAGAGGGTTCTTGACGTTGTCCCAGTTACTGAAGAAAAAAATCTAGATCTGAGCCACGATTTTGTACGCCACCTCGTCAAAGCCTTGGAAAACAATGGAGTCAACGTCCGGCGTGGAGATCTTCATTTCGAGATCAAGGAGTCGACGACGACGGCGCTTATAATCTTCTCGAGCAGGTACGCAGAGTCAAGTTGGTGCTTAAATGAGCTGGTGAAGATCAAAGAGCTCAGGGAAGAAGGGAAACTCTCAGTCATTCCAATTTTCTACGAACTGGAGCAATCGGAGGTTACACAACTTAAGGGAGACTTCGGTGTTAGATTTTGGAATTCGTGGAGGATTAATCGGGATCACCATATCGTTGAATGGAAGGAAGCTTTGGAGTCTGTTGCGAACATTAAGGGCTTCTACTGGAAGGAGGAAGACTGGTATATAATTGCAATTTCTTTTGAATTGATTGCTGCTGAAATAATTAGATTCCTTGTCTTATCGATGGGTCTCGTTTTTTCGACAGTTCTGAGTTCATCACTCTCACTATCAAGGAAGTCATGGAGAAAGGAGAAATTGCATCTCTCTTTCTTTCTACAGGTGAAGGAAAAAGTAGTGATTTCCAGACAGGAAGAGGAGAAAAGCATAAAACTTATCTTAACAAATGTCACCTATTTGGAATTGAGCAACGCCTGGAGCAATTGGAGAGGAAGTTAGAGTTTGATTGCAATGAAACTCGAATTATTGGAGTTGTTGGGATGCCTGGTATTGGTAAAACCACTCTTGCAATGATGCTGCACGAAAAGTGGAACTGCAAGTTTCTTCGCTGCGTGCCTCTTTTGGGTATCCGTAAGAAGTCTGAGGAACATGGGCCGCTGTGGCTACGAAAGACTCTCTTGGAAGTCTTACTCGAGGGAAAGTTTCCAGAGATAAGTGACAAGACGACACATGAATCCGTGAAGGATAAACTTCTTCAGACTAAAGTTTTTGTTGTTCTCGATGATGTGAGTAACAAGAAACAACTAGAGTTTCTCCTCAGTGAACTTGACTGGATTAAGAAGGGAAGTAAGATCATTATTACAACGTCTGACCAGTCATTGCTTAAGGGTTTTGCTGATGATACTTTTGTTGTCCCGCTTTTAAATGACAAAGAGGCTTTTCAACTCTTTACTTATCATGCCTTTGATGATCAAATCTGTAGTGCCACACAGAATTTCCTGAGCCTCTCAAGAAATTTTGTGGAGTACGCCCGAGGGCACCCACAAGCTCTCATATTACTTGGTATTGAACTTTGTGGGAAAGATGAGGCTCACTGGGAACATACCCTGGGAATAATAACAAATCGTTACAATTCATGGCTCCAAGATATCTTTGGATTCGATCAACTTAATGAGCAGCAGAAATATGTTGTTCTTGACATTGTGTATTTTTTCAAATCAGAAGATGAGTATTTTGTTAGGAGTTTACTGGATTCAGGAGATCCTGATAATACTGATTCTGTGAGTGAATTAAGAGATCTTGCTGACAAGTTCCTGATTACAATCTCTGACGGGAGAGTAGAGATGAATGATATACTGTATAGTTTCATCAAGAGTCTTCGTTTCCCTTTGCAGTATAGGCTGTGGAACTACGAAGATATCATCAACAAACGAAAGAAGATAAGACTATGGGTAAGTTTATCTTATGTGAAAGAGCAAATCCAATCATGTTCTCAGAACAAATTTCCAGATATTTTTTTTCATAGTTAATAAGTAAAACAATTGTTGCCCTGCTTAAAACCTGAACTGGTGAATTTTGAGTTTGATATTAAGCTCTTTATTTACTATACTATGAAAACAGGGAAACGATAGTAAATTGTATGAACTTCTAATAGAAACACTTTTGTCTAGACATGCTTTTTTATTAAACTCTAGACAAAAATACTTCGATTACATGTTTTCTTTTGCTTTGCTATCAGGATGCTCATAATGTAAGAGGCATATTCTTAGACATGTCCAAATTAACAAAGAGCATCTCCTTCGACTGTTCAACCTTCATTGATATGTGCAATCTTCGGTACATGAAAATATATGATTCTTGTTGTCCTCGGCAATGTATGTCTGACTGCAAATTACAGTTCCCTGAGGGGCTTGAATTCTCCTTGAAAGAGGTCCGATATTTTCATTGGGTGAAATTTCCGTTAAAAGAACTTCCAACAGATTTTCGACCGGAAAATCTTGTTGACCTTAGGCTACCACACAGCAACATCGAACGTGTTTGGGAAGGTGTTAAGGTGTGTCTTCCTTTGCCTATCTTTTTGTTATTATGTTTAAATTAGACTACTTAAGTAATTAGTGCAGTTTTTTTATTGGTTTGCCTTCTGATGGGTTGCACAGGATACACCACGGTTGAAGTGGGTAGATCTAAGCCACTCCAGTAATTTGCTCGACTTGTCAGCATTGTCAAGAGCTGAAAATCTTCAAAGATTAAATTTGGAAGGCTGCACGATTTTGGATAAATTGCCGATGGAAATCCAATATATGAAGTCTCTTGTTTTCCTGAACCTGAGAGGATGCACACATCTTTCATATCTTCCGGAGATGAATTTAATATCTCTTAAAACTCTGATCCTCAGTGAGTGCTTAAACCTTGAGAAATTTCAGTTTGTCTCAGAAAGTCTAGAAGTTTTACATCTAGATGGCACTGCAATCAAGAGACTTCCTCTAGCCATCAAGAAGCTCCAGAGACTTGTCTTATTGAATTTGAAGAACTGTGAAATGTTGGAGTGTCTTCCCAAATGTCTTGGAGAGCTGAAAGCTCTTGAAGAGCTAATACTTTCTGGTTGTTCAAAGCTTAAGAATATTTCAGATATAACGGAAAACATGAAACATCTCCAGAGTTTACTTATCGACAGGATAGGAGCAAAAGAGATGCCAAACATATCGTGTTCCAATATTTCAGAAGACCAAGCTTCTGCAGATATGATCGTACAACCTTTTGACCCAAGGGTTTGGCCACGTGGTGGTAATGGAGTATGCTCTCTACGACGTCTTTGTTTAAGCGGAAATGATTTTGTCAGCCTGCAAACTGATATTGGGAAACTTTACAATCTAAATTGGCTAGATGTGAGGCAATGCAAGTTTCTGACCTCTATACCAATGCTTCCACCAAGACTTCAGTACTTTGATGCTCATGGTTGTGATTCACTGGAAAGAGTTGCAAATCCGTTGGCTCTTCCAGTGCTGTCGGAGCAGATCCATGCCACATTCAATTTTTCCAACTGTAACAAGTTGGATAAAGATGCGAAGGATAGTATCATATCTTATACTCGATGGAAAAGTGAGTTAGTGTTAGATGCTCTCTCTCGATACAATGGGGTATGCCTGTTTCTATGTCAATTTCCAGTCTTCCTTGCAGCATCTGTCGATATCTAATATGATTTGGTATTCTTTTTTTGTAGGGTTCCGGTTTAGAAGACTTCACTGGATCTTGCTTTCCTGGATGGGAAGTACCAGCATGGTTTAGTTACCAAGCCTCTGGGTCGGTGTTAAAGCAAAAACTTCCTCAACACTGGTGTGACAACCAGTTTATTGGGATAGCTCTATGCGCTGTTATCCTATTTCCTGGATACTACAAGCAGAAGAACCGTCTCTTTGTAAAATGTAATTGTGTGTTCAATTACAAAGACAAGTCTGATATCCGTTTTATCTACACTATTGGCAGTTGGAGGGAACCAAGTAACACACCAAGGAAGATTGAGCCGTCTCATGTATTTGTTGGCTATACCAGTACGTTGGATATGAAGAAATATGTTGAGGAAGAAGAAGAGGGATGTAGTCAAACTGAGGCTTCTTTTGAATTTCAAGTGACAGATGGTACAGATGTCCTAGAAGATTGCAAGGTGCTGAAGTGTGGATTTAGTTTGGTTTATGCAACCAATGAAAGAGAGAATATAAGGTGGAATGCAGAGACTGTTGTAATTCCAAAAAGGATTGAGAATATCATTGGTAAAGCAATATCTTATGGAAACTCTGGAAGTCATGATGATATCCAATATGAATCTTACTTTGGTACATGTCTCGGAAGTGATGAAAAATTCTTCTGTGAAGCAAAATCTGATGCCAACCCAAATTTAGAGAAGAGTTTTGAAAACAAGCAAGTTGACCTTTCAAAAGAAGAAGACGCAGGAAGAGAAATTAATGTAAGCTCTTATCATGACGACACATCTTCAAGAACTTTAGAGAAGCTTAAAATGCATTCTTTAGTTGGGGTTGAAGTACGACTCAAGCAATTGGAAAAGGTGTTGTTCTCAACACCAGGAAAAACTCGTATTGTTGGAGTTGTTGGAATGCCCGGCTTTGGTAAAACAACTCTCGCCACAGTTTTGTTTGAAAAGCGTGGGTGTAAGTTTCCAAGTCACTTGTTTTTAACAATGTCAAAAAAATACAGCCTGGATCAGTTGAGGAAGGTGTTCCTGAAAGAGTTACTCAAACACGTACATCAAGACATAGATGAGGAAACAACTCATGAATCCATCAAGGATAAACTGCGTCAGACTAAAAGTTTTGTTGTACTTGATGATGTGAGTGACAAGGAGCAATTAGAGTTTCTGCTTGGCAACCTTGACTGGATTAAGAAGGGAAGCAAGATTGTTATTACAACGCGTGACAAGTCATTGTTAAAGGGATTGGCTCATAATGCTTTTGTGGTCCAACAATTAGACAACAGAGAAGCCTTTCAACTCTTTACTTATCATGCCTTCTATAATCAAATGTATCCTTCAGAAACCTTCCTGTCGTTGTCCAGAATATTCGTGGATAATGTACCAGGTAACCCACTGGTTCTCACGCAACTGGGAAACGACCTTTGTGGAAAAGATGAGGCCTACTGGCAACATGAACTGCGACGAGTGAGACAAAATTTTAGTATGGAAATGAGAGATGTCTGGACATTCTCTATTGACCAGCTTAATGAGAAACAGAGAGATGTGTTTTTAGACATAGTGCATTTTTTTAAATCAGAGGATGAGGATTTTGTTAAAAGTATTCTGGATTCAGAAAACCCCGAAGCTGTGAGTGAAGTAAGAGATCTTGCTGACAAGTTCCTCATAACAATTTCTGCTGGGCGAGTAGAGATGCATGATCAACTGTATGCATTGGGTAAGGAACTTGGTTCTCCTGGGCAGCATAGGTTGTGCAATGACAAAGATATCATCAACAAGGTGACAAAAATGAAACCACCGGTACGTTTATTTTTTCTGCAAAAGAGAGTCCATTAATGCTTGCAACATTTTTTGACTATCCTAGAACAAACTTTAAGATCATTATTTGTTAAGAACAAGAGCCAAAAAAATATATTACCTATCGTGAAATAAAAAGACTGAAATTAATCAACCTGTGAAATTTTAGGACGGATCGTAAAATTATTTTAACTAATAAGAAAACATGAAACAAAAATAATATATTGAATCATCTAGAAGACTTGAATACTAATGGGCAAGTTTTTTTCGAGGGGAGAGAATTAAAACACTCTCTGTCAAATAACCTGGAAAACAAGCTCACCCTCCATATGAAAGCAAAACCCTGGGACTTAATGTAATTCCTAACTTTATGTTTGTTACTTGCTTCTAGGAGGCTAATAATGTGAGAGGTATTTTCTTAGACATGTCTGAAATAAGGGAGAGTATTGCCTTGGAATGTATGACTTTCACCGATATGCAAAACCTTCTATACCTCAAGATATATGATTCTTATTGCCCTCGGAAATGTAAAGCTGACTGCAACTTATATTTCCCGGATGGGCTTGAGTTCCCCTTGAAAGAGGTTCGATATCTCCATTGGGTGAAATTCCCATTGCTGGAACTTCCACCCGACTTCAGACCCGAGAATCTTGTAGACCTGAGGCTGCCTTACAGCAAGATTGAACGTGTTTGGGAAGGTCTCAAGGTGTGTCTTCTTGTTCAATCTTTTTGCAGTTATGTTTTCATTGGATCACTTACGTATTTTATGATTGTTGGTTAAATTTTGACAGGATACACCACGGTTGAAGTGGGTTGATTTAAGGCACTCAAGTAAGTTGTTCGAATTGTCAGCATTGTCGAAGGCTGAAAATCTTCGAAGATTGAATCTGGAAGGCTGCACGAGTTTGGATGAGCTGCCATTGGAAATACAAAATATGAAGTCTCTTGTTTTCTTGAACCTGAGAGGATGCATACGTCTTTGCCATCTTCCAAAGATGAACTTAATCTCTCTAAAAACCCTCATCCTCAGTGACTGCTCAAACCTAAAGGAATTTCAGTTAATTTCCGAAAGTGTAGAATTTCTACATTTGGATGGCACAGCAATTGAAGGACTTCCTCCAGCTATACAGAACCTCCGGAGACTTGTCATGTTGAATTTGAAAAACTGCACGATGCTGGAGTGTCTTCCCAACTGTTTGGGCAAGCTGAAATTTCTTGACGAGCTAGTACTCTCTGGTTGTTCAAGGCTCAAGAGTCTTCCAGATGTCAGGCATAGCTTAAAACATCTTCAGATTTTACTTCTTGATGGGACAAGAGCAAATGAGATGCCAAGTGTATCATGCTTTACTGGATTCGAAGGCCCAGCTTCTGCTGATATTTCCTTACAACCTTTTGGGTTATATTCAACCATGAGAGAGTATGCATGTGGTGTAAATGGATTATCCGCACTACGACATTTATGTTTGAGTGGAAATGATTTTGTTACCCTGCAACCTGACATTGGGAAACTGTATAATCTGAACTGGCTTGACGTGAAGCAGTGCAAGAAGCTGACATTTGTTCCAACTCTTCCACCCAGACTTCAATACTTTAATGCACATGGCTGTGATTTGCTGGAAAGAGTTGCAAATCCTCTAGCCCTTCCGGTACTGTCTGGGGAGAACCATGCAACATTCAATTTTTCCAACTGCTATACATTGGATCAAGACGCAAAGGATAGTATCATATCCTATACTCGGTGGAGAAGCCAGTTAATGGTAGATAAACTCACTCGTTACGATGAGGTCTGTCTATCTCTCTCTATTAATTTTCAGTCTCCTGAGTGGCATCTATTGTATGTAATTTAGTTTTGGTGTTCCTTTTTGTAGGATTCTGTCTTGGAAGCCTTTACTGGAACCTGCTTTCCTGGATGGGAAGTGCCGGCATGGTTCAGTCACCGAGCTTTTGGACTGCTGTTAAAGCCAAAGCTGCCTCTACACTGGAGTGATAACAGGTTTACTGGGATAGCTCTGTGCGCTGTTATCTCATTTCAAGGCTACCATGAGCAGAGGAACCGTCTCTTAGTGAAATGTAAAAGTGTGTTTAATAAAGAAGATGGGTCTCGTGTCCGCTTTAGTTGCACTATTGGCAGTTGGAGTGAATCAAATAACACACCAGGGAAGATTGAAACGTGTCATGTCTTTATTGGCTATATTAGTATGTTGGATATCAAGAAACTGGGAGAGGAAGATAAAGAAAGATGTAGTCACAGTGAGGCTTTGTTTGAATTTCAAGTGACAGATGGTACAGAAGTGTTAGAAGGTTGCGAGGTGCTGAAGTGTGGCTTTAGTTTGGTCTATGCAACCGATGACGGGCGGGTTAAATCTGGCGTACGTGGAGTTCCTCTTGAAGCAAATCACTACAGAGCTTATTCAAAAAAAGGTGATTGGATCTAAGATTTATTAGCTTCATCTTTATGTGTGATATTGTCTTTGCTTCCTAATATTGCTCGAGGTTTTTAAATTTCTGATTGTCTGTCTTCCTTTTTTAGTGGCTATCTCGGAAGTAAGAAGGGAAACTGGAGCAGCTGGAAGATCACCTGACGGTGGGGACAAGGTACTGGACTTGCCAAATAAAATGATAGCACTTGGAGTCATAAGTTTAATCATATGTTAATTGGTTGAATGAATCGGATATATTTTCTGTGACAAAGATTTCATGTATTTTCCATTGCATGATCATTTACTTATACCTTTTTGTTACATCCTATGCAGGCTACAAGTCCTCAGCCACCTATTGCTAAGTCTCGTTTTTCCTGGGCAGAATATAGATCCGGATCAAAGAATTCAGAAAGAGAGAGACACATTAAAGAGTTAGAGGTCGACGCCCAGTTGTCTGGGGAGCCTCATCATCACAGCGGCAACATTGTAAGCTCTTTTTTTTTGGATAATAACTAATAAGTAGACGAATTAATTGCTCAAACCTATTCCCATTCCCCAGTCATATGAACTACCAAATTCTTGTCTATCAGATACCCATGGTTGCATCGTCTTCTGAAGCTGGAATCCAACAAAGCCACTCTCAGATTTTCATCAGTTATCATGGAGCTGAGCTGCAGAGGACCTTTTTCAGACATCTTGTGAGTACTTTGACAGATGCAGGGGTCACCGTTTTCACAGACAACGACAAGGGAAATGGGATAAAACAACTGATACAGCTCTACCAGAGAATAGAGGAGTCGAAGATTGCACTCGTCATCTTCTCCAAGAGCTATGTGGAGTCAAATGTTTGCTTGAACGAGCTTGTGATGATGGACGAGCTCGTGAAGGAAGGCAAACTCTTGGTGATCCCCGTTTTCTACAATGTGAGATCAAGTGACGTGAGAAACATCAAGGGAGAATTTGGCCAACATTTCAAGGAAATGAGAGAGAGATACAAGGATGGACTTGAGAGAGTCCCGAAGTGGGAAACTTCCGTGAAGTCAATCGCAAAGACAATCGGCATACACTCGGAAGTTCACTGGTATTAATTTCCTGATTTTTCCTTATTGATGAATAATAGGGTCAAATAAGATGTCTTTCCTTTTGGACATGCCAAAAAGTACACAACTTTCGAATTTTGCCACATACTGTACATAACCTTTTCGTACAAATTTCCAACTACCATTACTCTCGCCAATGTTGCAGCGAGGATGCGTCTCTGGTTGAAGCAACTGTTGAAGCAGTTCAGAGAGCGCTAACCAAAATTTCTGAAGGAAATCCTAAGTACCTGGGAAGTGTTAATACGCCAACTGACCATGTTTTCGCCCTTTTTGTGACTTTTCTCTTCTGTCTCTTCATGTCTCCTCTACTTTTCTATCAATCATATTCTTTTCCGAGTGGTATATGGTTAATGAATTTTCTGGTTACGGTGGTTGCTGTTGGGGTCTTTTACCAGAAACTTTGCAGATGGAGAGGCCAGAAGACAGAATCGCCTGCAACCATATCACCATCACCTTTAGCAAAGTCAGGTAACAGCATATTTAGGAAATGGTTTAGCTCTGTCGTTTGCGGTGCGTGGCTCATATGTGCTGTGTTTTTTTATCTTACTACATTGGGAATAATCACAACTTGTATTACTTCTGGTTGTCCTGGCGATTCTGCTAAAGACACTTTCTTGGACATGAATGTCTTTGATTTTGATGTTTTATGAACATGTATATATTTATTCCTCAATTCATTTGTTGTGTTGCCTACTAACGTCATCGGACCGAGAAAACAAACAAACGTCTTAACTGTATTTGATGTAGTTTTTTTTTTGGTAGGAGTATTTGATGTATTGATATATATTCTTTTCAGCTTACTGGCCGGCCCACTTTATTAATCTCAAAGTGAGGACTGAGGCTGGGATCGAACTAAAAATATTTGGTTGGACAAAATTACCAAATCGATTGTATTTTACCAAACCAAAGTTGATAATAAGCTTTCATATTGTGATTGTACTGAACCTTCGAAATTGAACGCAAGCTATTCCCTAAAATTACATTTTAACCACATGGTGGTTGTGGAGGTTCCCATCTGGTGAAAGAGTTGCCATGTTGGTTTAAGTGCGGGATCAATTCATCCCGGATGCGAATTGTTTTCCATATCATGTGACCACATGGATATGGACTTTTGTTTTGGGCTCATTTAAATACCAATACGCGGAAAAAAATCTATTTTACAAAATAAAATTTTAAAATTCTTTTTGTAAAATGTAAACCCATGTCCACTTCTTCATATAATTTTCTTAAATCGGAAATTATACAAATTTTGAAACATTAATCCAATCAGATTAAACCGGTTCACGACTTGCCAAAGCGAAGGATCTTCCGATTAAAAAGAAAAAAAGTGTTATCGGAAAAAAAACCCGGTCAAACACTCAAACTTGGTGTGTACTAACTGCTAGTGTAACTTGATTATATGAAGTTGACTTCAATTTTCGAACTTCTCCTAACGATTCAACCAAAAAAAACTTTCCGATGGCGGCATCTTCCGGAGAGTCGTGGCAAGTGTTCATCAATTTCCGGGGAGAAGAATTGCGCGGCAATTTCATCAGCCATCTTGAAGGAGCCTTAACGCTAGCTGAAATCAAATACTACATCGACACGAAAGAGGTCCCAAGCGAAGATCTCACCGTCCTTTTCACGAGGATCGAGCAATCGGAAATCGCACTGTGCATCTTCTCGAGCAAGTACGCTGAATCGAAGTGGTGTTTGGACGAGCTTGTGAAGATCACTGAACAAGTTGAGAAAGGAAAACTCAGAATCATCCCCGTCTTCTTCAATGTCACACCTGAGGAAGTTAAAGAGCAGAAGGGTGAGTTTGGGCTTAAGCTCTACGGAGAAGGTAAAAGGAAAAGACCTAATATCTCTGCTTGGGAGAACGCTTTGGATTCTGTTCCAAGCAAGATAGGCTTGAATCTGAAGAATTTTAGGTTTGTGATATTGTTTGACCTGTTTCTTCTTATTCTCAAGGGTTTTGTTTCATTGATTGTTGATTTTTCTTCGAAATTGCAGGAACGAGAGAGAGTTCGTTGATAAGATCGTTGACTCTGTCAAAAGAGTGCTTGAGGTGATTCCTCTCAACGGGATTTCTAAAGATCTCTCATCTGTAAGTGACTCTAATGGTAACATATCCTCTAGCCACATCGAACAGCCTAAAGCGCTTCCTCTTGACTATGGAATGGAACAAAGGCTTAAGCAATTAGAAGAAAAGTTGGATTTTGATAGCCTCGAAACTCAAATTGTTGGAATTGTTGGGATGCCTGGGATTGGTAAAACCGCTCTAGCTGAAATGCATTTCAAGAAGTGGAACAACAGGTTTGTGTTTAAAAAGATTATCCGGGTGATCCGTGAGGAGATAAATGACGAATCAGATTGGTTGAAAGATACACTTCTGAATGGTAAAGAATTGAATCATAAGGCTCAAAATTTCAAAAGGAAAATTTTTGTTGTTTTGGATGATGTGAGCCATAAGAACCAAGTAAAGTTCTTACTTAAAAATCTCGAGTGGATTAAGAAAGGGAGCAAGATTGTCATTACGACGCGTGACAAGTCAACGATCGCAGAACTGGTTCACGATATTTATATTGTCCCTGGGCTGAATGATAAAGATGCCTTGGAGCTCTTTAAACATCATGCCTTTAACGATCAAGATTCCAGTAAAACAGGGAATTTACTGAAGCTATGCAAAAAGTATGTGGATTATGCTGGGGGCAATCCAGGAGCCCTCAAGGAACTGGGAAAGGAGCTTTGTGGAGAAGATGAGGCTCACTGGGAAGCAAGACTGGCAACACTGCCACATTGTTGCAATCCCAAGATCCAAAGTGAATTGAGAATCAGTTATGACAAACTAAGTGAACAGCAGAAGGATGCGTTTCTCGACATCGCTTGTTTCTTCAGATCAGAAGAAGAGGATTATGTGAAATGTTTACTGGACCCATATGGCCCTGATTCTAGTGAAGTTGTTAGAGATCTTGCTGAAAAATTGTTGATATGCATTTCTGCCGGCCGAATAGAGATGCATAACCTACTGTGTACATTTGGCCAGGAACTTGGTTCATCTGATGAAAATAAGTCAGGGAAAAGAATGTGGAATCATGAAAAAATTAAAAACACCCTACGCTCTGAACAGATCATCCTCAGTCAGAGAATAAAAAAGGTAAAAGAAATCTCAAGTCCCTCTAAAGTCTAAACTACGTCAATGTACTTTCTTGAGTCATATGTTTGGAGTTCAAGGCTGGCTTACTTCATATGTGCTTTGCTAATTTCTTTGTCGTTTGACTTGTTTCCGGGAAATGGAAAAGGTGAGGGGTATATTCCTAGACACGTCCAAACTTGAGGATGGAATCCCCATAGACCCGGACATTTTTATCGAAAGGTTCAACCAGCAGAATCTGCGATACCTCAAAGTATATGACTCTGTTTGTCCTAAGCAGTGTGATGTTGACTGTAAAGTAAACTTGCCTGATGGACTGGAGTTCCCGTTTCAAGAGATCAGATATCTCCACTGGCTGAAATTTCCATTGGATGAACTTCCACCAGACTTCAACCCAGAAAATCTCATTGATCTCAGGCTGCCTTACAGTAAGATTAAACGGGTTTGGGAAGCTGTTAAGGTGTGTCTCCATGTACCCTCTTTGCATTGCTACAGTACACTATGGTGTCATTTGTTTTTTCAAGTTCGTGCATACATGGAATTTTTCATAACTACATTTTTCATTCTCTTATAAATTATTTTTGCACAGTAGGCAACCATAAGGTTTATAATTTACAACTGAACTCGGATAAGAACTAGTTTCATTTGAAGGAAAGCATATTTACATTACCATCTAAACATGAAAGAAACAAGCAAACGTAAACATACATCCGAGATACCTATATGACTAAAACAACCTTTGAAATCTAGCTGATTGGTGGTAAATTTGTTCTGAGCTGTTGTCACAGGAAACGCCATGGTTGAAGTGGGTTGATCTAAGTTATTCAAACAAGTTGACTGACCTGTCAGCATTATCAAAGGCGTTTCATCTCCGGAGATTAAATCTTGAAGGCTGCACTGTTCTTGATAAGTTGCCAGAAGAGATGAAAAATATGAAAAGTCTTGTTTTCCTTAACCTCAGAGGATGCACAATGCTGTCATCTCTACCAGAAAGACTGGATTTAGTCTCCCTGAAGACTCTCATCCTCAGTGGCTGCTCAAAATTTATCAATTTCGAGCTGATTTCTGAAAATCTTGAATTTCTACATTTAGATGGCACTGCAATTCAGAATCTTCCTTGGGCCATCCAAAACTTCCAGAAACTTGTGTTATTAAATCTCAAAGACTGCAAAATGTTGAAGTTTCTACCGGAATGTCTTGACAAGCTGAAGGCTCTTGAAGAACTAATACTCTCTGGTTGTGGTAAGCTTACGAGTTTTCCTGATACTAAGGAGAAAATGGAAAATCTGCAGATTTTGCTACTTGATGGGACCAAAATAAAAGAGTTGCCCAACATATTATTACACTCTTGTAACTTCAAAGGCCAAGTGGTATTGCATCGGTCACCTGGGATGAATGGTCTATCCATGCTGCGGCGTCTATGCTTAAGCAGAAATGAGGAGATATGCAGCCTACACTCTAGCATTAGTCAACTCTATCATTTGAATTGGATCGATTTAAAGTATTGCAAGAATCTACTATCTATTCCAACGCTCCCACCTAATCTTCAATGCTTAGATGCACATGCTTGCAACTCACTAAAAGAAGTAGCGAGTCCTCTGGCCCTTCTTATGCCAACGCAGAAGATCCCCTGCTCATTCATTTTCACTAACTGTGAGAAATTGGAGCAAGACGCAAAGAAAGAAATCATATGCTATGCTCACAACAAGAGCAGGATGATTTCAGATGCATTAAATCGCCACAATAAGGTCTTTCTCTATCATCCCGAAAGCTCATCCACAGTTCAAATTATATTAATTATGTTTTGTTTTACATTATAGGGTCTTGCTTTTGAAGCTTTGGTTGCCACCTGTTTTCCTGGAAGTGAAGTTCCTGCTTGGTTTAGTCACAGAGCTTCTGGAGCAGTGTTGGATCCTGAGCTCCCTCGACATTGGAGTAAAAGTGGGTTCGTTGGAATAGCTCTATGTGCTATTGTCTCATTTAAAGACCACACAATTCAAAACAACAACCTCCAGGTGAAATGCATATGCGAGTTCAACAATGTTGAGACATCCTCTAGCTACTTTAATTGCCATGTTGGAGGATTATCTGAGACAGTTGACGAACAACGTATGATTAAGTCGACTCATGTATTCATCGGTTACACCAATTGGTTGAATATCAACAAATTTCAAGAAAAGGATGGTGAGAAAGAATGTGTTCCTACTAAGGCTTCCATTAAATTTGAAGTGATAGATGGTACTGGCAAGGCTTCAAATTGCGAGGTATTGAAATGCGGTTTTAGTTTAGTATTTGAGTCTGGTTCTTGGGAGGCAAGCTCAAGGAGAGAGGACTTGGAACAAGTAGAGAACAGATGGTTGGGTCCCTTGAGAAGAATAAGAAGGTTTCTTCCATTATGATTGAATATTGTGGTGCAATCACCGCGAGGGATGATAGGTTGATGGTGAAGCTAGCTGTAATATGTAGCTTCATAGAGAGCTAATTTAGTAGCTTCTCTTGTCTACTAATCTTTAATATTTTTAACAAGAAACTGAAAATACTAAAACTTTTTAATCTTTTATATGTTGATGTGTTATTGTACAACATTTTGCTTCTCATGTCTCAATACTAAAACAGAATTGGTGCCAAACTTTTGAAAATTTCAAAACACAAAGCAATTTATGATGAACTTATCAGGTTAGCCATTTAATAGATTATTCTTAGTATTCACAAGACATAAGCTATCATATATTGGCATTTTTGTCTTTTTCAGTCTGACGGATCTCGATTTAGTTAAAGTAAACAATCACATAAATTTTTGTTCTCCTTCTTCAACTCTCAATCTCTTCTTCCAAAATTGACAAGCTCGAGAAAGCATTGAAATGGGACAGAGTCAACATGTTTGCGGATGAGTCAATTGATGCGATTGAGTATTCGAGGATTGTGCAGCATGTACACTGAATCGAGACGGTGTTTAGATGATCTTTGAAGATTAGAGAAGGAATGGATGAAGCTAAAATCATGGTGATTCAAGATCTTCTACAAAAGCTGGATACAAGATTATCGAGGATTCAAGGATTGTGATCGGAATCTTCTGAAACAGTTACACTGAATCAACATGGTGCTTAGACAAACTGGCCAAGATCAAAGAACGCATGGATGAAAGAAAGCAAACTAATCATTCCAATCTTCTACAAGGTGTTAGCGATTGTCGGTTAGACAACTGTAGGGGGATTTCGGTGTTAGGCTTCGGAATTTGTGGAGGATTAATCGGGAGCACCGTATCATTATTTCCTTGAAGCCAGCTTATAATCTTAACCTTACATGTGTCCATTACTCTCATTTAGGTATATATCACTCCCATAACCAATCTGGTGAAAATGGGCCTTCCTCCGGCTGATCTTGAAACTTTGGGATTGAGAACATTGAGAACCAATCTGACCAGTCCTTGTTGTCAAAGGTGCTTGACGATGGGTTTTCCTCCGGCTGATGCTGAAACTCTGGGAACAATTCCAGTGTGCATATATCTTCAACGTCATTATCCAACTCCATATTGTCCTGAAACTCCTCCATGTCCTTCTCTTTAAGTTGGACGCCCGCATTTCCAGGAGGAGTGGAGGAGGAAGGCAAGTGGAGTTTATTTGATTTGACTTTGTTTTGGGAAACTCTAGATGAGGCTGAAGTAGTTACGGCTGAGTAGTTGGAGGAGGAAGTAGAACGAGTGGGGCGGCTGGGGCCAGCGAGAGCCATCCATTCAGTGGACGATGGATGATTATGCTCAGATAAGTAAGTAATGGTGAACATGTTTGGATCGGTGTCGCTACGTTGCACTTGTTTCGTAGCCTTACAACCTTGCGCGAACTTGTGAGTGCACCTGAAGTAACTCCTGAGGAACAAAAATATAACTAATACTTCAAGTAACCATCAAAAACATAACTAACTATAATCTAATTACACAAACACGTGAAGTGACAATCCATTTCATCACTTACACACAACTGGATCGGGAGAATAACAAAAAAAAAATCTATATATAGAAAATAAATCAGTACCTTGGAAACAGAGAACCTAAGATTTCTTTTTTACCGTACTTTCGCCAACTCCATAGATCTTCATTGGCTGTAGCGCAAACTACTTTCTTTATGTTGCGTTTCCTGCGTCTATCGTCAATGTAAATAATATCAATATAAAAAGTGAAAGTTATATATACTTAGATATTATCAAATTTATCTGGTCTTAAAAAAAAAATTGTTATCTACTAAATAATGTATGTATCCTAATGAGAAGAAAATAAAAAAATTAAGTCTATCTGAAGCTAATATAAAAAGAGAACTTACTTTTTTGGTATATCAGACAAATTGTCGGCCATGGTACTCTCACAATCAGATAGCACGATGGCTTGTCCATGGAGGATTTCTTTAGCCATTTTTCGTAGCAAAGAATGCATCACTATTTCCCCATTGGATGATACACTTATGAGAGACACATCGGCTAAGACCTTGAGCCCAGAGCTAACAGCCAAGTCAATGCCGGCAATAAGTGGTGCCACCACATCAACATCCTCGTCATTGAACAAACACGCTATGTAGAGAAATAGAACTTTATCCATCTCCTGTAAATCATCATAACTGACTCTTAATACTTCTTCAACTACTTCATAACCAGAAACCTCCATCGGATTCAAGGACAAAACTAGTGATATATTCTTCAGACTTGTATAGCCAGTTGTAACATCTATTACACGGATTCCACATCTTGTCACTGTAAACCTATCAATTAGACTCTTTGTCTGCTGATTGATAGGAAAGAACTCAAATACAACTAAGTCAGCCCAGATACCAGGGTCATTTCCTCCATCGGTACTCGGGCTCATGTTGATATCACAAAAGACAAACGTATGATTCTTTAGAACTTTTGGAACAACTTTTCCTGGAGGCCAACAGTGAAAATTTCTTTCTATTTTATAAGAGCGGCCTTCTTTGTTGCTCCATCTGCAAACACAACTTATGCCAAAACCTGTAGCATCACAGTAGTCCTCCGAAAATGCAACTTCCACCATCATACCAAAGCCCACAAGCATGTTCCTCCAATAAGGATTTAGTCGTGTCATTACAGATGACCCTGGTTGCAGACCAAGTGGTGCATTTTGATTTGCATGTGAGGGCGCACTGAAGCTGAAAGTCGGAGCTTTGTTGAGATTCTGTTGCAATAATGCAAAATAAGTCAAATATGATATGAGGAGGGTGTAAATGGGTACAGAGAGAGGGAGACAGGCGGACAGAGAAGGAGAAATGGACTGTGGGGGTGATGGAAAGAAAGAGAGCTAATGGAGAAATAAGTAGACAAGAGAGAGTATTACCTGCATATACTTTCTTGATATGTGTTTTACATTAGTCAGCGCTTTCACCAAAAAATCGTTGACCACTTGTGGAGATAGATCAAATAAATTGCTGAATGTGTAGTGCATAGGAAGCTTATAGTAGTTCGGACGAATAGATTTCAGAGAAACAGAACCATGTGCATTCAATAGCTCTAGGCTTAAAGGAAGTTGTGGCACTTCTCTTAACGTAGTGCCAGCAAGATATAACTCTTTCAGGTTCCGAGGAAAACCCTGAACAGTCTCGAGCTCTGAGCAACCAGAGAGGTCAAGAACTTTGAGAAATTCTAAATTAGCCATGTCTGGCAGACTTTGCACAATAGATCCATGTGCGTTCAAGAGTTCTAGACTTTGAGGAAGTTGTGGCACTTCTCTTATCGCAGTGCCAGTAAGATATAACTCTTTCAGAAACCGAGGGAAACCCTGAATAGAATTGAGCCTTGAGCAGCCAGAGAGATCAAGAACATTGAGAAGATCTAAATTAGCCAAGTTTGGCAGACTCTGTAAACAAGAACAGTCTTTCAGCTCCAAGCAAATAAGCTTCCCAAGATCTTGACAAGATGTCCTACATTCCAGCAGACTTGTTAAACGCTCAAGTTTCAAGGCCTCTGAAAGACTCGGAATTTCTGTTAGAAAATTCAAAAGCTCTCTGTGGTTTGGCTTAACAGTGGAAAGTGGTAATGCTAATATGCCAGTTCCTTGTAGATGTAGTGTCTCAATATTTGGTGGAATCTCTAGGAAACTTTTAATCTCTATGCAACCTGAGAGATTTACAACTCGTAGATGGAGCAATTGACCTGCAGCTGGGAAATTCTGCAGTCTTGTACAACCTTGGAGATCAATTACCTCAAGATTTTGAGCTTTTACGAGATCATCGATATCAACTAGATGCTGGGAATGGCAAAGCCTGACCGTCCTCAACGCTTCCAGGTTCTGAGAAGACGAAAAAAAGACAAATAAATAACAACAAATCTTGTTATGTAATGATAAGGGTGAAAGACGTATATCAGACTTTGCTTACCTTGGTTCCACCCCACAGTTTCTGAAGTTGACTGTACGGCATGTTGATTTCGACAAGGTGCCTAGGATCAAAACTTTGAGGCAAAGATTGCAGAGGATAGTTCTCCCAATGGAGGAGTCTTAGCTCATCAGGAAGAGAATGAAAGAAGTCTTTAGGGAAATTGATTACAGGATGGACTTCGGGATTGGAACAGTAAATCTTGAGCAATCTAAGGTTCAACATATTCTTAAAAGCAGAGGGCTGCACATCAAATTTTAAGTTTGACGCGTCCAGAAACATTCCTTCGATCTCTTCAGATCCCTGAAAGGATATTGGAAGTGGATATATTAGGCTGTTGGCTCATAAAGTAGGTTAAATATGAAACTATCAAAATATAACAGACCTGAGCACGTTTGAAGGTTGTTTTAGGTTCTTCATTTGCTTTGGGTTCATTATATTCTAATAGATATTTGATGCTCCAAGGTTCCCATAGTCTTTTGCGCCTCTCAATCTGTACTGTTTCTCCATTAATTATTTCTTGGCCAACAGCCTGGGTCAGATTATGCAACCGCACTCGGTTTTCTGAAACAGTCACCAGACTCTTCTCAACAAGAACATCAATTCCTACATGTGGAAAGAAACCACAACCCTCAAGCAGTTGTATCACGTAGTTGACATTTTCTCCGTGGAAGAAACAAGCTATGTCCAGAAAAATGTTCTTTTCGTTGTCACTAAGTGTGTCGTAGCTGCTTTTAAATGCATCGACAATCTTAAATGGAGGACGTCTCTTGACTTTGAGGAATACAGTTTCCATTTCTGAGAGTTTTTTCTTACCTTTCAGCTCTCTTCCATAAACATTGATAGCCAAAGGGTTTCCATTAGCATAATTTATTACTTTCAGTGAAAACTCGCGGAGATTCTGCTCTCCCATATCCTTTAAAGAAGCGCACAGCAAGAAGAGTTGAAGAGCTTCTCTCTCATTTAAACCCTGAACCTCATATATTTGATTGATTTGGCATAAGCGAAACACCTGTTTATCTCTAGAGGTTATGATGATCAGGCTTCCAGGTTCTAGCCAGTCAAACCCCTCGAGAAAAGACTCTGCAACCAGACCATTGCGCACATCATCAAGAACAACAAGAACTCTCTTACTGTTCAATCTGTCTCTAAGAGAGCTCAGATTCATAATGGTAGCGTCATTCCCTGGACTTTCTTTCAAAAGGTGTTCCTCCAGCAAACAATAAAGACCCTTCTCATGAATAGATTTTTCATAGTCTTCTATAAAACAAGAAGCATCAAAGGCGCCAGACATTTGGTCAAAGACTGCTTTAGCAAGTGTCGTCTTTCCTATACCAGGCATACCCCAAATTCCAACACAGCGGATGCCAAACGGTTGATTACCAACCAATTTCTCAATCTCCAGCAGCTTCGAATAGATTCCAATTCGTCCGGAATAAAAGAGCTTCTCGTACACATCTCCCACAATCTCTTCTACAAGTGTGGAGTCACTACATTCCTTCCTGCACATTACAGTAACCAACCAAAAAAGTTTTACCAATTTGTAACATAAGCGAGTAAAAACCAGAGAGTAGAATAGACTTTTCTTTTGATTTGTTCAACTCTATCTGACAAGTCACAAACAACAAAATTTCAGCTTAAAATCTCTGTAAATGACATATAGTGAATACCTGGATTTGTGAACTGGTGATAAGCCTTTCAAATCAAGTTCGCTAAGCCATTCTTCCCGTAATGGACTGTCACCGTACAACACAGGAACGACCATCCTCCTCTGGCACTCGAGAACCATCGCGAAGTTGTCAAGGCATACTCTACTTGGCTCACAGTTTCCGGGTAATACAATCACAGAAACCCTAGCTTTCTCTACTTTTTCCCGGGACTCCTTGGAAAAAAGCTCATCGCTACTTACATCTACGACCGCATAATTTATGCCTTTACGGCGGAGAGCTTCGGAGAGGTGGCTCACGAATGAGCACCGTACCTCGTCTACGCAGCTGATGCAGACGAATCCCGCATCGTTTTCACAATTGGTCATAATTTCGAGCTTTGACAATTGGAACAAAATTTGCCGGAATTTTGTTCACGACGATGCTTTTTTCATTTGACACTGGTCAAACCACTCAAATCTCAGAGGTTTTTCGTGGACTTTTCTTTACCAAATGAAAATTTTAGATAAAATATCCAATTATTAATATCCACACATGTTAAGTTATTGTTTCCAAAAATACCTTTATTTGTGTTTTTTTTCTACAAATACTATAAAAACAATTATTTTTCAAAAATACCATAAACACAAATATTAGATTTTTGAAGGTTTGCAATTATTTTTTTTTTATGTTTGGATTGGCTATTTATATTTAGGGTATATTTTTGGAATATGGTTGTTTAACATTTAGAAATTAGTTTTGAATGTTAAAAATTTTAGTTTTAGTTTTTTGGTATTTAAAAATATATATATTTTTTAGTGATATTTTTGGAAAAAAAAAATCACAATAATATGTTTTCCCAAAATACACAATAATATTTTTTCCCAAAAAATTTATATGGATTCATCTGGATGCTAAATGACAAAACGAAAAAAAAATAAAAAAATTCATCTAGATGATCTATTTGAATGAATATATGTTTGTTTCTCCATTTTGCATATTCATCTAGGTGGGTTTGATTTTAAAAATGATTAAAATACCCGTGTTATCTAATTTTTTCATATTAATATTAATTATACAAATTTTAATTAATGATTAAAAAAATAAACACCAAAAAATTAGAAATTATTATTTTTGACATTTAAAATTTTTATTTCATGAAATATAATTTTTATAAGATTTAAAACATTTTACGGTTTTGGCTCGAAAACATGATTTTGTGTTTTTTTTTGCAAAAAATGTATTTTCAGTTTACAGAGAAAACGTGATTTTGCGTTTTTGGCGGAAAAAAATATTTCTTTTAATTTTTGGCGGAAAAACATGATTTTGCTTTTTTGGCGGGAAAATATGATATTTTCGTTTTGGCGGGAAAACATGATTTTTTCGTTTTAGTGGAAAACGTGATTTTTTGGTTTTAGCGGAAAAATGATTTTTTCGTTTCGGCGGGAAAACATGATTTTTTTTTTACGGGAAAACGTGATTTTACGTTTTTGGCGGTAAAACAATTTCTTTTAATTTTTGGCGAAAAAACATGATTTGTCGTTTTTGGCGGGAAAATATGATATTTTGGTTTTGGCGGGAAAACATGATATTCATTTTAGTGGAAAACGTGATTTTTTAGTTTTAGCGGAAAAAAATATTTTTTCGTTTCGGCGGGAAAATATGATTTTTTTTTTGCGGGAAAACGTGATTTTGCGTTTTTGACGGAAATATTTATTTTAGTTCTTTTAACAAATAAAATGTGAGAGGTTTGCACAAATATTTTTTATAATTTTTGAGGAGAAATAGGTTATTTGGATAATAAGGGTATATTTGTTATTTGTCATTTTTCGATGAATCATCTCTATCTAAATGATCCAACCAAAGTCATCCAAATAATTTTGCCTAAAATTTTAAAATTCATCCAGATGGATCATCTGGATGATCCTAGATGATGTTTATTTTTAGTGTTAAACGAACATCATCTAGATGATTCATCTAAATGGTCTATATAGATGAAGAAACAAATATGACCTAAATTGGCAAAGTCAAAAAAAGTAACATAAACTTTGCGATTAAAATAACTTCTTAAAAGTTGGGGTTATTTTTGACATTTTCCCGTTTTAGAAATGTAAAACCCACTCGAGTTTGGTTTGTCCATTCCAAATTTCCCAGTGTAAAGAAATTGACTGAAAAAAGAAAGACTTGTCAACAACACCGGAAAAAGCTTTTCGCCATGGAGACATCCTCAATTTCCACGGTCGACGACCCGCCACCGCAACATCAAGTGTTCATCAGTTTCCGTGGGGCGGATCTGCGCCTGAAATTCGTCAGCCATCTCGTCAAGGACTTGAAATGGAATAACATTAACGTCTTTATAGACGAATACGAGAAGAGAGGTCAACCTATAGATATACTATTGAAGAGGATAGAGGAGTCCAAAATCGTTTTGGTTATCTTCTCCACCAACTACGCTGAGTCACTCTGGTGCGTGAGAGAGCTGGAGAAGATCAAGGATTGTACTGACGATGGAACACTCGTCGCGATTCCAATCTTCTACAAGCTGGAGCCATCCACTGTTCGAGATCTGAAAGGGAAGTTCGGTGATAGTTTTAGGAGTTTGGCTAAGGGTGATGAGAGGGAGAAGAAGTGGGAGGAAGCTTTTAATTTGATTCCTAACATTATGGGCATCACCATTGACAAGAAAAGGTACTTTTTTTTTTTAGTGTTAACAGTCCTAGATAGATCTATGAATACTTCTGGAACCATTTGTGGAATTTAAGGAGATTATGATCTCATTAGCCTTTGAAATTGCAGTGTCGAGAGTGAGAAAGTCAATGAAATTGTGAAGGCCGTGAAGACAGCGTTGACCGAAATTTCATCGAAGGGAAGCAAAAATGCTGCTGTGGATGCTTTAGGAGATTGCAACGCTGGACCTTCCTTAAGAGGCAGAAATCTTAAGACTTTTGGAAACGAACAACGTCTAAAGGAATTGGAAGAGAAGTTGGATTGTAAGAAATATAAGGGAACTCGTATCATTGGAGTTGTTGGGATGCCCGGAATTGGTAAAACCACACTTCTTAAAGAACTCTATAAGACATGGCAGGGTAAGTTTTCGAGGCATGCGCTAGTCGATCAAATCCGTGTAAAGTTAAAGGATTTGGAGTTGGATCGATTGCCTCAACTGCTCTTAGGCGAGTTATCGAAGTTGAACGATCCTCACATGGAAAATTTCAAAGATCCATACAGTCAACTGCGTGAACGCAAAGTTCTTGTTGTACTTGACGATGTTAGTAAAAGGGAACAAATAGATGCTCTTCGTGAGATACTAGACTGGATTAAGGAGGGTAAGGAGGGAAGCAGGGTTGTCATTGCAACAAGCGACGTCTCCTTAACAAATGGTTTGGTTGATGATACTTACATGGTTCAAAATCTGAACCACAGAGATAGCTTACAACTATTTCACTATCATGCCTTTAATGATGATCAAGCCAATCCTCGAAAGAAAGATTTCATGAATCTGTCAGAAGGGTTTGTACATTACGCCAGAGGCCATCCATTATCCCTCAAAATATTGGGCGGAGAGCTTAATAAGAAAAGTATGGATCATTGGAATTCAAAAATGAGGAAACTTGCACAGAGTCCCAGCCCCAATATTGTAAATGTCTTCCAAGTGAGCTATGATGAATTGACTTCAGCGCAGAAAGATGCATTTCTCGACATAGCTTGTTTCAGATCTCAGGACAAGGATTATGTAGAAAGTTTACTGGCTTCATCTGACCTTAGATCTGCTGAAGCAATAAGTGCAGTAAAAGCTCTCACGGATAAGTTCCTGATTAATACTTATGATGGGCGAGTGGAGATGCATGATCTGTTGTATACTTTTTCAAGGGAACTTGATCTTAAGGCATCGAATCAGGATGATAGCAGACAACGGAGGCTGTGGCTCCATCAAGACATAATCAAGGGAGTCATCATTAATGTACTGCAAAAAAAAATGGTGAGACCAGAAGTTCCTCTAGAGTTTTATTAGTAAAAGCTTACTCTTTTTTTCTCTTCACTAATGTCGTGTTTTTTGTTGGTTCTTAGAAAGCTGCCAATGTTAGAGGTATTTTCCTAGACTTATCTGAAGTGAAAGACCAAATGAGTTTAGACCGCGACCACTTCATAAACATGAGAAATCTCCGGTATCTCAAGTTCTACAACTCCCATTGTCCTCAGGAATGTAAAACCGACAATAAGATCAACATCCCTGATAATCTTAAGCTACCATTGAAAGAGGTTCGATGCCTCCACTGGCTGAAATTCCCATTGGAAGAACTTCCAAACGATTTCAACCCGATTAATCTTGTCGACCTCAAGCTGCCTTACAGTGAGATTGAACAACTTTGGGAGGGTGACAAGGTGTGTCTCTGAATAATCTGTTGTTTGCTTTTGTGAATAGTTAAATTAACTTGAATAGTATTTTTAACTGGTAGCTGAACGATTTTTTCTTATTCTAATAGGATACACCATTCTTAAAGTGGGTCGATCTCAATCACTCAAGTAAGTTGTGCAGCTTGTCAGGGTTATCAAAGGCTGTAAAGCTTAAAAGATTGAACCTTGAAGGTTGTACAACACTGAAAACGTTGCCACAGGATATGGAACAAATGAAAATGCTTGATTTCCTGAATCTGAAAGGGTGCACAAGTCTCAAATATCTTCCAGAGATGAATTTGATATCTCTGAAAACACTTACTCTCAGTGGCTGCTCAGCTTTTAAGGATTTTCCGTTGATTTCAGAAAATCTAGAAACTCTATATATAGATGGAACAGCAATAAGTCAGCTTCCTGAGAACATGGGGAAGCTTCAGAGACTTGTCGTATTGAATATGAAAGACTGCAGAAGGCTGGAGGAAATCCCAGGCCGTGTTTGTGAGCTGAAAGCTCTTCAAGAACTGATACTCTCTGATTGTTTAAATCTCAAGATTTTCCCAGAAATCAACTTTAGCTCCTTAAAGATTTTATTTTTGAATGGGACAGCCATTGAAGTGATGCCACAATTACACTCACTGCAGTATCTGTGCGTAAGCAGAAATGCTAAGCTCAGCTGCCTTCCTGCTGGAATCAGTCAGCTTTGTCAACTTAAATGGCTGGACCTGAAGTATTGTACAAGTCTTACATCAGTTCCAGAGTTTCCACCAAATCTTCAGTGCTTAGATGCACACGGCTGTAGTTCGCTGAAGACAGTTTCAAAGCCTTTGGCCCATATCATGCCAACAGAGCAAAATCATTCCACATTCATTTTCACCAACTGTGAGAACCTGGAACAAGCTGCAAAGGAGGAAATCATATCGTATGCTCAAAGGAAATGCCAACTGTTATCATATGCTCGGAAACGCTACAATGGGGTCTCTCTATACCTATCTTTGTCGCTTTGTTGTCTCTGTATCCCTGTCTCAAAATTTTGCATTTCAAAGAAACTGTGGCTGAGTTTGAAGATTTTACTTTTTTGAACTTTGCAGGGTCTTGTTTCGGAGTCTTTGTTCAGCACTTGCTTTCCTGGATGTGAAGTACCTTCTTGGTTTTGTCATGAAACAGTTGGATCTGAGTTAGAAGTAAAACTCCTCCCACATTGGCATGACAAGAAGCTTGCCGGCATTGCTCTGTGTGCTGTAGTCTCATCTCTTGACCACCTTGATCGAATCAGCTGCTTGTCAGTTACCTGCACCTTTAAAGTAAAAGATGAAGACAAGTCTTGGGTCCCATTTACTTGTCCAGTAGGAAGTTGGACCAGACATAGAGACGAGAAAGACAAGATTGAGGCAGACCATGTCTTTATTGGCTACACCAGCTGTCCACATACTCTAAAATGTCCTGAAGACGGTAATTTTGATGAATGCAATCCTACTGAAGCCTCCCTTGAGTTTACTGTGACAGGCAGTGGAAGTGAGACCGGAGAATTCAAGGTGTTGAAGTGTGGTTTGAGTTTGGTGTATGCAAATGATAAAAACAAAAACAGTTCTCATGAAGCAAAGTATGATATGTCTGTTGGAAAGAGCTTTCAAGAAAATTCAGAAGGGGTTGATGGAGGAGTAAATAGAAAGAAACCAATATTCAATACGCCTGTTATGATGAGCTTTCCAAAAGATGTAGAAGGGGTAAAGTATGATATGGCTGTTGAAAGGAGCTTTCAAGAAACTTCAGAAGGGGTTAATGAAAGAGGAAGGAAAAAGAAAAAAACAAGAAGGGAAAATGGACGGCCAAAGAAAAAGCAAAGGTCAGGAAGAAATAATAATCAAACTGTGATGAAGGTGTAACTTCGAGAAGGACAGATAAATTCAGTCGTCAAGCACATGGTTGAGAATCTCCAAGGGGAAAATAAATAAATAAAAATCCCAGTTCGTGATGAAGAAATCCAGCATGAGTAAAGATGTGATTCAACTCAAAACACTGGAAATTCTAGAGGAGAAAAAAAATTAACGGAAAGGTGAATTACCCGAGAGAGGGATACAAATTACATTGGTGAAGCAAATTTGTTCACTGAACCCTTTTTGTCTTCATAGTAAGCAGGGATTCAAATGCAAACATCGAAGATTAGATCAGAGCCTATCCTGATTGCAGAGCTTTGGTAACCTTTCAGCTTACATTTTACTATTTTCTTTGGATTCAGTGTTCATGAGACACCCTTTTAAGTTATATAGCAGGAAGGTAATGTTTTATAAGAGACCTTAATCTTCTGTTTCTGGTTCTTGTTTGATTATATGACTCTAGTCTTTGGTTTCAAGGTAAGAGTCTTAATCGGTTAAATGAAGAAAATCTTTTTCACAGTCTCACTTGATTCTGAAATTGTGATTTTGTCAACCCCTCTCATTCTGTTGAGTGTACTGTTGTTGTCGTTTGATGTGTAGCTTGGCTGTCACATTTCAGTTCTCAAGCCGTCATGCCAGATACTGTTGTTTTTTTTCATTATCTTGGACAGAATTTGTGTTTGGCTTTTGTGTGTAACGGAATGATTCTCCCTCGACATTGGAGTGAAAGTTGGCTTGATGAACTTGCTATATGTGATATTGTCTCGTTTCAGGACTGCAAAATCCAAAACAACAATATTACTAGGACGTCCTCTTCTAACTTCTTGAATCATGACTAACTTGATGATGATGATTTTGAAGTTGCATGGTTAATCCTTTTGTCATTATTCTGAGACACTTATGTGATGCATCCCACGCAGTTCCCTGGCATATGTTTTAAAGAAGCAAGACCAAAAGTTACACTACCAATTTATTAGAATAGAGTATAAGTAAGATACTGAAAGAAACTTGTTTGTTTAACCTAAATAAACAGAAAATAAAAGCAATATAAATCAATAAGATAAAAGCATTGGGTACAAAGAATTTGTAGGGATTCATGAAAGCATAAATCAGATTATAAAGAGGGCTCATAAAATGTACCGTTCTTGAATTCAAATCACTAAGATATAGTAAACCCATTCTCGCAGCGTTAACTATCTAACCCACACTGACGTGTTCTTCTTCACCACATTCAAACTAACATTAAAAAGAAATTTATTCATAAAATTAAAAATTGACACCAAAAACGCCATATTCATAACATATGAATAACCACAGCATCTTCATCACAAACCAATAGGCGATGGTATAGTTGGTTTAGAGTTTCGTAGATGCTACAGTCTATAGCATGGTTTGGTCAAAAACCAAGTCGGTTATATGTCCAGGACGAGGTTATTATATATCTCCTGATGTTTTTGTGGTTCGGATGTTCTTGGGCTAGCTTCAACTGTTGTCTTCTTTCTAGTTAAGAACTAAAAGCGCCTATGGACGTTTTGAACAGTCTTTTTCTGCTGACTTTTACAAAGTGTGTGTGTGTGTTTTTTTTTCCTCTCACAAAGTGTGTTTCCACGACTCAGTCATACATTTAAGTGCGACGGCTACTGATTTAATGAATTAAATAATATCCATGCAGCATGGAATATATAATCCAATGTAAATATCAAGTTGCCGTTTAAAAAAAAGAAAAGAAAAAAAAAACTAACTAATCTTGGGTTACTAGACGAGTCAACAACTTGGAATCGCCTTCCAACTAAAAGACAACTAGATCTGTGAATCAGTGTTCTCCAGCTGCTGGCCATGGGTTCAATCTCCTCCTTTTTCTCATTAGAAGTGCCACCACAACATCAAGTTTTCATCAGTTTTCGTGGGTCGGAATTACGCATGAACTTCGTCGCTCATCTCGTCAGGGCATTGAAAAGAAATATTAGTGTCTCTATCGACACGGACGAACACATTGGCCAAACGCTAGAAACAATATTGAGCAGGATAGAGGATTCGACTATCGCTCTGGTTATCTTATCCAGCAAGTACACCAAATCAACATGGTGCTTGAGAGAGCTCGCAATGATTGTGGACTATATGGACAGAGGCAAACTCGTGGCTATTCCGATCTTCTACAAGGTGGATGTATCCACCGTGAGAGGTCTGAGGGGAGTGTTTGGTGATAAAGCTTTGAAGTCAATTTGCGATAGACAGCGCATCACGGTGGACAATACAAGGTAACTGATTTAGTAATCAAAAAATTCATAACTAAATCAGATTCCTGAAATAAGAATTTATATATTTTTTTGAACCTTTCATTGAAATTCAGCAAGCCCGTGATCTTTATATATTACTTCTATTCCTCTCATTCGTAATGCAGCGACGAAGGCGAAATAATCGAAAAATTGTGGAAATTGTTAAGGAAAGGCTTTACGAACTTACATTGGAGCCAAGCCAAAAGGCTAAGAGTACTTTTGGAATCAAACAAAGATTGAATGAAATGAAAGAGAAGTTGAATCTCAATAAAATTAGAAGGCAGCTAGGAATGATTATAGGTTGTCTTTTGCTTCTCTTTTTTCTTCTGCAACAATTTGCTTATGTGAGCACACGTTTAATGTAAGTATTATTATACTTTAAGCATTTTCTACTAGTGACTTTTTCTTTTGGAACAGAGATAACTTGACGATCACTTTGATTTCTCTCCCTTTCTTACTAGTGGTGCGGGGGGTGTCATCAATGGAATTTGGAAGAATGTACCAAAAGTATTAGAGTACATTCATGCGGAGGGAAAAGAGCATCCACGGGACACATATACTGAAATTTATACAGGTGAATATGGAGCAAAGCCTGAGAGATCTTCTTTTAAGGCTGAAACGAATGCTGATTTCCATGACAGGTAATTTAAGGAGATCCACTTTGGTTTCCGCAAAAACTCTGTCTTTGTAAAATCAACCATATGTTTATCTCTTTTGGTGTTAAAGAACTTTCACCAGCTCTCCAATGAACGGTAAAGTTAAGCCACCGCAAATTCAAGTTTTCATCAATTTCCGCGGAGAGCTGCGCAACAATTTTGTCGGCTATCTAGTAAATGCACTTCAGAGAAGTGAGATCAACGTCTTCATAGACGATCAGGAGCAAAGAGGGAAAGACCTCAACACTCTTTTCAAGACGATCGAGGATTCTGGGATTGCCATAGTTGTGTTTTCGAGCAGGTACACAGAATCAAAATGGTGCTTGGAAGAGCTTGTGAACATTAACGAACGTGTGAACCAAAGCCTGCTCGAGGTGGGATTAATAAACTCGTATATACTAACTCTATAGTATATGAATGTTATTAAAGGTGTAGACTATATACACCTTTTGACACATATTACTAACTTTGGGAATATGATTTTTACTCTATATCACAAGGTGCTTCCCATCTTCTACAAGGTGACTCCAACCAATGTGAAAAGACTTAAAGGAGAATTTGGTGACCATTTCAGAGATAAAGAGTACACATACGAGTATGACGAACCTATGTTAAAGCGATGGAAAAAGGCAATCTATGATGTCTCCCATAAGTTTGCCTTGACTTTCGATGAAAATAGGTACTAATTATTATCAATTCATACTTTTAATTCTATGTTTTGTTGACAGGCCAAAAGATTCTCTAATCTCTAGACAAAATTTTGATATATTTCAACATATATCTACTTAATTAGTTCTTGGGATCGTTAGATCTGATCAAATGAATATTGAAAGAACTGATCTCGACCTTTTTTTCTAACAAGTGTAGCAGCGTACTGGAGATTTATTTCATTGAAACTATCGTCAAGGAGGTCTTGAAAATGCTTCAAGCCATTTCCAAAGTGGAAAAAGACCAATCCTCTCGCTAACCTTTTCGTGGAGAAAGAGGAAATTATCTAGGATCAAATTATATTTTTTGGTAAATTTTCTTATACCAAAGTTTTGCAATAATATAGCAATGATAGAACAAATGGGGATATCACACAGACCAATCATTATTCACATTTCACAGCATGCTTCAAAAGCTTATAGACAGACAATAGAGTTTTTGCTTTTGTTCTCTCTTTTGGTATTATTGGTATATGAGAACAGTAGAAAGTGTTTTTTTTTCGTTCACTTCATTTGACGTAAGTTACAAACCAATCAAGCATCTCTTTGTGAGCTTCTTCTGCAGCTTTAACGGCCTCTGATTCATCGAGGTTGTATCTAACTGTCCAACCATGGGACACTCTCGGGTGTATCTTCACGTAACTAGGCACCTATAGTATAGAATCCGTTTAAATTTAGATGTAGGATAATATGACTGTTGAGTTTGTAGTGATGATCAGCTTACCTCGGGTTTGGAAGCTAAAACCTCCTCAAATTGCTTCACTAGTGCTGGTGAGGTTTGCTATATTATTGTTACATGCAAATATTTTTGGACTAGATTGTTCTAAATGCGGTAATATCTTAGTGAAGGAATACTCTGATCACATATCATCATGCAAGAAAAGCTCATCAAGTATAGAAGGATTCCAAACACCTTGATTAGTAAAGAGATTTGAAACCTTTAAATCAGTGGCGGAGCCAGAAACTTTGTCCACCGGAGTCACCATTAAAAAAAATAAAAAAATGCATACGCCTAAACCTAAAGCTATGCCAAAAAAGTCTATAGCCTTAGTATATTTACTTAAAAAATATTTTTTAGACCTAATATTATGTATATAAGCCTAAATTCTTGTATTTTCAAATTTCACATTGATCAATTATCTGATCGGACAAAAATTCATATGGGTCAATTTATCTTATTGGATAATGATAAAAAAAGCTTTTACATACAAATTCAACAAATTTAAAAATTTTACCATGGTCGGTTGACCCTTATATTTGTTGTCTGCCTCCACCCCTGCTTCAAATTCAGTCTGATATATACAATGACGCACAAGCATGCATGCCCGGCTCTTGACAAAGAAAATTAGTATTGGACCTCCATAATTTTTTATATTTTTAGTAAGAAAATTATGCCGTGTTTTTATTAAATTTTAAGATCTGGTCTTCATGTTAAAATTTTAACTATTTCTTATTTTTAAAATATGCCCTATTTTCTGAAACTTTAAGATCTGATCTCATGTTTTAAATTTTATCTATAAAACTTATTAAAATATATATATTTTGTATTGTGCCACAAATTTGACAAGACCATGGCACATAAGCAACAACTAACACTATCCTCACAAAGCTTGAAGATGGTTTTCGGGTGTGGTTTGAACTAAGAAGCTAAGATTTCTAGTTCTAGTTTTACTTTTTCCAAAATAAACTCAATCAAAAGTTCAAAATAATTATGATTAAGGATGCATATAATGTAAGTATGTAATTATGTAACCTGGTTTTTTTGGTTGAATAAATTCAACATTCATTTAAAAAAAAAAACAACTAACACATGATTAAAAAAACAAACATTCAAACAACATAAGATCATTGAAAAAAAAGAACTGAAATTTTACATTTATAGTCATGCAAGACAAGAACCATTCAAATTACATTTTTATGTAGTAACGACATACACAAAAAAAAAAAAAAACAAATATATGTTCATGCAAGACAAGAACCATTCGAAAAAAAGACCTTAGCTTTAAAGTGAATGTGGTCTGCCAAAATGCAAAATAAAATATTTACTGATTAACAGGTTAACATAACCTGTTACCACTTTAATTTGGATTTCATATGAGTGTGTGACAAGAAACAATAAAAAGGCTTGAAATATTAACTGATTGCAGGTGACAGGAGTTTAGGACCTATCCCCCTTGAGCTTTGTGTACATCCAATTCTCCAATGGACGGATCTTGAACCCATCATATTCTCTATTTAGGTTAGTCAACCCCCGCTGAAGACTTCGGCTCATCTCGAGTGCTGTTTGACACATCCTTCTTTTAAACGTAGGTGATGATTCCACCACCTCTGGATAGGTTACCCTTTCTTGTTTACTTCGGAAGTTTTTCAGGAAATCTAAGACATAGTCAGGAAATTCTATAAGGGGCTTTCGCTGCTTGTCTAAGAATTCGTGTAAGTTCTCAACGATGAGTGTGCCTTGAGAGAAGGTGGACTTAATGGATAATCCCGCGAATTTTAATTCGACAGTAGATGGAAATTCAGGGAAACTTTTGATCTGTGTGCAATCAGAGAGATCAACAACTCGAAGTTTTTGTAATTTCAGAACGACTGGGAAGCTTTGCAAGTTTTTACATCCGCAAAGATCTATTTCTTCAAGGTTTAGAGCTTCTGAAAGTTGATCAACTTCACGCAGATTCTGAGAATATTTAAGGTTGATCCTCTTCAGCATCTTGAGGCTCTGAACAAAAAGATATACAATTAGAGTAATTCTCGAAAGGAACTACAGAAAATGTTTTACTTATTATTTGAGGCTACTTACTTTGGTTCCTACCCAAAGTGTTTGGAGTTGGCTGTAAGGCATATAGAGCTCAACAAGGTTGCTTGTATTAAAATCTTGTGGTAAGGATTGCAAAGGGTAATTTTCCCAATGGATAATTTTAAGTCCATAAGGCAGAGACTTAAGGGCCCTTTGATGCTTTTCAAGATCGGAATAGTATATCTTCAGGAAGCTAAGATTATACATAGATCTGAGGGAAGAAAGTATGCTATCTGGATTTAAGATAGATGCATCCAGAGCTATGGCTTCGATATCATCAGTGCCCTGAAGAGACACAAGAAAATAGTTTATGGATTATCAAGAAGCTAATATTAAGACTTTTTTGGATGGGAGATGGTAGAATACTCACCAATAAACATTTAAAACTTGTTCCGGGGACTTCACTGATTTTGAGTTTACGACACCTCCCGATTTCCCGGACTACTGCTTGTATCATGCCATGCATTTCCAATCTATTTTTGGAAATAGTCACGAGAGAGTTCTCCACAAGCCGGTCGATTCCAATATCTGGGAAAAAACCAAGGTCTTGTAGTAATTTTGACACACAGTCAACACATGTACCTGTGAAAAAGAAAGCAATATATACAAGTATGTTCTTTTCGTTGTCACTAAGTGCATAATAGCTACTCTTGACTACTTCCACAATCTTTTCTGAAGGATCTGTCTTGAGCTTGAGGAACAAAGTCTCATTTTCATTCAGTTGCCCGAGTGATGACAGCTCTTCACCATATAATTGTAGAGCTAAAGGATTTCCATTTGCAAATTCGATCACCTTCGTGGAAAGCTCCGTAAGAAGATTCTTCCCTCTCACATCTTTTCCTAAGGCACCCCGAGAGAATAGTTGCTGAGCCTCATGCTTGTTTAATCCTTCAACTTTGTAAATTTGGTTGAGTCCACACTGAGAGAGGACTTGCTTATCTCTGGAGGTTACGATGATCAGGCTTTCGGGTTTAAACGAGACAAGCCCACTGAGAAAAGACTCTACATCTAGATTATTTTTCACATCATCAAGAACAAGAAGAACTCTTTGTTGAAGTGTTTGATTTGGAAGGTTCTTGAAATGTTCCTGCAGCAAACCGTAAAGTCCCTTCTTACGTAAGGTCTCGTGAAAGTTATATACGAAGCAAATAACTTCATAGTCACCAGACTTTTGGTCAAAGAGTGCTTGAGCAAGCTTAGTCTTGCCTATGCCTGGCATACCCCAAAACCCTATGCTTTTGACTCCCCGTTGTTGCTTTTTTATCAACTTTTCTACATCCGGCAGCATCCTTGAATAGATTCCAATGCGTTCGTTTGGAAAGATCTTCTTGTACAAATCTCTAGCAATATTTTCTGTAGATTCATAGTCACTACAAAAAACCGTATTGCGCATTTAGCAGGGGAATTGTCTTAAATATCATGAAAATAGTTTTTTTTTTTTTTAAAGTACCACTATAAGTTATATTTTTAAAAAATATCATTAATATACATTTTTCTAAAAATACCACAAAACTAAAACTACTATTTTAATATTCAAAATTAGATTCTAAATCTTAAACACTAAACTCTACCCCTAATAACTGTATCATAAATATAAATACTTAGCCCAAATGTTAAATCAACTTTGTATGTTTATCGTATTTTTGTAAAAATAAAATTTTTGGAGTATTTTTGGAAAAAAAGAAAAATTGTTATATTTTTGGAAGAAAAACTAAAATAATGGTATTTAAGTGAATTTTTCTACATTATATGTGGTATTAAAGGGAAGAAAGAAAGTAGAAAGTGTTTCTAACCTTTGACTAATGCTTGTTTCGTGGCCAGGTAAGCTTGTTATTTCGGCAAGAGCATTGCGCCATTGGCTTACTTGATCTGAAGTGCAGTGCTCCAAGAACGCCTGGCTGAAATTTCCCATCTGCTCTTGCACATATGATCTACTGAATCTATAAAAGATTGCAGTCACGATATGGCCTTCCTCGTGTCTCCGTTGGATAGTCTTTACGAATTCATCCAAAGATTCCTTGGAGGATACGTAGTTCTCAGAGAAAATCAATATAGACGCAATCGACATGTAGGATTGATCGTGTTTATCTGCTGTGACCACAGAAACGCCTTTACGCCCGAATGCGGCGGATAGATGGGGCACGAACGAGCACCTTAGTGTCTCCTCTGAGTTATCGAAGTTGATTTTGACCATGTTGCGAGCTTCCATGACTTGAAAATGTTTAAGTTTGCAATTGTTTCAAGCTAATATTGCTTTGTGCTAATGCTTTGTTTGTGGGTACAAGGGATGGTGGAAAAAAACACTCTTTAACATAGAGTACAACATGGTGATGTTAATAAATTTTTTTCTTTAAGAAATGTATTTCCCATTGTGGACTTGGTTCATGTATATTCATATTTCGTAATAAAACATTTTCTTACAAACGCATTTTGCATAATATATTAAATTTTTAACAGAAAAGAATAATATATGAATTGGTGGGTTTTAGATTTAACTCTTAAGACTTTATCTGTTTGAACAAGTCTTGCGGAAACTTCTAATTTTTATACCAACATTACAAAAAATATGATGAATAATGCCTGTGTTGCAAGTTGTGTTGTTGATCCAGCTTTCTTCGTAGTTTCTCGAATGCAAAGACGACCATATAAAGAAAACATTAGAAAGGGAATATGATAATGAATATACGAATTAACATCCGACTAAAGAAAACAAAAAAAACATAAACTAGTAGTCCTTTCCTTCTGGATTACGCAGGTTGTGTATATTTTTAATAAGTATGAGGTATCGTTGGCTAAGTCCTTTCCGTGGCGTGGAAACTGCCTTGAAATTGTAGTTATCATCAAGTAGTAGATAAGCCTTTTTTTTTTAAGGCTAGCTGCTTAAATATGATAGCTAGGAGGTACAAGTGACAACGTGGTTTCGTTTGTGTCACAACTGAACCAAATGAGAAATTTTAGTCATGTTTTCTTAGACATATACAAATACAAATTGCATTAGGCTAAAAATTATTATAAGAAGACTAGTAGGCATAGACAATACCAATTGTATTAGGGATAGATGTTGATTAGGATCGAAATATATTTCATCGATACCAAAGATAAAACTAGATAGGTTTTTGAACTTCTATCAATAAATTAAAAAATACGACCATAAATGTTTTGCAGTTTTTAATTAGCTTTTGGTTTTTGGTTTTTGACACTTTTCCCAATACCAATTGCATTAGGCTAAAAATTATTAAAAGAATATTAGTAGACATAGACAATACGGATTGTATTAGGGATAGATGTTGATTAGGATCGAAATATATTTCATCGATAGTAAAGATAAAACTAGATAGGTTTTTGAACTTCTATCTTGATGATTCAAGATAAATTAAAGATTACGACCATGAATATTTTGCAGTTTTTAATTGGTTTTTGGTTTTTGGGATGAACGGTAACTTTGAGTCCGATTGGTAACATACTCAAAGGTTGTTAAAAAAAAATTGTAAGCTGTAGCTGTAAGATTTTTACGAAATAGTGTAAAACTGTAAAAGAAAACGGTATTTAAAAGCTGTACAAAAAAAAAACAGAGAGTAAAAGCTTTTAATAAAGTTTTTGGTAACGCTTTTGTGATTGGTAAACACTAAAGTTGTATGGTTTGTGAAGCTCTGTTTATTGTCACCAATCAAAGCCTTTAAGTTATTGTATTTTAGTTTTTAGTTTTTGTTTTTTGGGTTAACTGTTTTCTAAGAAAAATGTCACCTTTCCTTTTTTTTAAGCCCACAAAATTAATTTGGTTTTGGATTCTACGAACAGATAAACAAAATCTCTTAAAAATCTGGTTTCCCAGTTCTTTTTTTTGTAAATCAATTTAATTCAGAATCATGGCTAAATAACTAGTTTTGCAAAATAAAAACCAAAGACTGGTTCAAAATCAGCATCTATTCACATAGGACGGGTATATCATCGGACATCGGTAAAACACATAGGAACATAGAATTGTTCTATATGACAACTCACGTAAAGTAACTTTATTAGAAGTCGAATGGAACTTAAAAATCATCAGAAGAGATTACGTTTGTTTATAACACTTGGTAAATTCGCTGTCTGTAATTAATGGACCTTCCCCGCTAGTATCTTGCGAAGAACTTAAGCCCCTTTCACAACGCTCTTGCCCATTACAATTGGTGTCTAGTGCGACCAAACCAAACCCAAATTGAATTATAAAATGTTTTGTTCGTAGAAAAGAAACATTTATCCATTTGCCACTGGTTTGTTTAAATGTAAAAGAATTAATTCTTCAAAACTCGGAATCTTCTTCCAAAGTTAACGAAAACACATGTTGGCCTTAAGAATATTTCAAGAATTAGGTCGTGGAACGAACTTATGTTACTTTGTTGTGAGGAGGGCACGAACATGTAACATGTTCTTGACTTGTCATGTTGTCCGCTACTACTTAACAAGAAAGAAACTATGGCAAAGTTCATTCTCTTACGTACACATTATTTCTCATAATTTATCACCAAACTATATCCAACAAAAATAAACCCTAAACAATAATGACGCCTACGACCGTTCAAGAACAACAGCTTCCGCTCCATCAAGTGTTTCTCAATTTCCGAGGATTTGACGGGCGCTACAGCTTCATCAGTCATCTGGAGGCTGCGTTGAAAACCGCTGAGATCAATGTGTTCATAGACACGAAAGAGGAAAGAGGAAAAGATCTAACCAGCCTTTTCCGTAGGATCGAGGAATCAAACATGGCATTAGTCGTGTTCTCGGAAAGTTACATGGAATCAGAATGGTGTTTGAAAGAGCTAGCTAAGATCAAAGAACGAGTGGATGATAACAAACTTGTGGCCATTCCCATTTTCTTTAAGGTTGAGCCAACTGAATTAGAAAACCTTCTTAATGTAGCCTGTCAGACACATGGAAATGTGCATGACACTCACATTTTGAACAAATGGAAGGAGGCATTGAAGTGTATGAAGTCAAGGATGGGATTGGAATTGAAGGGCAACAGGTATTGTGATTTAACTTAATTCCCTTCACATTAAGTGGATGATTGTTTAACCTATAACTCTAGATTATTTGCGGTAGGATTTGCCCAACCACTCACTCCTTAGATATGCTATGTTCTTTAATGAACATTCTTAATTTATGGAATCAGGGTTAAAGTAAAAGAAAGGTGGGATAAAACTTCAAAATCAAATATATGTGTATGTAGATTTTAACTATTCTCTAGTGTTTATTTTAAAAGGGCTATATTAATCTGTAGCTACAGATAATTGAAAAACAAATAAAATAACCGTATTTATCTTTTAATTAGTTCTCCCTCCTCTGACTTAATAATGCCAGAAGCACCCTCTATTAATACATACGCGCTAACAAAATAATATCAATAGTAGCAACAATTAGCATTGTTCTTTCGTCGTTGATAACACTATTTATCACAGATTAATCACATTATATCAAATATAAGTTATAAGTTGAACTCATACTTAGCGTGATATTCTACAATTGATAACGACTAATTTATACTTTAACATATTAGTTACACTGATAAATTAGTTACTACACTTACCTTATACATTATCATACTTTTTTTTGTCAACATTATCATACTTATTTATCATGAAAATTTAATTGATGTATCACCGTAATCAATAAGAAAATGATGATTTTGTGGTTATTTTGTTTATTATCAAGGTAAATAATCTTTTATCTGGATAAGTTTATAAGATATGTGGTAAAATTATATTTATCATGTTAAATTATTTATTATTTGAAAGAAGATATATATATATATAACAAAACAAGGGTAGAAGTGTAGAAACACAATTCTCTCTCTTGTTTATCTAATTTTAAAAAATACATAGTTAGATACTTAATTATATAGTCTTCCATGTATAAGTTTTAAATAGTTATACATGGACGACTATATAATTAAGTATCTAACTATATATTTTTAAATAGTTCTACATAGAAGATTATGCGCTTTTTAAGTAGCTTTAGGTTAAATATGAGAAGATTTGTTGTGTTTTTAGGTTAAATTATTAGACGATTTGTTGTTGTTTTAAATAGGGAAATACCATTAATGGTTTTAGGTTAAACGGTATTTCCCCATATAAAACAACAACAAATCTTTTCATAATTTAACTTAAAAACAACAAATCTTCTTAAATTTAACCTAAAACCACTTAAAAGGCGCATTCAATCAAACATTTCAAGTGATTTATGTTAAAATAACAAATCTTATGTTACCCAATTATTGTATGTGTTTTAAAAATTCTAATGAAATATATTGTTATTGAACTAATTAATTTGAAATCTACTTAAAATCCATGTTATTGAAACTATTTTAAGTGTTGGATTTTTAATGGCTTGAAGAAATTTTAGTGAATTTTCCTAGTTAAAAACACATAATTTAAAATCTAAAAATTTTAAGTGGAATATGAGAAGATTTTTTAATAAATGATAACAACTTCCCTAAATTATAAGGTTATCATATATATTTTACAATTAGTTATCAAATCATACACATTATAAGGTTGAACACACTCACTTCTGCGATAAATCATAACAAAATTTTCTAAAATCATCAAAATCATATTAGAGGGATCAAAACCAAGTTCAAATGAAATATGAATAATTTTTTTAATTGGTATACTAGCAATTAATTATTTTTAATATATGAATGAACTATTTATAATGGTATAGATATCTCACAATTTAAGTTTTTTTGTAAATATAATTATTAGTTTAATAATCAGAAAAATACGAAATGATTTTTTCCTAAAATGCCACAAACACAAAATTGATTTTCAAGTATGTAAATATTTTAATTTTGAATTTTTTGTTGTCATCTATAATTAATTATAAATTTTAAATTGTTCAGAAACATGAGAAAGCCGAACATAAACTCATAAACAGAGCACAACACTTGTAAATGAAACAAGGAGATTAAACTTCAGGGAGAAATTAAATTGATTCAAACTATTCTTCTTCAATCCGAGTATGTAACAAAGCAGGGTCTCCAATAGAGAGTTAAGATCTATCTGGAATTGCCATTTCTTGTTACACTTTTAGCAATGTTTCTTGATATCGAGTTTACCTTTCACGTAAGGTTAGAGGAAACTTTACAAACATTTTTAAGTTCAGGATAATTATTTGATATTAGAGAAATTTTGACCAAGCCCTTTCTTTAATGCACTTTCCTTAATACTGTTTTGCAAAAATATTATTTTTTGTCATTTTTATTTTTACCCTCTTTTACATAATCACAATATTTTAAATTAATTTTTATTTTTTTTTAGGTTTAAGTTCTCTATTTTATATTTAGGTATAGTTTCGAAGGTGTGGTCCAGTATTTGAAGTTTTGGGTTTTAAAAGTAATCATTTTATATATAGAAAAGTGGTATTATTGAAAATAGACAACACATATTTTTGCCAAAAAAAAAACTCAAAAAGGATATTTTTGAAAAAGTACTAAAAAGGGTATTTTTTGCAAGTTTTAGTATATATTTAAAATATAATTTTTAGCGACATGATTTAGTGCTTAGAATTTATGATTTAGATTTAAAATTGACAATAGTTTTATAATATTTTGTAAAAACATATTTTGATATATTTAGAAATTTATTGAATGTGTGCTATTTTTATCCATAAAACATAATTTGGTGCTATTTAAAGTTATTTCTTAAAAATTAATAATATTTATGTAGACAACCTCATTTTAGCGGTAATTATTAGAAATTTCACTAAATTTAATGGATTTATTATATTGTCGTTACTCTTTTTTTATTATTTTTTTTATTTTATTTAATTTATTTTTAGTTTTGACATCAAAATTTTCGTTACTCTTTATTTTATTTTTTTTAGTTTTAACATCAAAATTGTCGTTATTCTTTAGATTGAACGGATTTATGTATTTATTTAGTATGGTTTGAGGATATACGATGCTGACTGGACAATATTTGGGAAAAATGTCATTTAAATCATGAACTTTCAAATTTTAGCCATTTAAATCACGAACTTTCTATATGGCCATTAAACATGAATTTTTGGTGGACTTAGTTTTTAAACAGTTTGACTTTAATTTTGGTTTGGTTAACTTGGTCCGGTGATGTTTGGTTTAATAAGTCCGTTGAAATCTCGATTCATGTCCTGCCTGTCTCACCGATCCCTAAACCCCCAATTTTAGTGAAGATTAATCTGATTGAATTCGATTCGGTATCATACTCTCGTTTGATTTTGATCTCTATATTATTATGGCAGTTCTGAGCATGTCTTCACCGAGAAAATCGTCGAGGAAGTCAAGAAAACCCTCCTTACCGCTCCATCTTTGGAAGGTGAAAAGCCTGAAGTGGCTAATCCCTCTGGAATCGAGTATCGGGTCAAGCAAGTCGAGGAAAAGCTTGATTTTGATCGCTGCGACGAAACTCGAATCGTTGGAATCGTTGGGATGCCTGGGATCGGAAAAACCACTCTGGCCACGGAGCTTTTCAACAGGTATAAATACAAGTTCTGTCGTTGCGTGAATTTTCTGAAGATCGGCGACAAATGGAGTAAGTTTGGCGCTGATCGTCTGAGGAAGATGTTCCTTGAAGCTTTACTACAGGTCACAAACATAAGTGATGATGATGATGATGATGATGATGCTACACATGGTTGTTTAGAGAGTAAGCTGCTTTCGAATAAAGTCTTTGTTGTTCTTGATGATGTGACTAGGGCAAGACAATTACAAGTTCTTCTTGGTAACCGAAACTGGATTAAGGAAGGAAGCAGGATTGTTATTACAACCCGTGATAGGACACTCATCACTGAGTTAGATCCAAATCCTTACGTGGTTCCAAGATTGAATCTTGGAGACGGGTTGAGTTACTTCAGCTTTTATGCCTTTGAAGCTCGCGACTGCACTCACGAGGATGAAATTTTCAAGCAAATGTCTAGAGAGTTTGTGGATTACGCTAGAGGCAATCCATTGGCTCTTAGAATGTTGGGTAAGGATCTACGTTGGAAAGGTGAGGCTCAATGGAAAGCGTGGCTTGATACATCGGCGAAATGCCCCCACAAAATCATTCAAAACCTGTTGACGAGTAGTTATAATCAACTTAGTGAAAAAGAGAAAGATGTGTTCCTTGACATAGCATGTTTCTTCAGATCAGAGGATGAGTATTATGCTAGAAGCTTATTGGATTCTGGCGATTGTGAGTCCTTTCAAGCTGTGAGGGAGATAACGGATCTTTCCCACAAGTTCTTAATTAGTATCTCCGGTGGATGCGTAGAGATGCCCGATTTACTACATACATTCGCCATGGAACTTTGTTCATCATCATCTTGCGGGGTTAATCAGGAGAAACGTAGGCTGTGGAATTGGAATTACATTATCGCTGCGCTGCATGGCAAAATGGTGAGACTAATTAAATAGTTAAAGCTTTCAATGTTCTTGTGGTATCACTGTTATAAGGGAGTCTTAGTTTTTTCTTTAAACTTCTTTTTCAGGAAACCCAATCTGTGAGAGGTATTTCGCTAGACATGTCTAAAGTAACAAAAATGTCTTTAGAGAGTTCGGTCTTTACCAACATGTGCAATCTCCGCTACCTTAAACTCTACAGTTCTACTTGTCCACTGGAATGTGAAGGCGACTGCAAATTAAACTTCCCTGATGGACTTTCATTTCCATTGGAAGAGGTTCGATATCTCGACTGGCTAAAATTCCCGTTGAAGGAACTTCCATCAGACTTCTCCCCGAAGAATCTTGTTGATCTCAGGCTGCCTTACAGCAAGATTAAACAAGTCTGGAAAGTTTCCAAGGTTAGTATAGATATGGCTGGTTCCTTTTTCGTGTTATAAGTATAACTTTGTAGATTACTGAATGGTTGTGGGAATTCTATGTGGTTTTAATAGGAGACACCGAAACTGAAGTGGGTCGATCTTAACAACTCGAGAATGTTGCAGAAATTGTCAGGGTTTTCAAAGGCTCCAAACCTTTTGAGATTGAATCTTGAAGGTTGCACAAGTCTAGAATGTTTGTCTGAAGAGATGAAAACAATGGAAAGTCTTGTTTTCTTAAACCTAAGAGGATGCACAAGTCTTCGGTCTCTACCGGAGATGAATCTGAGGTCATTGACGACTCTCATCCTCAGTGGCTGTTTTAACCTTCGTGAATTTCGGCTAATTTCCGAAAATATAGAATCTCTGTATTTAGATGGAACTGCAATAATGGATCTCCCAACAGACATTGTGAAGCTTCAGAGACTTATCTTATTGAATCTGAAAGAGTGCAGAAGGCTGGAGAATATTCCAGAATGTATCGGAAAACTTAAAGCTGTTCAAGAACTGATTCTCTCTGGCTGCTCAAATCTCAAGAGTTTTCCTAATCTTGAAGACACAATGGAAAATTTCCGTGTTTTACTACTTGATGGAACTTCAGTACTTGAGATGCCAAAGATAATTAGTCGTAGTAACAGCCTATCGTATCTGCGGCGTCTATCTTTCAGAGGAAATGATGTGATCAGCAGCTTAGGATCTGACATCAGTCAACTGTATCATCTAAAATGGCTGGACTTGAAGTATTGCAAGAAACTCAGGTCTCTTTCAACACTTCCACCGAATCTCCAGTGCTTAGATGCACACGATTGTATCTCTCTACAAACAGTCACAAGTCCTTTAGCCTTTCTTATGCCAACAGAAGATACTCACTCCATGTTCATCTTCACTAACTGTTGCAAACTCAATGAAGCTGCAAAGAATGACATTGCATCCCACATTCTTACAAAATGCCGATTGATCTCAGATGATCACCATAACGAGGTAACTACTCTTTCATGTCAAGTCTCAAGTCCATAATTATCTGTCAAGATCTTAAGTTTCTGATTTTTCTTTTCCTTGCAGAGTTTTGTCTTTCGAGCTCTGATCGGGACTTGCTATCCTGGATATGAAGTACCTCCCTGGTTCAGTCATCAAGCCTTTAGCTCAGTGTTAGAACCAAAGCTACCTCCACATTGGTGCGACAGTAAGTTTCGTGGGCTAGCTCTTTGTGCCATTGTCTCGTTTAGTGGCTACAGAGATAAAAAAAACCTTCTTCTGGTTAAGTGCACATGTGAGTTTGAAAACTTAGATGCATCATGTAGCCAGTTTAGTGTTCCTGTTGGAGGTTGGTTCGAACAAGGAAATGAGCCGCGTACGGTTGAGTCAGACCATGTCTTTATCGGCTACATTAGTTGGTTGAACATCAAGAAAAGACAAGAAGAGAAGTACAAGAGCGGATGTGTTCCTACGAAAGCTAATCTTACATTCTCTGTGACGGATGAAACTGGTGAAGTGATTGCACAATGTAAAATTGAGAAGTGTGGGTTCGGTTTGGTGTATGAACCTGAGGATGAAGTTAGTAAAGTTGTTTCTTTGGCGGCGGCTAGAACGAGGATGAATGGTGAGAGTAGACAAAGCGAAGAAAGCATTCTCACATCTTCAGAATGTGATTATCCAGCTGAAAGTCCAACGACAGCTAATTCGACAAATCTGAATGGATCGTTTGGTGAGGCCCGAGGGTAATCCTTTAGAGCTCACATGATGGTTTAAAGCTTGTGGAAACACAAATTCGTTTGTGATTATAATAATCAGGTAGTTTGATTAAGCACTCATCTTATGTTTCATTTTCTACAACATACGGATGACTATCAAGAGAAGATTTGAACTTGAAGGAGTTTAGGTGTCTACTTTTCACAATTGAGTCCATGGTTTTTTATTAGTTTTCTAATTAAGGTCTTGTTCTTCCGTATAAGGTTATATACCTGATAATGTAATGTATTGTTTTAAAAAAAGAAATCTAAACCATATTAAAAAGGTGAAATCAAATTATCATGTTCATTTATTTTTCCTCTCTCGTTTCTTCTTTAAATTCATTTGACCTTATCACTCTTTCTTGCTATAATCTTGTTTGTAGCGGTTCAATCAGCAACTTAGCTCATTATGTCAAAAGTTTTCACTTAAATGCTTTTCAGTAGTTTCATGAACTTGAAGCATTGCCAAACTGCAACTCCCTGTTTTCACTTGCTCCCTGCATCATATTAAAACATTTTGTGATTTATAAGGGACCAGACCAATCAAAACAAAATAACATTCCAAAGAATAGTAGCAAACATACCACTTACGCGCATCAGTCACAAAATTATTCTGTGAGCCGGGTCCAGTAGCAACATTTCACCACGCCATGAAATAGATACAGACATTGAACTTGGAGATTTAGAGGTAAGAATTCTATATTTTATTCTGTTTTGGTTGATTAGTCTTAATATGTAGTCTTTATATGGTTTTTGTTGACTGTCAACATTACTGTTTCAGATTACTTCGCTCAAGCTTCCACTAACGACTATTTGCAGAATGAAAGTTATAATGAATCGAGGTAGCATAATCGGGTGTGTATTGCCTTAGCTACTCGATCCAGAGCAGGTTAGAACCTTTACAATTCCCTCGTTTTGGAATAAACCTGCTGGTGTTATCATAATCTAAAAATCCACAAAATACAGGTCATATAATGTGAAGTGAAGAATCCAAAATATGGGTTTTTTTAATTATACTATTATGAAGACGCAGTTAAAGTGATATTACTAATTAAAAAAGACAGAGACAATGTTTGCTCTCGAAAGTATATAACTTGATAATTGGGAGATACTGAAAAACATAAGTGGATTGCAGATTCTTCCTTTTCTTTGACCTGCAATACAAAAAACGAACTATGTAATATATATCTAAGAGAAAATATTGGTTAGAACTCCAATATGTGTAGAGTTTAAATCGATACCTTGCTGAAATGACTTCGATGCCTACTATATCAATTTCGAAGGTTCTGGAAAACTTCTTTAAAAACAACATTCATTGTTTCTTTCTGTGATTGTCCTTCTTTATCGACTATGAGAATTTTCAAACCCTTCTTTGATGTCACCCTTGACAATGCTACATAAAGTTGCCCGTGAGAGAAAACTGGTCTAGGTAGAAATAAACCAACCTCTTGAAGTGACTGTACTTGACTCTTGTTTATAGTCATTGCAAAAGCGATAGACAATGGAAACTGTCTTCTCCTTATCCTGAATGGCAATTTTGTATCGGACGGTTTGATAAGAACCTTCGGAATCAAAACTTTGTGCCCAACTCTATCACCAGTAATCACACTCGCCTCTAGAACATTATGACCCATCTGGGTAATCTTCAATCTTGTACCGTTGCACAAACCAGCTTTTGGATCTATATTCCTTAGAAGCATAACAGGTGCACCAACCTTAAGACGTAGAGAGTGATTTGGCAAGCCCGAAAGCCTTATACTATTAAGAAAATCTTGAGTGAAAACTGGGTTGTTCAATGACTCGCTATCTTGGGGATCAATACTATCCGCACTTAAGTACACCATTTCTTCACCTGCTCGAAATAATTGTTAAATAGAGTATCACATCATTAGAGATTAATAACATAAAGTATCAAAGTTAGTTGTATGTAAAGATAATCCGTGAATTATCAAAGTTTACCTTGTAACTTCTCCAGCAAACGTTCGTTTATGGTATTGACATCGTTATTTGTTGGGCATAAGATTGCTCTTGATTGGAAGAACTTTGGTTCAGCTCTCTTGTGCAACATCTCTAAATCACCATAAACTGCTCTGCTAATAGCTTCAATTGGATCATTACTGTTTTCTATTAAGAACTCCTCGGGAATATCAATCAAAGCCTCTCCATCATTCGGTTCAGCAACTTTTCCTTCACCAACAGCTAATATCCAATCTGAAAACGCTTTAATATCGCGGGCAGCACTTTCAGACAAATCCTCTGACATTAAACGCATGTTCTTTGTTAAGGTTAGGACCTTAATGTGTTCCCAGAGATAAGATGAATTTAGTGCTGCAAGCACTATTTGAGCCCTTCCTGCACCACTGATAACAGGTAATACCTGTCTAAAATCACCCCCAAATACAACAACCTTTCCACCAAACGGCTTATTATCAGTATTCTTCATAATATCTGATAAGCTCCTATCCAGATTTTCAAAACAATACCTGCTCATCATTGGTGCTTCATCCCATATAATTAGAGATGTTTCTTTCAGCATATTAGCAAGATCAGACTCAGGACTGATATTACACATTGTAAAATCATCAGGATTTATAGGGATACCAAACCTGGAATGAGCAGTCCTTCCTCCATCCAACAACAAAGATGCAATCCCGCTAGAAGCAACATTAATAGCAATCAATCCCCTATACCTCACAGCAGCAGATAATGTTTTCCACAGAAATGTCTTCCCTGTACCTCCAAACCCATAAACAAAAAACACTCCTCCACAATCTTTTAAAACAGCTGTAATGATCTCATCATAGATTGCTCTCTGTTCATCAGTCATCTTCCCTATCCACTCATCATGCTTCTCTCTCAAAGCATCACGGGGGTAGTTTCTCTCTTCGGTGCTTAAACGGTTAGAAAGATCAATACCTATATTTGTTGGCTTAGGCATTTCTTTGAAGGTTTTTAGAGACCCACCATTGCGTAACAACACCTCTTCAATTTCCTCAAGTGTATAATTTTGTTTTTCTGCATCTGTTAAGATCAAATCTGCGATAACAGAAATTATATTAGTGGTTCCATCCAAGAATGAAAGGTTATATAAATTTAAGGTTATATTTTATGTAAATTAATAGCATGGTTTTTAAAAATGTACCTGGATTATTATGTTGTTCTTGTTTCTTCCGCTCTATGTCTTCGATATATGTATAAATATAAATATAACCACGCCATGAAATAGATACAGACATTGATACCTTATTCATCTTCCTACTGGACCATTTATATATATATGTATAAATATAAATTATTATATAATATATATAATATGTGTATTTATAGATTTGGGTATATATCTGATAGGCCTATTATTCAAATTATTATATTTTGGCTCGTTGGGTTTTTTTTGTTAAATGTTGTTTTTAAGTAAATAAAACTTTCCTAGAGTAATCATCATTAAAAATAAAATGTGAGGATTCTTTGGACGGTGGTTACATTTTCTTCTTATTTTGAAAACATGTCAAATAAAAACCTATAATATTTCATATTTTGCACTTTATATTTATATACTATATGTTTTTAGTTTTAAAAAAAAAATTAGATGGGTCGAAGTGAAGCGAAGCAAGTAATTCGCAAATATTACGAAAAATATTCGAATATTCGAAGTTCCGAATACTCAAAAATTTACGAATCGAAGCAAATAGCAAAATCAACTATTCGGTCGAGGCAAAACAAATAACAAATATCACAAATTTTCCGAATATTCGCTTCGTGCCCGGGGCTAGATCTGTGTAGTCTCTAATGATGAGCTACGATTCGGTAGCCGTTTCTAGACGCTGTTTTCTTTATTACCTCGGTTAACAGTTTGCCTTCATTAACGCTGTTGTATGTTGGAAAATAGACATAGAGATTTGTCATCGCATGTTGTAAAGAATTATGGTAAAGAATCATGTTGTATAGAGATTTGATATTTAATAAATTGATTCATTATGGTGGCTGATTTTCGACGTATTAATTGCAGGAAAAAACGACACATAACGTGTGGGCACAAAGACTTAAAAATTGTGTGGTCGATTTTTAAAAGTTAGTCTTTAATGTATAGTAAGCCCAATATAAACGAAAGCCCATCCATCTAATTGACTCCTCCAAATTGGCGAGGATCCAATTATGTATTTACCGTTGTTATAAGGGACGCGCGGACCCTTCATGGATATAAAATTTATTATAATTAGTTTACGATTTTAACCCTGTCGATTTAGAAAAAAGCTCTCTTTCATAACAAATTGAAGGGCAAATTTCGGAATTTTTTGACAAAATTTTCTGATTTTCAATTTTGTACTACTCTTTTAATATTAAGAAGATATTGGTGGAGAAAAAAAAAACAAAAAAGTTTATTATATGTTTTTTTTTTAGTTTTTACAAACAAAAACATAAAAGTAATCGTAAAAGGAAAATAATATATCGACCAGAATTCACAATTATAGTTTTATAAGAGGGAATTTTACTCTATCCTCTTTCTTCTTCCTCTTTCGTGTGTAGAAATTTCACAACCTTTGGAACAATTATAACTCTTCGTCTTTGCAACTGGAGAAGTATCTATACTCATCGCAGGTAAGGTAAAGTATCTAAATTTTCTGTCGGTTGTTCGATTACTGCGTTGATTTTGAATTGTTTTTTGGATTTGGGGTTTTTCTTCCTACCGTGAAATCAAGGGAAGTTTCAATTTTGCTGAGAAATCAAGTGAAGTTTCAATCTTTCGGTTGATAGCTCTACTACAAACCCTTTGGATCTGAAGTTATTTCATTTCGGGATTCACCTGGGCCTGAATGTATTTAATCAGGTTGTCCGATGTGTTTCGGAATAGGATTTCCATAAGCTTGTTTCGGTGATTTGCAATTCGCTAATGTTTATCGTTCTGCTTTGACTCTCCTTTAGCCTATGTGCTTATGTTTCCTTAGATGCCATGTCATATCCACCGCACGAATAACCTGTTGTAAAGTGATGCACATTTTGGTTCTCTGCTCTTGCTAGGTTTGGATATTTCCCTCCAGAAATATACTTATGGCTGGAGAATGTTCGTCCAGTGAGAGTGGAGTTTCATCACACGCAAGCAGTTCTCATGAACAGCAAGACAAGGTTGGCATGCGAGGTAGTAGCTTAATCAGCAGCGTAGCTCATCATATCCCTCTTGATCTAACGATTGAGATTCTGACGAGATTGCCGGCTAGATCTCTTAAGAGGTTCCAATGTGTATCCAAGGAATGGATATCCGTGATCCGAAACCGAGTATTCATTGATTCCTTCTGCTCAGTCTCCCGAACTCGGTCACGGTTTCTGGTCGCTGTTCGTATTGCTGAGAACCGTGTAATCCTCTTATCTACAGCACCCAATGAAACAGAGTTACCATCACCCAATGAAACAGAGTTACGCTGTTGCCAGCTGAACCCTATTCTTTATTCTTCTTTGCATACCTATCTTGAAATGACATTGCCTGGTTTGCCTGTGGACCTTGTTCATTGCTCTTCCATCCATGGATTGTTTTGTTTGTCACATCCTTCAGATCCAGGTCGATTCACAATATGTAACCCTAGCACCAGACAAGTCATAACATTACCGAATATCAAAGCTTCTAGTGGTAGAAGAAGAGAGAACATATCTATGTTCTTGGGATATGATCCTGTTGCTAATGAATACAAAGCATTTTGTAGCACGACTTGGCATGGTGAACCTTTTCAAGAGCACAAGGTTTTAACAATTGGAGGAGGAAAGCTTTCTTGGAGAAGCATCAAAGGTAGAATAACCCCTCGTTATACTGTTGTAACAAATGGAATATGCATCAATGGGATGTTGTTCTACGGTGTGTTGACTAACCGACAAATAGAGAAGAGATCATTGTGGATTATTCGATTTAACCTTAGAGGTGAGTGCATAGGTTCTATCAGCACATATCCGCAGGTCACGAAACATGGATCATTGATAAACTACAATGGGAAGTTAGCCGCGGCTAGTCCCTTGCCAGGTGGTCCTCTCGGTAGTTTTGAATTGTGGGTTCTAGATGACTTCGACAACAAACGCCGATGGCTAAGGACGCAACTAAATGTCTACCCTTTGCTGTTGCGTTTGTCCGGGAATATTGAGTTAAAAGTCTTAGGCATGAACAAGAGAAACGAAGTCGTTTTAGTTCCGCTAAAGTTTCCTCCCAAGCACGAGCCATTGTACATTTACTACAACAACAAAGGAAGAGAGGATCACTTAGTCAGAAGAGTTGAACTTAGAGGATTTGAAGAGTTTGGGTGCAATCATACAAGTGAAGAGAAATGTGTTTGTCAGGTCCTCTTCTCACCGGAACACTTTGAAAGTCTCATGTCTTTATAATTTGTTTTAGTTTTGATTTTCTTTAATTTAAGTTTGTGTTTCTATCTTTTTTTTTTTTTTTTTAACTACAGTACATTGTTTATTTTAAATCCCTGATTTTTCAATTTGTTCATTTGTTTGTTTGTTAAGGTGTGTCAAATCCTTCTACAACTTAAGTTAATATTGTGAATTTGAGACAGAACTGAAGGTCTGCCGCAAAAATCAAATTTATCAATTGAGAAATGTGGGTGCAAGAAACCAGTAATTGATTTTTAATGAACGGAAAGAAGGATTTGGGGAGGACTGGGGCTAGTTTCTCCGACTTAGGCAATCAAGAATATTGAGATCAATACCAGAAATAGTCTTGCTATTACAAAAATTCCCACGAGATCTCCGCACTTCGCTTTCCGCCATTTTTTCAACTTCCTCTTTGATCTCCTCCGCTTCTCAGTAACGGGCCGAAACACTCCTGAGAGGCCCACATCAAACTAAAATGATTCCTAACGCTTAACGGGCTGTGAAGATCGGTCTTCTCCTGATGAGGCCCATGTCCAACAAGAAACAAAAATGTCAATGCCTTTGATTATTTTAAGAATATTAGATTAAATAACACTAAAGTTTTTGTTAATCAAATAATTTACTATGTTTTTTCTTACAAATTTAATGTTTTTTTCTTTTTGAGAAAATTTGGAAAAGTTCGTATTACGTATTTTAATTAAATTCATATTTCTTTGATAAATTCAGTGTTATTTTAATTAACAGTATATAATAAAATACACCTTTGTTGATTTATTATAACATTAATTATATTTGTTTTTCAGAAATTATTTGTATTTTTGCTTTTTAATTCCTAAAATCCCATCTCCTTTTTTTTTCTTCTTTTTTTTGTCGCATTAAAAAAAATATATAAAATGTGAGGATTAACGAATAACTAAAAAAGAGAAAGAAAAATAAATTCCTTTATTTTATTATTAATTTAAGGTGAAATAAAAGGAAAGAAGTGAATCTGGCCTTCAGCTTTTTAGTACATCAGAACTCTTTTAAAGAGAGAAGTACTTTGATATCCCCTTTTCTTCTTCCTCCTCCTCTTTCGTTTCTCGCGACTCCCTCTAGGGTTAGGGTTTGTTGCAATTTCACGCCTTCTTCTCCTTCTTCTTCTGCAATTCGCTACTGGGCAAGTTAATTTCGTTCCAGGGTAAGGTAAAGTATCTCTCTTTTTTTTTGTTTCCTTCGTTTGATTACTATCTTCGATTCTCGTCGATTTCTCTGTTCTCTCGATTTGTTTTTTTGTTTTCTTCTCCACCGTCAAGGAATTTTTCAACGAAATTTCCAACCTTTCGGTTAATTTCTCTACAAACCCTTTGGATCTGTTTTTTTCGGTCCCAATTACTAATTTTCTAGGTTTCGTTTCGTGTTTTGAGTAAAATTTGGGGGTTTTGATCGAATGTATCTGATGGGCAGTGAGATTTTTGCCGAATCAAGTTGTTCCGATAAGTACGATTCCGTGGTTTGCAATTCGTAAAGGTTCATAATTTGCCTGATTGATTCATGTTCATAGCTTGTAGAAGTTTTTTGCCCTTTGACTCTCGTGTAGACTATGTGGTTATGTTTTTTTTTTTTGTTTTTGTTTTTGAAGCTGTGTCACTATTAACGAATCAGTCTCAAACCCCTGTAACCCCTTCCGTGTATATGTTTGAAATCTCAGTTGATTCCTGTTCTTTGGGTTTTCTCGATGCTTATAAGATTAAGCTATTCAAAGCTACAGTAATTCAGCTTTAATGCAATTATAAAGATCATAAATTCGTTTGCTGGGGAATCAATCTGTGTTTTTATTTTTTATGATCTTGTGTCCTTTCGAGTATTGAGTTTCAGGCTTATTATTATTGTTAAGTAATGCACATTTTGTCTCTCTGCTTTTGTTAGGTTGGGATAACTTTTGGTTTTAGAAGATACTAATGGCTGGAGTACTAGCCGGGGAATGTTCTTACAGTGAGAGTGGAGTTTCATCGCACTCAAGGAATTCTCATGAAAAGCAAGAAGAGGTTTCCCGCTGGTATTTTGGAAGAAAAGAAATAGAAGAAAATTCACCTTCAAGGTTGGATGGTATTGACTTAAAGAAGGAAACATACCTCCGCAAATCCTACTGTACGTTTTTGCAGGACTTGGGCATGCGATTGAAAGTGTAAGTTCTTTTTTAACCTCATCGTAGATTCTTTTCTGTGCATTATGCATTTAATTGCTTCAAGCTGGCTTTATCTTTCTTGACATGATCATTTGTTCAACCCATTCCATCAACATTGTGTACACTGTAGAGGTGATAGTTTCCCCTTTAAATATAGGTTTCATATAATTGGAATTTGATTTGCTGCTGATGGGTTTAGGCATACCTTTGTATTGATATTAGTTCTAGCCCTTCCAACAGAAAGTTGTAAAAGTTTTGTTTATTTTATCTCAATGTTTATTTCTTTGACATGAATACAAGGAAGAGACAGTTATTAGTGGTGAAGACATAACTGCCACACTGTCCGAATTTTACTTTCTGTAGTTGTAGTCATGGTTTCTGCATTGTTCAGCATTCAATTTTTTCTTCTCTTGGAAAGTGGCTGATATAGTTTTCCAATCAGTCCTCAGGTTACAATAGCTACAGCGATAATCTTCTGTCATCGATTCTTCTTTCGCCAATCACATGCAAAGAATGACAGAAGGGTGAGTTGTTTTGCACCTGAACAAGTTGATCGCTTTATAACTTATGAATTTTGTCTGTGTTGTTTACTATGCTGTAGTCTGGCTAGAATAGAGTTTTAAATATTGAAATGTCTTGGCTCCTTGGTATTCTTTTATATATTGGCTCCATCTCCTTGCCATTTTTCTTGGTAGCTCTAGAGAGCTCATTTCTCTATTCTCACTGATAGTTTTACCGTCACTTTGATGTAGATTTTTCTTTTCTACTTACTCTACGTAGGATTAGTGAACTGTGATGATTGGTATTTGGTACTGATTTATTTATTTACTTTACTTTGCCCTCTCTTTATGTTGTTTCCACAGACCATTGCAACTGTATGCATGTTCCTTGCTGGAAAGGTTGAGGAAACTCCACGGCCCTTGAAAGACGTTATTTTTGTCTCCTATGAAATTATAAACAAGAAGGATCCTGGTGCTTCCCAGAAAATCAAGCAAAAGGTATTCCATCTTACTACTAAACCTTCTCAAATCTGTTGCCTCCGTTTAGCTAGTTATAGATCAATGTATTGTTCTTTCCCCATATATTTTGTTTTATTTGACATTGAGGTTTTAGTGTTAGCTACAGATGTTGCTTCTTTGTTTTGTAGAATCATTATGATCCTGATTTATTTTCTGTTGGTCAGCATGTCAAAATTTATATTGACGTATATCACTTTTGCAGGAAGTATATGAGCAACAAAAAGAGCTTATATTAAATGGAGAAAAAATAGTTCTTTCTACTTTAGGCTTTGACCTCAATGTTCATCATCCTTATAAACCCCTTGTAGAAGCAATAAAGAAATTTAAGGTTGCACAGAATGCTCTTGCCCAAGTTGCATGGAATTTTGTTAATGATGGGTACGTTCAAGTAATATTTCCTTCTAAAGCTTCCAATAATTCTATGTGCCTTGTATTTTCGTCTTCATACAATGAAAAGTGGCTTGCAGTCTGCGGACATCACTCTGCCTGCAATTTAAGCCTCATCATATTGCGGCCGGTGCAATATTTCTTGCGGCCAAGTTCCTTAAGGTGAAGTTACCTTCAGATGGAGAAAAGGTTTGGTGGCAAGAATTTGATGTCACACCCCGACAATTGGAAGGTAAGTACAAGTACATGATGAAATTGGTTTGACAGCTCTTTTTTTCTTGGTTGACTTTCATTCCCTTTTTGAATATGATTTTAAGAGTAATCGCCTTTTGTATTATCTCAGATGTTAGCAACCAAATGCTTGAGCTTTATGAGCAAAACCGTGTCCCTGCATCTCAAGGAAGCGAAGTCGAAAGTAGTGTAGGTGGAGGGTCAGCTCAGAGGCCAGGCTCCAGAAATGCAGTTTCAACCGATGACCATGCTGGTTCCAGGCAAACATCAGTACGTTCAACCCATGAACATTCAAATTCTGATAATCATGGGGGTTCATCAAAAGGAGTATTGAATCAGAACAATAATAATGGGGTTGGTGAGGCAGCTAATGCCAGTGTCGATCGCAAAGAGGAGATAGAGAGAGAAACAAAAGAAAGCAGCCTAAATCCTGAAAGTCATCTACCCCCTAAGGACAATGTGAGAGAAGCCCCTTATAACTCTAGACCTTCAGTTGAGGGACTTGGAAAAGACAACTCAGAAAGAGAGGGTGGAGAGCTTCAAGATGATGGTGCTGCTCATAAATCAAGAAATGTTGATGCGGGTGATGCCCCAATCAGCCAGTCGCCAAAAGACTTGAAATTGCTTCGAGATAAGGTGAAGGCTAAACGAGAGAAAGCTAAGAAGTTGCTAGGTGAAAGGACAAGGAAAAAGGATTTGATGGATGAGGATGATTTGATTGAAAGAGAACTGGAAGATGTGGAACTAGCTGTTGAGGATGAAAAGACGAAGGAAAGGAAAGTACAGAGCAGGCCAAAGGTCGAGAACTCTGACGTCGTGGGCACAGAACATGGTGAGATTCTAGATGTTAAAGGAGAAGTAAAAAGTACTGAGGAAGGGGAAATGGTAAACGATGTGTCCCAGATGATGCATAGCAGAAAGAGAAAAATGGGAAGCCCCCCAGAAAAGCAGACTGAAGGAAAGAGACGCCACAGTAGTGAAAATGGTGAAGAAGGCCACAACAAGACAAGCAGAGGTAGTAGTCATCATGGTGATAGAGAGCACAGAAGACACTCGCAAGAGAATAACCATTCATAAGAGAGGTAATGATTATTAAAACTGCTACTCTTTATATTCCATCTTATGGTCTTTTCAAAGACCTTTAGCACTTTGATGCTCAACCATGTGAACATGACTTCTACATGGGTCGGTTCAGTCGTTGGAACTGATGCTCAATGTATTTTATGTTGATTATATATATTTGTGGCATTTTTGCACTATCCAACGGCCTGAACAAGGACTCATCATCCGAAAAGGATATTGAGAAGCATAATTAGGTTTTCCTTTTAATAACTACTCCATGCTAGGGAGCTTATAAGTATGCATTATCACCTTCTTTTTTTGCTTAATCTATAACCGGGCAATGGTTTGATTCTGTTAGTGTTAGGCAACTTCATACTTTCATTTTTTTCGTTGTGTGCGCAAATTTCATACTTACCTTTGCTTCTCACTGGGGAAAAAGTTTCATCAACTATGGTAAGATTAGAGTCAGGTCGTAGGAAATGAAGATTGTGGTTTTTAAGTCCATAATCACTTGATAACTTGTCTGTTACAGTATACTTGTTCTGATGAGTTTTACTTTTGTGTGGCTTCTCCAGAATTTTGTTATTACAATCTCTTTCTAAGTAATATTGGATGTAAAAGATAAACCTTTGTACTGTATTGAAGTAAATTCTGTACTCTAATCTCTCAGATTTTGGCTTCTTCGTACTTTAATCTTTGTACGTTCTTATGTATTATATACCCATCTCAGAGGTTCCATTTAATCCAAAAGGATAAAAGCGATATGTAAAGAAACATAATTCGATTACACAATCCAAAAGAGAAGAAGAGATAAGAAAGGAACCATCACCACAAAAAGTTGAAATCTTTACGTAAGGACCCAAAATTTTACTGTATCTAGAGAAAGAGAGAGAGATAAGTTTAAAGCTCTGTGCTTTACTTTATGGTAAGAGCATAATGATCATTATCAGTGGAGACCTTTTTGGTATGAATCAGCAGAAAAAACAGAGAACGTAGCCATGGAAATTGCTTCTTGTTCGATTCTTAACAATCTCAAACTTTCTTGTACCACCAAGGCTTCTCTTTTCAATCGATACCTGAGCGAGCGATCCTCACACGACACTGGAAGTGGAAGAAGACGCAATTTCTTGTCTTTTTCCAGTTTCCAAGGAAAATCCCAGATTCTCGGAAAATGCTTGCGATTGCAGAGATACTCTTCGGTTTGCTTATCAGCGGGCCGAGAAGACGTAAACCCATCTGAGGAATTCGCCGTAATACTTGAAGTTGATGGGTAAGTTGTTGCGATTAAGACAAAAGCTTCAAACTTTATGATGAGATTGTTATGGGTTTAAAGCAACTTCTTTCTTTTGGTTCAGTGATGGTTAACTTTGGTTTTGTTTTCAGGGTTATGATTGATACATGGTCAAGTAATCGCCAAGCTTTCAATGTAGGTATGGTTAAAATCACCCATTCTTTCAGAGGATTTTTACAAAGTGAATGTCTTCTCACTTTTTTTCTGATGTTGTTGCCTCTTATTGTGAATACCAGCTTTTCAAAAGCTTGGGCTCGATTGTGCAAATTGGCCTGAACCAGTTTATTCAGACCTCTTAAGGTATAATATCTAAGTTTCTGACTTGTGTGTTTTCCGTTTGGCTTATGGTTCATTGAAGTCTGCTTTGAAAGAGAATCTATTTGTTTCCAGTCATCTCTCTTTCCGTTCCTTGGATTCTGTTTCTAGGGATTAAAAAAAGAATAATTCTTAAATCAATCAAACTGTTTGTGCTTCCTTTTTGTCATACCCTCACAAACAATGGCTATTTCCCCTTCAATTATGAGTAGACATTGAAGTTGAGTTCTTTTTACAATTGCATTTCGTTTGTCTGAAACTGTTTTGTCGGCTTTTACCAGAAAGGGTGCTGCTGATGAAGAGAAAATGTTGCTTTTGTATTTCAACCAGGTAAGTTTTTATGCTTAAACATATGATATCACTGAATTGCGCCCACACAGTTATAAAATCTAACACCTTTGTTTTACCTCTTTTAGATTGGTTGGCCTTCGTCGTTGCCAACTAGTGAGAAAGCTAGCTTTGTAAAAAGTGTATTGCGAGAAAAGGTTGCATGCATACTTGGACTTGATGTTCTTTTCAACTAATTATATATTTCTCTTCGAAGTTAAGGTTTGATAACTCCATCAATTTCGTAACGCCAACTTGTTTGTTGGCAGAAAAATGCAATGGATGAGTTTTTGATGTCGAAAAGCTTACCTCTGAAATCTGGAGTCCAAGAGTGAGTCTCTGATGATATCTCTTTCAAAACTAAAACAAAGAATTAGAGATTTTTTCCTATGCTTGTAAAAACTGTTTTACATTTTTGAGCTGTAGGTTTATCGATAGTGCATATGCCGAGAGAGTACCTGTTGCTATTGTAACAGCCTACTGCAATAGTGGAGACAAAGTAGCCTTGTAAGTAGTTAAGCTCCCAAAAAATATACTTCTGCAATTTATAAAGTTGTTTGTCCTATGCATATCATGTCATTAGTTCTGGTTGCTCAAAGATACACAAATTTTAGTTCTCATGGAGATCGCTATGCTCCATATGATTTCAATACAATCCATGATATTCTCAAAGGTTAACTTGTTGGATACAGCAGTAACCTTGGAAATTGCTTCTGAATGTTAAATTTCATGTTTTTTTCTTTCTATTTGTGATTATTTAAACTCACTCACTTATTACAAAGACCGGAAAATTGCAAGGTGAAAAGTAGTACAAAACAATCCATAAGCATATTCTTTCTGTTATTTGTAACAAGCTTGAACGTTTTTGTTTCTCTTTTTATGATGCAATTAATTGCAGATCAATTGTGGAGATGCTTGGCCAAGAAAGACTTCCAAATGTGAAAATTATAGGAGAAAATGAGGTAGAACAGAGTATGTATGGACAACTTGTTCTTGGCAAAGGGGTTTCTTCTAGTCTAGAGGAGCAACTAGTGAAGGAAGTAAAAAAAGCAGGTACAGATCTTGGAGACAATTTTGCAAATACTTTTGTTGTATCTAAGATCTTCCTTGTAACTGTAGTAAATATCTCATCTTCTTAATTTCTGTTTGACTAGCGTCCGCTGAGAAACAGAGGATAGCAGAAGAAATTGCATTGATGCTGAAGCTAAGTGTTGATATTGACACAACCTCATCTGAGAGGTGGGACTTTCTAAACTTCTCTACAAAAAAATCCAATTTTCATACCTTGACAAGATAAGTGATGTCTTCTCATTTTCATTTTTACTCTCTCCAGATTGGAAAAGATTGTAGTTGCATTGCGTGCTGCTGCAGAACACGCAGGATTACCTGTAAAAAACTGTGTACTTGTTGCTGGTAGTCAACCTGGAGTTTCTGCTGCAAAAATGATAGGCATGCCGTGTGTAGTCATGCGAAGCAGGTATTATGATTTCGGTTTCTGATGTTTTTTTGTGGATATTCTACACAACTAAAGCCTAAAAGATGCTTTCTGGAGCATTGTTCATTTGCTCAGTTTCTTTTGATCTTTACCATTCTTATATTTCTGCTTGTAGTTTGACTGCAAGAGCTGAGTTTCCATCGGCAAAAGGTGTAATGGATGGGTTTGGAGGTGCAGACCTTACAATCGCAAAACTTAGGAACAAGATTAAGTCTTGAAAGTTGTCTGAAGTTCAGAATCTGGAAATACTGTCGAGATATTTGATCACTTCTCCAAGTTTTTGTGAAGTTTTCGACTTGATGCATATCAATAGCTATACATGATGTACAATTTGATTCTTTGTAATGTACTGGAATACTCGTGCGGTTCATTTTAAGAACAGTGATTTGGGTGTCTAGGGCAAAAACGTTAAATTTTGTACCATTTCAATTTACAGGATTAACTGATAATACAAAAAGCATAGCAGACCAAAAAACTACTAAGAGGAAGAAGACTCTCAAAAAGCATGTCCATTGGTTAAAATACTTATGGGGATATTTTAACAATTATATAATAATAAGTTAAATAAAATTTAGTAAATTAAATTTGGGGACTTAGGCATTTCGTTTAAGGCAGCATGATGTCGTTTGTCCTTATGATTCTCATTTTTCGATTAACAGAGATCGATTAACGATTTTAAATGGCTGTTAACTCCTCTGTTAGAGAATTTGATTTGACGACATGCTTAATCTGGATCAGTCAACAGAAAATAGTGATTTAAAAGTAACGTCAACGAGAAGTCTATGATTTTAATGGCCACAGTGGAAATCGAATATTAAAATTGCCAAAATTTGTAAGTTCGGGATTTAAATAATATTTTCCCCAATATATAATATGACATTTTGTTCTTTATGTTCTTTAGAGTAGATAAAGAAGAAATGAAGAGTAGAACAGTTTGTTCCTGAACCTAGGGGTTGGCAAAATAAGCCTTAACCTATGTAAACAAATAATTTAATTTACTAAACAAAAAAAAAAGGAATTATTAATTTCTAAACATAGCTTACAAAAACTTCCACACTATGACCATCAAATATTCAAATTTATCAATGCATTATAACATATCAGTTTTTCAAAATTTCTCGAAACCAAATATTACAGACTGGGAACTCCTTAGACCACCTCCAACAATGATTCTCAGTGGACTGCATGGACAATTTCAGTTTTAAAAAAAAAATCAAAATAAATATAAAAGAGGATAGAGACATATTGTATTAGAGATGTTTAAAGTAACAAGAGAAGTTATCGTAATTTAATTTTGTAATTAAAATTTTTTTCTTTCTGAATTTGTACCAATCAAAAACATACACATGTGCACGAGTCTCTCAATGGTTTCTCAAAAGCTCTCAAACGAGAAACGTTTCAGCATCCTCTCTCATACTTTTTCTTTTCTTAATTTATGTTGATTGTGAGATACTTTTTCTTAAACCATTGATGACATGCTCTTATAGAACTCCATTAAGAACCTTTATGGACACATGTCCTTCACTTATTGACCAGTTTTTAATTTAAAATTAGAATTTAAATATATAATAAATTATTTTAAAAATATTAATATTATATTACTAAAAACCTTAAATGAGTAACTCCACTATTGGACGTGCTCTTAGAAGTTAAGAACAAACAACTAGAGCATCTCTATTGCTTACTTTTTACATGTGTCTAAAAAATATATTTCATTTTGATATTTTTTGTTTAGAAATGTTTTTAAAATATGCAAAAGTGCCTTTAAATGTCTATCTAGAGACACTTTTGCACATTTTTAAAACACATATATTTTTTAAAAAATAAAATTAATTATAAACAATTTGTAGAAGCCAATCAGAAATTACCAATACAAATGGTTTATTAATAGATACTGTATATCTTTTCTGTGCTAGCTAGTTAAACTGTTCTCTCAAACAGAGTCACTTAAGTTTATGGCAACAAAATAATAATCTTTTTTTATCTGATTTAATAATTTTATTAATTCTTTGTTTATTGCAAAATTTTCAGCCAATTAGTAGAAAACACATTTAAATATTATATCTTATGAGCTGTTAAAAAAAAATATATTATATATTTTAAGTATTTATTAGTATTTATGGCTTTATTATTATTATTAGTATTTATTATATAAAAATATAAGTAATAAAAAATTAAAAGATATTAAAAATATAATTTGATATGATTTGAAATATATTAAGAGATTTTGTTAGAAATAACCCTTTTGAGGTATCTCTTTTTAAAAATATCCCATATATTAATTAGAAATCTTCTAATTTAAGATAAAAATTAAAGACGTACTTAAGTTAAATTACATTACAATTATTAAAGTACACGAAAAAGTTATTATATTATATTTATGACAGATTTAGTGAATTTTTCGCAATAGAGATAGTAAATCGAAAAAGTTTTTAAAGTAAATTGTGTAATAAAGATATTAATATTAAGCTGTCAAAAAAGTAAATAGATAAAGATAATAATATGAGATTGGTGAGAGACTACATATGCTCTTATAAATAAGGTGTATGCAAACTAACAAATTTCCATCTAAACAGTTTTAAAACTTCTCTCAATTTCATAATCTTTTATTATGGCTTCCAACTACAATATGCATACTTCTTCACGAGTAGCTATCATTGGTGCGGGTGTTAGTGGTTTAGCAGCTGCTAAGCACTTAGCCCGACACCGTCCACAAGTCTTTGAAGCCTCTGATTCTATTGGAGGTGTTTGGAGAAAATGTACGTATGAAACGACTAAGCTACAGTCGGTTCGAGTAAGCTACGAATTCTCCGACTTCCCTTGGCCGAACAGATGCGAAAGTAGCTTCCCGACCTATGTGGAGGTGTTGGATTATTTGGAAGCTTATGCAAAGCATTTTGACCTTCTAAAATACATAAAACTTAACTGCAAAGTCGTTGAGGTTAGGTTCATCGGTGATGGTCAAGATTTACATATGGGAAACATCGGTGCGTACGGCAACTTGTTGCCAGGGAAACCTGTCTGGGAAGTTGCTGTTAGGACCGAGCATGGTGATATTAAGGTATAATACGTCTGATATCATATGTTCATTTATTGTAGAGAAATACTATCAAATAGCACCAAATTAAATATGTTTTGTATTGTTGCTTGCAAATCCATATCTATGTCATATATGTTCATTTATTGTAACGTTTTGTTTTGTTTTTAATAATATGCATTTGTGTGTGTGCATGCAGTGGCATGCATTTGTGTGTGTGCATGCAGTGGCATGCATTTGAGTTCTTGGTACTATGTACTGGAAAATACGGTGATGTACCAAGAATCCCAACGTTTCCGGTGAAGAAAGGACCGGAGATATATAAAGGAGAAGTGTTACATTCCATGGATTACTCCAAGTTGGATAAAGAAAAGGCTTCTCTTCTCCTCCGTGGCAAGAACGTGGTCGTGATTGGTTCCAAGAAATCGGCCATTGATTTGGCGTTAGAGTCCGCTTTAGCTAATCAAGGTATAATAAATAATATATTACATGATTTAAATTTCATAAAAATATTTTAAACTAAACAATGTTTTTGAAAATATTTTAAGGAGAAGAAGGGAAAACATGCACAATGGTGGTGAGAACACCACATTGGGTGATCCCACATTATTGGGTTTGGGGCTTACCATTCTTCTTGTTCTACTCAACTAGAGCTTCTCAATTCATTCATGAGAGGCCTAACCAAAGCTTCTTTATAACTATCTTTAGTCCAATCTTCTCTCTTCTGGTTTGTAGATTCAACTTCAAAACACTCAATTTCGTATCTCCTACATGATCATGCAATCCTTCTAATTTTTTTAAACCATATATATCTTTGACAAACAGCGTGCCGCAGTTTCAAGATTCATCGAATCATATGTTTTATGGAAGCTTCCTTTAGAGAAATATGGTCTTAAACCGGACCATCCATTCCAGGAAGACTATGCTTCTTGTCAAATGGCGATCATGCCCGAGAATTTCTTCGACGAAGCGGATAAGGGAACAATCCGTTTCAAAAGGACAAAGAACTGGTGGTTTTATGATGAAGGAGTTGAGTTCGAGGATGGAACTACTCTAGAAGCTGATGTTGTGATACTCGCGACAGGATATGATGGCATGAAGAAGCTCAAAGACATTGTCCCTGAACCTTTTCGGACATGGCTTGAGTTTCCTTGGGGTATCATACCGTTATACAGGTACGTACACTTATTAACAAACTTGAACTTTTGCTTATATAATATAACGATACTAATATATATATACTAAACGTTCAGGGGAACAATCCATCCATTGATACCGAACATGGGTTTCATCGGACATGTTCTAGGCGGCTCTAATTTGAAGTCATCAGAAATACATGCAAGGTGGCTAAGTCAGCTCTTGGACGATAAATTCAAGTTGCCAAGCAAAGTAAGAGCAACTCCATTGGCATTGTTTAATGGGAAGTTTAAGACATTGCCTATATTTATTGCATTATATTTAATGCAAATCAAGCACTTTTCATAAGCTTTGTTGTCTAAATTAACTCTTTAAGCAAAGACTAAGGGCTACTTATAAATTTATTTTTAAAAAATTAATGCAAAAAAATGAATAAGCACCCTCCCATGGTTCTAACCATTGGAGATGGTCTAAAGATGTTGGATCAATTCCTCAAAGAAATGGATGTTATGAGAAGATCAAGCAGATTCTATAGAAATCATTGTTTCTCCACTTTCAGCATTCAACATGCTGATGAGTTGTGTAATGACATGAATCTGAAGCCTTAGCGTATAAAAATGAATAATGTATAAGACCATTTCATCCTAATATGATTTTATGTATGGTTTGCCTTAAAAATAAATAAACTAATGTTTAAGTTTTCTCGTTTCCTTCTTTATGATAAGTGCATTGGAGATTGATTCCAATTTGATTTTGTTTTTCCTGTTTTGTCCTTTCTTTTTGCTTATTTTTTTTTTAAGATTAGTTAAGATTAGTTAAGAATGAAACATAAGTTTCTTTACTTTTTTTAGTCTAAATTATTATATTTGAAAATTTTCATCTTTATATTAACGTAATGTCTAAATTTAATTGGTTGGAATTTTTACACTTGTTAAAATCATAGCGGAGATGTGATACATGTCATGATAATGTAAATTTTGAAAACAAAACTTTATATCATACGATATAAACAAATATAAGTAATAATAAATTAAATATATTTAAAATCTTATTTGGTGTGAATATAATCTTCGATTTATGATAAAATGTAAGTATTTAAGTTATATCACATTTGAAATATTAAAGTACATGAAAAAAATCATTATATTATTGAGAGATTTAGTGGATCTCTCTCGAGTAGAGATAGATAATCACGAAAAGTTTTAAAACTAGATTGTAAAAAGATAAGAATATTATATTTGTGAGAAACTTTAGACCACCTACATCTCTTTACACTAATGAAAGGTACTAAAATGACAATAAAAATATATTTTATTTATTTTATTTTTTATTACTTTAATTTCTGAATATTTGACATGTGACCGTTTTTCTTTAGTATTGTTTTTAAATGTTTTCTTTTTAATACCGCTTCTTTCTCTCTTTTTAACTTTTTTTTTAAGTACCTTTTACAAAATGGCCGTTGAACATGCTCTATGCAAATTAACTTGATTTCTTAATAGTTTCTATCTAAACAATTATAAATATTCTCTCTATTTTCATAATCTTTTATTATGGCTTCCAACTACAATATGCATACTTTTTTCACGAGTAGCTATCATATTCATAGGTGCGAGTGTTAGTGGTTTAGCAACCGCTAAGCACTTAGCCTGTCACCATCCACAAGTCTTTGAAGCCTCTGATTCTGTTGGAGTTGTTTGGAGAAAATGTACGTATGAAACGACTAAGCTGGAGTTGGTTCGAGTAAGCTACAAATTCTCGGATTTCCCGGCCGAACAGAGGCGAAAGTAGCTACGCGACCTATATTGGATTATTTGGACTCTTATGCAAAGAATTTTAACCTTCTAAAATTTACAAATTTTAACTACAAAGTCGTAGAAGTTAAGCTCCTCGGTGTAGGTCATGATTTGCATATGGGTGACCTTAATCTGAAGCCTTAGCGTAATTCGTCGAAAGATGACCGACTTCATTATAAATAATTGATACATCTGGGATTGTCTTTCATCCTCAGATTAGTAATGTATAAGACCATTGCATCCTAGTCCTAGTTTGCTTATATATATTTCCATCCTAATACTGTATGCTTTTTATGTATCGTTTGCATTAAAAATAAGTGAAATCATGTTTAAGTTCTCCTGTTTCCTTCTTTATGATAAGTACAACAGCATAGAGCTTGGGAAGCTCGGACCCGGTCAAGACCTGAACAAGAAGGAACAATGACTTTGAGCTTCTTCATGTCATGTTGCCATCATATCTTGGAGCTTCTAGGGTAGTTCCATCCTCGAACTCAACCCTTTCATCATAGAACCACCAAGTCATTGTCCTTTTGAAACGGATCATTCCCTTATCAGCTTTGTAAAATAAATTATCTGGCACAATCGCCATTTGACAAGTAGCATAGTCCTCCTGGAATGCATGGTCCAAAGATCTGTACTTATTAAGTCTATAGCCTCAGGCAGAACGCATCACAAAATTCAAAAAACAAGCTTCAAGAAACATAATTTGGTTCATAGGAAAGCTATTCCAGGATTCAAATAGACGGAGCTACTTATTTCTTCAAGGCTTTATTCAATATGATATATTATGATGATTTTTCAAGCCAAGACACACTACCTGTATATATATAACTATAGTACGATTTTTATGAAGAACATTGTCAGAACCGACATAGCTTGTTCTACAGTAAATCGTGCACTTCTAGTTGGTTTACATTTGAGAGATCTCTGTTTCTTGTACATTGTTGGTGTTTCGTCTCCGAAGATCTGCCGGGCTTGAGTGTTCCGAATCATCACCAGCAGCCGCTGATATGCTTGATGCGACGGATTCAGATATTGTGCTTGAGATGGAATGTGATGGAGATTGCTGTTGGTAGCTTTGGGAAGCTGAGTATTCTGGTGCTTCCTGAGTTGTTTTCCCTTGCGCTTCTTCCGCTAGCTTTCTTAGGAGATTCATGACAGTTGGAAGAAACTTTGACGTGACAGAGAGTACTCCAGCAAGCTAACAGATGCAGGAAACATGGTGTTAAGATAATATCTGCTTAAACTAATTGTGTTTGGAACAATGGAAGCTTAGCAATAGCTTACTGCGCCGTGTTGAAATTCCCTTGGAATGTCAAGCTGCACCCATAAGGCTTTGGAGAGTAAAAACGCCACGAAGAAACCCAAGAGGTACAAAGGATTCCTGTTCCAATAAGATGAAACATGCCAATTAATCTAAATAGCTGAAACACTTAGGGAGAATCTTGAATGAATAGTAAAAGTGTGCAAGGAAATTCATATTACTTCAAAAGCATCATGAATTCATTGAAACCAAGGACAATCATCAGCACAATCGCCCAAGCCGGGGGAAGCCAGTTGTTATTTCGCTTGTGAGCCTCCTAAAGAATAGAAATAAAAACGCATCATTGACTAAATTATGTATTTATTTTTTCTGTCTATGACTAAATTATGTTTATAACACATAAATTCTGAGGAAGATTTGCAAAAATCACCTGTGCCGAAATAGCTTGGGTTACAGTGTACTCAGTCTCAGATTTAAACTGTCTCCACAGTGACTTACACTGTACTGGCGTCAGAAGTATATTTTTTGGAGGAACCTACACACACAAAACCATAAAATTATGGTGGAGTGGCATCTCAGGAGCCACATGCCAAACATGTCCTAATTTTGGTGGAACGAATAAAGAATATATGGTAAAGTGGACCAATTTGGTTAATTTGGTATTCAAATTAGTGTAATATCTTAATAATTGTCACATTTGTCAACCAAATTACAATAGAAACCACTTTCTTAGACTGTTTACCTCTTCCCAAGAGCTAGATGCAAGTGGATCCGCTGAAGTTCCTATGCTTCTGTTGTGTGAAGATGCAACAGAAACAGTTCCATCCATGAGAGAAGAGAAAAGAGTACTCTCAATATTGTCTGATCTTTCATCCAAACGTATTGCAGCCATCACAGATAAAAGACTTAAAGCCTGCAGGATAGCAACAGATGAAGCGAGTTCCAAGACATCACTTAGCCCCATTCCCCATTAGTTTTAAGAAGTTACCTCTGCGCGAGCATCTTTTGTGATTGCTCTAATATCCTCTTTTCCAGTCCAGACCCGTGGCATTGAGTCTTTGTCATGACTGAAGACTGTTGAGAACCTAAAATGTGTGTGAAATAATATCAAGCAAAGAAAACTGAAAAGGATGTTATTAATAGGAGTGTACTCTGATCTTTTTCTTACCTATCTTTCATTCGGATTAGAACTTTAGCAGCTTCTTCTCTTGCCTTTTTCTCCACTAAGCTCTGAGAAGAATCCCTTAGATTCTGAACCATAGTATCAATTGTAGTGTGATTTAGCTCAAAACCAGTAACCGCATCCAGAAAATCTGTAACAGCTGTTTCAGTCTCGCGTTTGAGAAGCTTTCTTATGGAAGGCCACGTATCCTTTCCGCCAGCTTCAAACAAAGACTCGACAGGTTCACTAAGTGCTTGAGATAGCCGTTTCTGCTAACCGCCAATAAGCAATAACATATTTCAATAAGAACTCAATAAATCTAGGAAATTAAATGAAGAGAAAACCAAAACAGAACCTCATAACTGGCAATTAATTCAGATAGTTTAGCAGTCCGAGCAGAAGAAGTGTGAGAATCGATGTCACGACAAAGTTTCTCTCTGATTTTTGATGCATCCCAAGTTGCTTGTTCAACCACAGCATCTGAAGACATGAATACAATTTATAAACGGAGGTATTCTCATGTAAATGTAATTGTTTTTTTTCTGGCCAAACCAATTTGTTTCTCACGAGGAAACTCTACTTTTGAAGCACAAAACGAAATAGGAACTCTCACCTTTACATCCTTTGTCAAACACAAGCAGACAAGACTGTTGAGAGTCCCGCACAGCTTTTGCGAATCCTTCTCCTTGACTTAGAAACTGTTCCAGTCGCATCTTAAAGGATTCCAGTGCATTGGACCGTAGATGGCCCAACATGGTAGCATAAGCAGAGTACACGAACTGGAATTTTTAAAAAAAGTTGAAAATAAGAGACAATAATCATAACCAGGTCCGGAGTCGATACTAATGCCAACCCAAAGACGGAAGAAGCCTTACATCCAAAGCTTTCAGTTTCAGCTGTAGACGCTTTTCTTTTCGTACTCCTTCATCAAAATATATTGCCTCTGCGTCGTATCTAATAATGGGTAAACAAAACATGATTAGGCAAATTTACTTGGCTCGGGAATTAGATACTTCATGAACCAAAAGAAAGAGCTTACTCTGAGAAGTATTTTTCAAGGATAGAGCTAAGCTTTCTGCCAAAACCAGGAACTAGACCACCTTCTACGGCTTCTTGCAACTCCAACCAGCTCTATATAAATTTTACCCCATTATGTCTCACAAAACATTTAAATCAGCAAGAAAAAACTGAAGTAGGTAAGGAGGCCACAGAAGCAAACCTTATCGGTTGCCAAGTTGTGCAGCTTCTCATTCGCTATCTCTTCACACCGAACAGTGGCAACCATTACCTTCATAAAACAAAACAACATTAGTACACAAGAAATCAAAACATGGTTTAACTACATAGATTTTAATGAATAGAAGACCTTGTGAGCAGGAAGGTCCAAGTCTCTATTTTCTTTTATAACTTTCCAAATCTGCTGGGAGCTGAAAGAAAATCCTGAAGCAGGAACGACACCACGTCTATCACCAGCAAGTCCCCCAGGTGAAATGGAATGGAAAAATCTCTGCCTCAACTCAGCAACCTACATATTTAGAAGTTTGCATGAATCAAGAGAATCGGCCTTAGGTTTGCTTTGATGCTTCGAAAAGAGAAGTGTTTTACATATAAGAAGAATACCTCTTCCTTGAACTTTTCTTCTTTCTCTTCATAGCTTGATAATGCAACAACCTTTACCTACAGGCATATATAGTGCGAATTATCAAATAAGGAAAAGTTGAACAGGTATATTCCTGGAAAAATTAGTAACTATACAGCAGTCATCAGACTGAAATTCATCATATGAAGCATCATTTAAGCAGGAAGAGGAAATCCTTACATTGAAGAATTCACTTAGAGCTGTATTCTTGTGGGCTTCGGGCTTGCGAACTAAATCCCATATCTGCAACAAACCATAGTCAGTACCCAAACTTCAGTGAGAAGAAAACCTTTAAATGAAAGAATTTGAGAGAGAGACTGCATGTCACCTTCTGAATATCTTCCCTTAAAAGAGGTTCAAGCTTCTCTAGCGGAGTCTAAGGAGAAAATCATATGTCAATCGAAGAAATATAACTTCACCATCAAGAATCATATTCAATTGCAAATACCTTACCCTTGTTTTATCACGTATGACAAAAAGAAGAGTTGTTTTTCGAGGGCTAAACAACCGCATCATGACCTACAAATGCAATAATGACCAAGTTATTGAACCTATTAGTTGAACGTGAATGTTCCATATGCAAGCACTTCATGATAGTGATACCTGGAAAACTGTCTTCAGCAATGGTTTGTTTGACGCCTGTTCCCTTCCAATATCATGGCACCACCTATGAAGTTCATTATTTCGTTAATAATCTAATAAACAGTATATCTATGGCACAAACCTTATATTACTTAAGATTCAATCATGCCTGTGCAGGTGGATCTTAAATAGTTTATTCGAATTTGAATCTAACAGACTGAATAAGATCCAGAAAAGATGAAAACCTTAAAAGTATCGATGGATTCATCAGAATTATATCTATCATCGTCTAACACTAGTTGTTTATCTTTCTGCTCCCAAGTTCAAAATATATCAGTAAAATTTATCAAAAGAAGAACCAAGAAGATATAAACTCACATGTTTATCAGTACAATGTCGGCAACAGCTAAAGCGAACAGGGCACTTTGTTTCTCAAATGTAGTATCATCCTGAAAATTACAGGAACCGTTATCCGTTAGCAAAAAGAATTGGAAGAGAAATGTTAGATACACATAAGAAAAGTACCTGCAAGATAAAGTATCCTTAAAATTTCGAAATTTCTGACAAACTCTTAGATAATTAGCTAAAACCATATTCTTTGGTTAGAACTTAATGTATAGTAGCATCTATTGCTCTGTCCTTCGGTCATCTTACCTCGCCTCTTTCTCTCCCATCAGTACCCTCCAAATCCATGGCAACTGTGAAAGGCTCAATACCAACACACCTAGCCATCCAAATACCTTTGGTTGTTTGACTCCTGCAAAGACATTGACAACAACTCACCAAGTCAAACAAATTTCAACCCTAAAAATAGAATTGCCACAAAAAGAAAAAAGATTTGAATAATGACAATTTGCTAACCTTCCCGCAAAAGCATCCATTTCCCTAAAATTAGTGTTGAAAAGATGATTCAAAAGTGTACTCTTCCCTGAAACGACATACAAGAATTAAGATTCTGCAGTTATCTCAATCTGAACTCAGAAGTATAATCTAAGTAACGTTGAGAGGTTCAGATACCCAGATTCCAAAATCAACAAAACAATCTCAAATTATCCAAAAACACTAAAAAAAAGACTGTAACTTTGATTAGAATGAACTAATAACATGAAGCAAAAATCTCATACCACTACTCTGAGGACCCATGATTGCAACAACAGCATAAGAAAGCCCACAATCAGAAAGCTTCGTCTTTTTCACGAAACTATCCAAACCCTTAACGTTAAATTCACCATTCCCATCGATTAGCTGAGTCGAGCAACCCTCATCGTTTGCCCCCATCGTATTATAAAAATTAGAACTTGGACGAATCTACAAAACCCTCAAAAAAATTCATAAAAATCCAAACTTTTCGAATGATGTTTTATACATGCATCATCATCATCATCAGCAAAGTAACGAAACTACTTTGGGGATTATTTCTTGTTCTTACCGGATTTTAGGTCAGTTATAAAATTCGATCGGTCTGTGTAACTTCTCACTGTTGCAGCAGAAGATTTGAGAAACAGAGATCGAGAAAGAAGAAGGAAGAAGGAGATAGAACCGCCTAAAACAGCAGCGATAAAATAAATAAAAATATACGAAGCTTGTTTCTCGAGTTTGTGTCTCTTTTGCTTTTTCTCAAGACGAAAATGATTTAATATATTTTTTATTTTCTCAAGGTTTTTTCTTATTTTCTTTTTGGCTCTTTCTACTTTCTAGGAGATTATGGATTACTTTGGACAAAAATATTTCCTCATATATATACACGTATACTAGAAAATAAACTAATTTTTTTTTAATTATATTTACAACCTCTAAAAAAATAGTTGAAAAGAAAAAAATTTGAAATGTAAAATAAAATTATCCATGAAAATATATTTACTATATGATCATTTTTAATGAATGAAACTGTTTTTATGGACGTAATAAAAGATTTTACAACTCGACAAAAAAAATATAAAAGATTTTACAAATTCGTTCATTTAAATTCCGAATTTCGTTTTGAAATCTTTTATTTCATCCCATTTTGGTTAATTTGTTTTCATCTAATTTTATGATTAAACTAAATTAATTTCATTATCCCAAAATAATCCATATGTAAAATATTTAGTAGTTACACTTTACATAAATCAATTAATTCAATGACATATGTTATTACATTTTTACATTTGGATAAATATTCGTCCAAAATATTTTCTAATTACTATAATATAAAATTTATAGAGTGCATAGCACGGAACATCATCTAGTTAGTAATATCAAGAACGTTAGATGTAATATTATCCGAGAATAGAAAAATTTAACATGGGTGTGATTGTTTTACAGCTTTCAAAGAAGCAAAGAGTCACTATGTTACCATACAACCAACCATAAAAACCAAATCAAATATGCTTTGCTTTACATTTTAGAATTCAAGCCAAAGAGACAACAATTTTTTTGTCGTAGAGATCATAGTTTCCCTCCATCCCCAATATTATGTTTTATGAGGTTATGACTTGTGAGTATTCTCGTATGATCACAACTCTTATAACCTCGTTAAGGCACGTTCACCTCTTCACTCACCTCTCCATTGATCAACACTTTTACCAACTCCAAAAGGCTTCTCAAAATTTGGTCTATGCTATAATTACGCTTCGAAATAGGAAATCAAACTAACAGTTCTTCAAAGTAATTGTTCCAAAAACGTTCAGATTTAATGATCTTGCAAAAGCTTAGCAAGATAATTCGAGAATTAATTTGTAAAAAACAAGATATATAGCTTCACAGTATTATGCTTTTTCTTTTGGGAAGTGTAACTAATGAACATCTCTCTCGGCAAGGCTATACGTTCCAATACAAAAGGAGCTCAGAATCACTGAAAAGGCCAAAACAATTGAAGTTAACACATGCAAAACATTTACTAAAGTAGGAAGCTCCTGTCTCTTTGATTCTCTGGCAAGTTATCTTTAGACTCTTGATCGAGTCGGAGTCAATGTTATCTTTCTGTTCAGGGAATTTTCCATTTAATGTAAAATAACTTATCACTTTGCTAAAATTGGATTAGTTGAATCTAGAACCAATGTCATAAAAGCTATCTTCTCTTTATGGATCTTTCTTTTTACAACCGACATGGAGGATGAGTCACTAAACCAAGATCTGACACTTTTTTAATGGTAGATTTAAGGCTTAGATGGATTCTAACCCTCTGAAAAAAATAAAAGTAACGAAAACAGAGAAGCTTAATAATGGTGATTGAGGAAAATTGTTGATACATATCTTATATTCTTATGAGTCATAAGTTATGACCATATATATAGTATCATCATCACGACCTAGAAAGGGTTTAAAAGTTCCTCCTTTACAAGCTCCTCGTTTCGTGTTTCCCACGTCTCTGTATCAGATGAGTATGTTACTAAATCGACTTTACCACAATTATAATCGATCACTCTAGCATCATCATGACCGATCAACCACACAACCTTGTAACTCACGACGACACCACTCTGCATCTTCGTAACCAAACCACTGTGAATTTATAATGAATCTCCTTCGGTCAACGTAATAAACTTCGAATAGAAAGAAAATATACTATTTGGCTATCATATATATGAAACTTATCAGCACTCTAAAAATCTAACTATTCTATAATCATTGTGAATAGAGTTACAGGAATCCATCTCTAAGCTGAAAGAGAGTACATTAAGTCACACAAGCAGGACCGGTTCCTAAGTAGAGACTTTCTCTCATTGCACTATAAATAGATGCAATGTAGCATTTGTAAACTGTAAATAAAGAGAAATAGTACCAAAAAACTACTTAAACAGTTCTCCTCTTCTTTGAATGAAGATTCTTGTTATCATCTAAACTTTCATGCATTTGCAGATTCTTCTTCTTCTCATCTAAACTTTTCGGCATTTGCAGATTACTTATGACAAGACTCATTATAGAAGATTTCAAGGCTCTTATCATGTGATCTGCTGAGGAATTTTCTGCTTGCTTTTTCTTTGGTTTTGCATCTCCCTTCATGTGAAACGTACCTTCTATAGTTGGGATCTCAATCTTAACTGAACAAACAAATCTCGGCTCATTTTTTGGCCCTTTTTGTTCCTCAACACTGGAAAGAGTTAATAAGGTACGTTAGTGCTTACTTAAGCACCAAAAGTGAAAAACAGCTAGACTCACATTGATCTTACAAGTATAGTATGTGATTTCTCTACCCAATATTGTAAGAGTTCTAACCATTTTTTGAGATTATAAGACTCTAGACTATTCAAAGACATTAGTTTGAGTTTGGATCATGGTCCTTATTAACCAGTAAGTAGTAACTAGAAAAGAAAGATTCCTGCTAAAGCAAAGAGAAAGGTTGGAAAAAATATACCTGAAAACAGGGTTCGACCACTTATTTTTTGCGCATATCTCAAACAACTTCCCTTTCACATCTTCGGGTTCATCTTCGGGTTCAACTTCCCTATCCTGATCAATAACCATTTGTTTTGTTGTCATTGCATAGGTTGACGGGTTCTCAGCAGCAGTGGACAACGAAGATGATCCAGTCTGTGTCTGAAGCCTTTTAGTAGAGCAAATATCAAACAACTTCTCTTTCACATCTTCAGGTTCAACATGTATACTATTCTCATCAATAACCATTTGTTCTTGTGTCAGTTCATCGGTTAAATGGTTATCAAAGGCAATGGGCAACAATGATGATTCAGTCTGTAATTGAAGCTTTTCAGTGGAGCAAATATCAAACAACTTCCCTTTCACATCTTCAGGTTCAACATGAGAACAATCCTCGTTAATAACCATTTGTTCTTGAGTCATTCCATCTGTTGAAGGCTTCACAGAGGCTGTGGGGATAGAAGATGATTCAGTCTGTAGTTGGAACTTTTCAGTAGAGCAAATATCAAACGACTTCCTTTTCACATCTTCTGGTTCCACTAGTGGACTAACGTCATCAGAAATCTTTTTAATGGGCATACATTCTGACAGCTTCTGCACCGCTTTCTCCGCAGCAAGCAGCTTTGACGTTTCTATATGTTTAGCACACCCAGAAGCTATAAATATATCATCAAGATATACCTCTGTGATATTTTTTCTGATGTCGACATCTTTCGAGTACCTAAAGTCGATTTGCTTGCCGTGTTTATGAGCCAAACGAAAAAGTGTAGCATATTGTGGGCTAGGTTGCAGCCGTAAATCATCCAGTGTATATATTGGCTCGAACAGACCCCTGAAGACCTGCAAATTTCCTTTCTATGTAAAAAATATTGAGAATCATATAACACAAAAACTAGTGAAAGAAACACAACAAACCTCCCAGAGTCGTTGTACATTATAATTCACATCAATATAAACAGCTCCAGCTACAGCATCTACAAGATTAGCAAGAGTTTTTGGGGCTTTCACAGATCTGTATGGATCTGTATCAGAATCATCTTCTTTGCCAATCAACTCTATGAACTCTGTAATCTAAGAGATGACATAAAAACTGATGAGCATATCATAAGAAGAGAGATGTTCTCAACGCACAAGAAGTAGATATTAATTTACCATTTTTTCTGGCTTTTGAACATTGCGTAAACATAATTCGCTGATGCCTTTTTTGACAGCGACACGAGCGCATCTGTCGTTACATGTATTTGCATCTCGCAACATAGACAAATCCTTCGGTCCCAGCTTAGGGTATGTGAGGTACAAGTGTTTCATAAAGGCAAGAGAAAGAGCTGGCTCACCGACTGAGATAAGTCGCTGGAAAGGTGAACCATTGTGTGTTAGCACATCTTTTAGAAGATTCTTATTCACGAAACTGTAATTCAAGATCTTCTCCAATGCTTCAGCTGAATCAGAATCCATATCTGAGCTAACGAGAGATGGATTCTTCGTATCTAAACTTTTCGGCATTTGCAGATTACTTATGACAAGAGTCATTAGAGAAGAATCCAAGGCTCTTATCATGTGGTGAGCTGAGGAGTTCTCTGCTTGCTTTTTCTTTGATTTCAAATCTCCCTTCATGTGAAAAGCACCTTCTACAGTTGGGATCTCAATCTTCACTGAACAAACAAATCTCGGCTCATTTTTTGGCCCTTTTTGTTCCTCAACACTGGAAAGAGTTAAACACAGTAACAAAAGTGTTAAGTCAATATGGCACATTCATGCTTATCTTTGTTTGAGATTATAAGACTCTTGATTACTCATGGTCCTTGTAAAGTAGTGTGTAGTACTTAGAAAAAGAAAAGTCCTACTAAAGCAACGAAACAAGTAGGAATAAGATATACCTATAAATCGGCTTCGGCCATTTATTCTTGCTGCAAATCGCCAACAACTTCCCTTTCACGTCTTCCGGTTCAACATTTAGACTATCCTTATCAACAACCATTTGTTTTGTTGTCATTTCATAGGTTAACATGTTCTCAGAGGCAGTGGGCAACGAAGATGATCCAGTCTGTATCTGGAGCTTTCTACTATAACAAACCTCAAACAACTTCCCTTTCGCATCATCATGTTCAACATGTGGACTATCCTCATCAATAACCATTTCTTCTTGTCTCATTTCATCAGCTAAAGGCTTCTCAGAGGCAGTAGTAGCTGCAGAAGATAATTCAGTCTGTGATTCGAGCTTTTCAGTGGAGAAAATCTCAAACGACTTCCCTTTTGCATTATTTGGACTATTCTCACCAATAATCTTTTCAATGGGCATACATTCTGACAACTTCAGCAACGCTCCATCAGCAGCAAGCTGCTTCGCGGTATCTAGACGTTTAGCACACCCGGAAGCTATAAATATACCATCAAGATATACCTCAGCAACATTTTTGTTGCTGCTTTCTTCATCTTTCGAATACCTGAAGTCGATTCGCTTGCCGTGTTTATCAGCCAAACGAAAAAGCGTAAGGAACGGTGGCTTAGGTTGCTGCCGTAAATCATCCGGTGTATAAATTGGCTCAAAAAGACCCCTGAAGATCTGCAAAAAGTTCCTAACTTGAGAATCATATAAACATAGAATTGGAAACACAAAATCAAGAGAAGAACAAACACAACAGACCTCCCAAAGTCTTAGTTCATCAAAATTGACATCAATATAAACAGCTCCAGCTATTGACTCTACAATGTCAGCAAGAACTTTTGGAGCTTTCACCAATCCACCATACGGAACAGGATCAGCTTCTTTGCTCACAGCCTCTGAGAACTCTTTAATCTAAGATATAGACAGCCAAAATCAAAACACTTGTTCTAAAAATCAGATTTTTATTTTCTAATTTTGTGAAAAACTGAAACTTTAGATGATGACCTTTGTGAAAAGAGAAGGGTTGTGGCGTAAAAGGAATTGGTAGAGGTTGTGATTGACGGCGACACGAGCGAACTTCTCGTTACTGACATTGGCAGTTCGCAACTCACGAAACTCCTTGAGTTTGAGGTTAGGGTAAGTGTTGTGAATGTAATTAGTGAAGGTGACCTCAAGAACAGAGTCGCCGAGTAACTCAAGCCGATCGAATAAAGGAGATGTTTGAGTTAAGGCATCCTTGAGAAGAGTCTTGTTCACGAAACTGTAGTTCAATATCTTCTCCGCTGCTTGCACTGATGAGTCCATCTCCGGCGAAAAAGGCTGATTTAGCAGGTCCCTAGATACGCGGAAAAGTTATATAAACCCCGACATTTGTTAATAACATGAGTTTTAAGCTTTTTGAGATTTTAACCCTTAAACTTTAGTTTTGATAATTTGAACCCCTGTACAATTTTTTTTTTTGAACCCCTGTACTATTTAAAACCATGAATTTAAACACTTACAGTTTATTTTCCAGAATTTAAAAGCCATGTAACTTTAACTTACTTACAAGTAATGAAGAAAGAAGAAAAACACACAAATTTCCTAGTTGTGCATTTGCCTTACTAAACTAGGCGAGCCTCTTCTTCTCACTCACATATCAACACTATATAAGACGATAATAATATACAGTTTTCGAATGATTCAAAAACGATATGTGTATAAAGTTATCTAAGCTAATGGTGGCTCAAAAGTACATATCTAACATTACAAGTCGTCCTTCAGAGAAAATTCCAAGGCTCTTAACATGTGTGTGGCTGAGGAGTTTTCTGCTGTCTTTTTCAGTTTTCTTCTATCTCCCTTGGCGTATAAGGTACCTTCTGCAGTTGGTGTCTCAATCATAGCTGAACAAACAAACCCCCCAGGTTGTTCATAGTTCACAACACTGAACACAGTCAAACAAAAATATGGTTTAAGGCACACACAACAAAAAGAACCAACCTCAATTGATCTTTAGAGCATATGTACATTTTCTCTACCCTTAGATTGTAAGATAATTCAATTATGGATTCGCAAATGCGCTCTGGTTATAGATTAGATATAATCGATTTTCACGAGCTTTTGGCTAAAGTAAAGCAAAACAAGAGATAATTTGACATCTCAAGTGTGTAGGACTAAGATACCTGTAAACCGGGTTTGGCCACTTTCTCTTGTTGCAAATTTTAATCAATTTGTCTTTTGCATCTTCAATTTCAGTGTCTAGTCTATCCTCCTCCATATTTATTTCAACGGGCATACTTTCTGATAACTTCTGTAATGCTTCCTTAGCAGCGCTCATCTTCGCGGCATCTCTAGTACTTTTCTTTTTCCCACGAGCTATAAACTTATCATCAAGGTATACGTAAGCTTTAGTAGCCCCGTTGCCATTTTCCTTATACCTGAAGTCGAAATGCTTGTCGTGCTTTTTACCCAAAGAGAAAAGGGTACAGAGTGGTTGAGGTTGCAACCGCAAATCATCCAATGTATCTAGTGGCTCGAAAAGACCCCTGAAGATCTGCAGATTTGCTTCTATTATTTAATAACTTGAGAATCATATTGAATTAGAAACTAAATCTAGTGGAGAACACAACATACCTCCCAGAGTCTTTTAACATCAAAATTCATATCAATAAAAACAGCTCCAGCTACAGAATCTACAAGGTCAGAGACTACTTTTGGGAGTTTCGCCGATTGAGGAACTGGGTCATTCTCTTTGTCTCCCACCTCTGAGAACACTTTAATCTAAAAGATGACACCAAAACTGTGGTTATCAATCAAGCAAAGATAATACAGAACTGATAACTACAAGAAATGGTTAGTAACCTTTTTATCTAACTTGAATTTGCGGTAAAAGAATTGGTAAATGCTGTGTTTGACGACATTTTTGTTTCTTGTATTTGCTTCTCGCAACATATTCATCTCACTGGCATCGAACTTAGGGTACATGAGGTATATGTGATTGGTGAAGGCGAGTTTTAGAGCTGCCTCGCCGACGAACATCAGCCGTTCGAATAGATAAGAATTTTGTGATAGCGCTCCATTCAGAAGACCCTTGTTCGTGAAAATGTAATTCAAGATCTTCTCCACTCCTTCTACTGAATCAGATTTCTTCTTCGAGCCACAGAGATATGATTCCTTCTTCTCATTAATTTTGTCCGGCATTTGCAGATTACTTATGGCTCTTATCATGTGGTAAGCTGATGAGTTAACAGCTTGCTTTATCTTTGATTTTGCATCTCCCTTTATGAGAAACGTACCTTCTATTGTTGGGATCTGAATTTTAACTGAACAGACTATTTTCTGCTCATTTTTTGGCTCTCTTTCTTCTTCAACGCTGGAAAGAGTTCAACACAGTAACAAAAAGACGTTTTTAAGATGATCCAGCATATTCGTGCTTATTGAGGCAAGTAAGAAACAAAAACCCAAACTCACTTTGATCTTAGATGTATAGTGTTTTATAGCATACATGTGATTTCTCTACCCTAGATGGTACACGTTTCATTATGGTTAGCAAAGGAACTCTCCTTTGAGATTATACGACTCTAGATTACTCAAAGATATCAATATGACTCTGGATCATGGTCCTTGTTGAGCAGTAAGTAGTAAAAAGAAAAGAAATTTTCCTGCTTAATCAAAGAAAAATGTAGGGATAAGATATACCTGAATATTGGCAACGGCCACTTTTTCTTGGAACAAAACTCAATCAACTTCCCTTTTGCCTTGTCAAGTTCAACATGTGAGCTATCCACATCACGAACCATATGTTCTTGTTTCATTTCACTGGTTAAAAGGTTCTTAGGTGCGGCAGACAAAGAAGATGATTCAGTTTGTAAGCGGAGTTTTTTAGTGGAGCAAATCTCAAACGACTTCCGTTTTACATCCTCAGGCTCAACATGTGGACTATCCTCATCAATACTTATTTGTTCTTCTGTTATTTCATCGCTTAAAGGGTTCTTAGAAACGATTGGAAAAGAAGATGATCCAGTCTGTGTTTGGAGCTTTTCCGTGGAGCAAATCTCAATCAGCTTCCCTTTCACATCTTCAAGTTCAACATCTAGACTATCCTCACCAGTAACCATTTTATTTGGTGTCATTTCGTAAGTAGTTCTCCTCTTCTTTGAATGTAGATTATTCTTCTCATCTAAACTTTTTGGCATTTGCAGATTACTTATGACAAGACTCATTATAGAAGATTTCAAGGCTCTTATCATGTGATTCGCTGCAGAATTTTCTGCTTGCTTTTTCTTTGGTTTTACATCTCCCTTCATGTGATAGGAACCTTCTATAGTTGGGATCTCAATCTTAACTGAGCCGACAAATTTCTGCTCATTTTTTGGCCCTCTTTCTTCTTCGACACTGGAAAGAGTTAAACACAGTAAAAAAATGTTTTGAGGTTAATACGGCATACTTGTGCTTATTGAGGCACACCGTAAAAAACAGCTAGACTCACATTTATCTTACAAGTATAGATTTTTAGAGCATATATGTAATTTTTCTACCTAAGATTCTAAGAGTTTTAACCACGGATTAGCAAACGCATTATCCTTCTTTGAGATTATAAAACTCTAGACTACTCAAAAGATATTACTGTAGTATGAGTTTGGATTACGGTCCTTATTATTAAGCAGTTATTAGTAATTACTAATTAGAAAAGAAAGATTCCTGCTAAAGCAAAGAAAAAAAGTAGGAAAAAATTTACCTGAAAACCGGGTTCGACCACTTATTGTTTGCGCAAATCTCAACCAAATTCCCTTTCACATCCTCCGGTTCAACATGTAGACTATCCTTATCAACAACCATTTGTTTTGTTGTCTGTAACTGGAGCTTTTCAGGGGAGCAAATCTCAAACGACTTCCCTTTCACATCCTCAGGTTCATTATGTGGACTATCCTCATCAATACTTACTTGTTCTTCTGTCATTTCATCGCTTAAGGGGTTCTCAGAGGCTGTTGGAAAAGAAGATGATCCAGTGTGTGTCTGGAACTTTTTCGTGGAGCAAATCTCAAGCGACGTCCCTTTCACATTTTCAGGTTCAACATCTAGACTATCCTCACCAATAACCATTTTATTTGGTGTCATTTCATAAGTAGTTCTCCTCTTCTTTGAATGCAGATTCTTGTTTTCATTTGAGCTTTCCTGCATTTGCAGATTTTCCTTCTTTTCATCTAAACTTTTCGGCATTTGCAGATTACTTATGATAAGACTCATTGTAGAAGATTTCAAGGCTCTTATCATGTGAAACGCTGATGAATTTTCTGCTTGCTTTTTCTTTGATTTTACATCTCCCTTCATGTGAAAGTAGCCTTCTATAGTTGGGATCTCAATCTTAACTGAGCAAACAAATTTCTGCTCATTTTTTGGCCCTCTTTCTTCTTGAACACTGGAAAGAGTTGAACACAGTAACAAAGTTAATACGTCACATTAAAACTTATTGAGGCACATAAAGTAAAAAAACATCCATACTTAGTCTGTCAGTCGCATTGATCTTATAAGTATATATTTTCAGAGCATTTATGTGATTTCTCTACCCAAGATTGTAAGAGATTAACCATAGATTATTGGGGCATTCATGGTCCTTGCTAAGCAGTAAGTAGTACATAGAAAAGAAAACTTCCTGCTAAATCAAAGAAAAATGTAGGAATAAGATATACCTGAAAATCGGCCTCGACCATTTTTTCTTGGCACAAATCTCTAACAATTTCCTTTTCGCGCCGTCCGATTCAACATGTGTACTATCCTCATCAATAACCATTTGTTCTTGTTTCATTTCCTCGGTTAAGGGATTCTCAGAGGTGGTTGGAAAAGAAGATGATCCTGTCCGTAATCGGAGCTTTTCAGTGGAACAAATCTCAAACGGTTTCCCTTTCACATCTTCAAGTTCCATATCTATACTATCGTCATCAATAACCATTTTTTCTTGTGTCATTTCATCGGTTAAAGGGTTCTCTAAGGCAGTTGGCAAAGAAAATGATTCAGTCTGAATGTAAAGCTTTTCAGGGGAGCAAATCTCAATCAACTTACGTTTCACATTTTCAGTCTGAACGTCTAGATAGTCTTCATCAATAATTTTGCCAATGGGCAGACAATCTGACAGCTTCTGTAACACTCCCGCAGCAGCGAGCAGCTTCGCAGTATGTATATTCTCGGCACACCCAGAAGCTATAAATATATCATCAAGATATACCTCGACAATATTTTTGTTGCTGTCGTCATCTTTCGAAAACCTGAAATCGATTCGCATGCCGTGTTTATCAGCCAAACGAAAAATCGCAAGAGATGATGGTTTAAGTTGCAGTTGTAAATCATCCTCTGTATATATTGGCTCCAAAATCCCCCTGAAGATCTGCACAAATTTCCTCATTTTTCAATAATGAAAAGAGAATTATCATATAAGATAGAATTAGAAACACAAAGCTAGTGAAGAAGAACAAACACCACAGACCTCCCAAAGTCTTTGTACATCATAATTCACATCAATATAAACAGCTGCAGCTATCGACTCTATAATATCAGCAAATGCTTTAGGTGCTTTCACACCAAACGGAAGAGGAACACCTTCTTTGCTCGCTGCCTCTGAGAATTCTATAAACTAAGATTCATATAGACACCAAAATCAAACAACTTATTAGTAAAAACACGTTCCTTCAAATACCTCAACACTCTGTTCGCACAAAGCAATTCTCATGGATTCAGATGATTGATTACCTTTTTACCTGGAATATTATGATTCTCCTCGGGTATGGCGTATCGGTAGAGTTTGTGTTTGACGGCGGCGCGAGCGAACTTCTCGTTACTTACATTTGCACTTCGCAAATTACGAAACGCATCGAGGTTGAGATTAGGGTATGCCTTGTAGATGTAATTCGTGAAGGCGACCTCAAGAACGGAGTCCCCGAGAAACTCAAGCCGCTGGTATAGTAAAGATGATTCAGCACAATTTTTAGGGAAGGTTTTGGGTAAGGCGGTTTTGAGAAGAGTATTGTTCACGAAACTGTAGTTTAATATCATCTCCACTTCTTCCACTGGATCCATCTCCGGCGAAGAGCTCGGCGAGAGAGTGGTGGCGAATTAGGTCACTAAATTATGTGGCGAAATTGGTAAATTAATCCTAGACTTTTACTAAACACATGAATTTAAACCCTGAGATTTGTTTTTTGATAATTTAGAACCCTGACCTTTGTAACGTTAACTAAAATTGATAGGTCGCGCGATTCAGACGCTTGAAACCGAAATTCCAAACTAACCGACTGAACCGAAATGTACCAAATTTCACAAAAACTATACCCAAAAAAAAATCTTGTTAAAAATAAAAAATCAAATCAAAGGTTTTAATTCCAAAAATAAATCGATTTAATTGGACAAAGTCATAGGGCTTATGGAACCGGCCTGAAATTTGCATCATCTAATCCGAACCAAATCTTTTTCATCACATCTTTTGTCCAAACCAAACAAACCGAGCCGACTTCAAAACCAGGCTTAGAAACGCAAACGCAATCGCAAACGCAAACGCAAAATCAAAAAAAGGAAAAAAGATTATTTATAATAAAAACCCTATTTAGCCGTTTTTGTATTTTTACCCGTTTGTTTTTCTATAGCCGTCGTCGTCTCTTAAACCCTTGGCTGTAAAATCAACACTCCTCATCGACTTCCGTCGCCGGTATTTTCTTCCGTTCAGTACTCCGGGGAGAATTTCCGAAACTGTATCTGCCTCCCAACTGCACCGATCCCAAGCTTAAGTCTCTTCTTCGAATCACACGAAATCCCTCGTCTCTTCTTCGGGAGTCTCGTAGGTCCAATTCTCTTACTCTTTCTTCTCTGTATATCACAATCTTGTGATTATGCTGTGTATTGTGTTTTTGGAGAAGAGACGATCTAATCATGGAACTGATTGTATTACTCTTATGGATTTTCAGATAACTGAAAAGCTTAATTGCAAGTTAAAATAGTGATGGGACTCGATCAAGAAGACCTAGAGTATGTTTTTCTTAGTTAGAATCTTGGATTCGTTCATGGATTCTTCATTGGTTTTAGATTTTAATTGGACTAGGTCATGTGGTTCTTCTAATGTTACTCTTTCTATTGAAACAGTTCGACCAATGATGACAATTTCATTAACAAGGAAAAGCTTTCAGCTCCTATCAAATCTACAGCAGATAAATTCCAGCTCGTTCCAGAGTTCTTGAAGGTAGACACAGAACCCAAAATCTTCATATTTTTTTTGCGTTAGACTAATAGCGGAAACTATGCGATTGGGTTTGTTTCTTTGATACTTGGAATATTTGTAATTTTGATAGCAAAGGTAATTCATAGTTGACTTGAGTAATTGTCTCGTTGTGTAGGTGAGAGGACTTGTGAAGCAACACCTGGATTCGTTCAATTACTTGATCAATGTCGGGATCAAAAAGATTGTTAAGGCAAATTGTCTTATTACATCCACAGCAGACCCGTCAATCTACCTAAGGTCAAACTTTTTAATCACTATTTCTTCTTAAATCTGACCTCCCCTAATGTATGAATATTGATGCTTTGTTTTATAATAACTAGACATTTCTACTGTTTCCAAAACTTACCTTTCTAGCCATATTTTAATGCAGGTTTAAGGCCGTCAGAGTTGGTGAACCTTCAATTTTAAACATTAATATGGCGGAACAAATTAATCCACACATGTGCCGATTAGCAGACATGACGTAAAGGCTTCTTTTATTCATCATGTTTTTATTGTTTGATGTTTGAGCATATGTTGTTGTTAACTTGTTATGCATTCTTCTACATCACCAGTAACTTTCTTTTTTTATTCGCTGTGGTATATGCATTATAACTTCTTGTTTTAATTATCAGGTATGCTGCTCCAATACATGTCAATATAGAATATGTTCATGGAAGTCATGGAGAGAAGCAAACAAGTGCAAAGGTAAATGAAAAATAAAATGTATAATACATAATGCTACTTATCATAAAACTCAGGCTGAATATGCTGTTTCTTTATTTCAGAATAACGTACTTATCGGAAGGATGCCTATTATGTTGCGGAGTTGCCGCTGTGTATTAAATGGAAAAGATGAAGATGAACTTGCAAGATTGGGTTTGTATTTTACCCCTATTTTAAGCATTACATCTTCTTGTTCATCATACTTATTGTATTTCATTTGGAGTCTAGGTGAATGCCCTCTTGATCCTGGAGGATACTTCGTCATCAAAGGAACTGAGAAGGTGTGATATTTATATATAATTTTTCGTACAGCTATCTGATGGAGTCTATACTAATAGTCCGCACTTTGACTTTGTGGATATATGTTGGTGTTGATGTTCATTTCAGGTGTTGTTGATACAAGAACAACTTTCGAAGAACAGGATTATTATTGATTCTGATAAAAAAGGGAAGTAAGTGATCTATTACAGTGGTTTAGTCTCTGTAGTGTTGATGGCAAGCATCCCATGTACATTAATTGTCAAGCTAGATCATTTCATCATGCTTCAGCAGTGTTTTTCCATTGTTGACCCACCCACTATCCGATTATCAATATAACTATTTGCTGACTCTCTTTCTTTTGCTGCTTATTTTCAGCATAAATGCATCCGTTACAAGCAGTACTGAAATGACGAAAAGCAAAACAGTTATTCAGATGGAAAAGGAGAGGATATATTTATTTCTTCATCAATTTGTAAAAAAGGTGTAGATACATTATCATGTTCTCCAATTTAACTGTAGATCTTCCAGCATTGGGTTATATTGGCTGAGCATGTGATTTTCTCATAGATTCCAATAATAATTGTCCTAAAAGCTATGGGAATGGAGAGCGACCAAGAGATTGTACAAATGGTTGGAAGGGATCCCCGTTTTAGCGCATCACTCTTGCCTTCTATTGAGGCAAGTATTATAGCTCCCTGTTTTTTATCTTTTGTCTAATTTATGGTATTTTCGTAAGAATGCTGGTGTTTGAGTGAATCTTTCAGTTTATAAGGATACTGGTCTAGAAGCAGCTGTAGTTTCAGTTTATGGTGTTTGTAGTTTATATGAATTTTTGGATCTCATTTATTGGCATAAGTAAACTACGGAGCAGTGATCCTTGTGGTTGATTGTTTTGTTCTCACAGTTTAGCTAGGAAGTTAAATGTCTAATTTTAGACTCAACTCCCAATACTGACGTGTTACCAATAAAGAAGTCATAATACATAAATAATTATAATTTAAATCTAATATCATGCATACTGATAAAGTCTGATGCACTTGTGACTGTGAGCAACGTGGTCGGTTGATGATGCTTAAAGATATAAAAGCCACTGCTATGGCTCTTAGAATGGAAGGTTTTAATTTGACATTATAGGTGATGTGTGAATATCATTTACCCGTGGCTCTAAAAGAAAACCTACTATATAAAACCAATGTCTTTGCTAGTCCTTTCTTATTCTTCCACGCCATTTTGTTCATCCTGTGGGTTCTGACGAGCCTTGATCTCTGAGCATCATATTTATTTCTCAAATGCTTATTTAATTTCAGGAGTGTGTTAGTGAAGGTGTGAATACACAAAAACAAGCACTGGACTATCTCGAGGCAAAGGTGCAGTGTTTTAGTTATCTTACAGAGTCATTTAATAGTTTTTCTATTCGATGATTCTAGTGTATACATGTAGTCTACTTATAAATTGTCTAAAACCCAAAAGAAGATATTACTGCCCTGTTGAAACAAGAGCTCTTTCTAGTTTTAAAAAGACCATGGTTCATATCTCAATGGAAGTCTGTCATACACTTTTGAAATCTGTCATAGTTTTAAAATAACCTTTTGAATTTGCTGAATGAAAATCTGTCATACACTTTCTAGTGGTATAATTTGCTCCTTACACCTCATTCTGTGATGTATCAAGAGTTGTTGTTTATTTCCATGTTATTGTTGTTGTTTTTCCGTTGAGGAATATATCTTGAATTTTGTCAATTTGCAGCAAGATATATGTGACGTTCTTTTATATGTTTATCACTGCAGGTGAAAAAAACATCATACGGTCCTCCACTTCAAAAGGTTTTTGTTTGTTCTTTATTTCACTATTACTGTCTCGAGTTCAACTTACAGATGGGTAATATGTTTTTGGCCTGCAAATTTGAATATGAAAGTGTTCTTGCTAAGTGAAAGTTCTGCATTGTGTACTTACATGATTTACTAGGACGGAAGAGCTCTATACATCCTCAGAGATTTATTCCTTGCACACGTTCCTGTAAGTATCTTAATTTCTTTTGGTGCTTTATAATTTTGCTTTGCTTACTGCTATGTTCTTCTCCTTAAGGTGCGTGACAACAATTTTCGTCAAAAATGTTTCTATGTTGGCGTGATGTTGAGACGAATGATTGAAGCAATGTTAAACAAAGATGCGATGGATGACAAGGTAATATGGAATAGTTTTTTTGTTCTTGTGAAATATATTTTAAGTCTGGTTATTTTCTATTAGAATTTTTGCTTTATGACATGTTAGATACTTAGATTAACCGAGATTAGCCGGTTGAAAAATCGGAGGGACATGCTGAAATGGCCTACAAAATGTCTAGGCCGTGTCTTAGAGGAGTATTTAAGACTTCAACTCATTATGATGGCTAAGTTGTTAGTCAATGACCTGGGATGAGTAAAGAAAATGATCTGAGATGAACCAAGGATGATCTGTAGATAAATCTTATTGATTGTTTCTCCAATGTGCGTCTTCTTGTAGGATTATGTTGGTAACAAGCGGTTGGAGTTATCTGGACAACTAATATCTCTTCTCTTTGAGGTGTCGTCCCCAAGCATAGTACTTTTTCTTCCAATTTACTTGTAAGATTTTGTCTAGTCCTTACTATTATTTCCATCCCTCTCTCTGCTGCAGGATTTGTTTAAAACGATGATCACTGAGGCGATTAAAAAAGTAGATGTTATTCTGACAAAACAAAACCGGGCTAGCCGATTCGATTTCTCCCAGGTAAGTGTAGAAATATATTGCCCTGCTGGTTCAGGTCCTGCATTCAATTTTCTTAACCCGAACAACATATATCTTTAGACACCTCCTATCAGTTGGAATTGTAAATGATCTTCAGTCAAAATAAAATGAAAGATTCAGATTGTTGAGATTGTTTTGTTTTTTTGTATTTCACTATGTTTTCTAATTTAATCAAAAAATTATTTCTGTTTGCAATGAGCTCATTATTAGGTAGGTGTTATTATGCCGATTACTACTTACTTGAATTGTTATGATTAATTGTATTTGCTTCTGTAGCTTTTGCCTTGTAATAATATTCCCTTAAGAGTAGATATTCAGAAATAGTTACTGATAGTCAAAAATCTGATAGTAAAACTTTACTTTTCTTTTGTGATGTGCTCATCGTAGTGTCTTTCTGGAGATATTATTTCTCTTGGACTAGAAAGAACCCTTTCAACTGGAAACTTCGATATTAAAAGGTTCAGAATGCATAGAAAAGGCATGACACAGGTCAGTCCCACTCTCTCTATATACATCTGTGTGTATGTCTTGAGCCTCCTTCATGCTACATCATTCTCAAAGAAATCTTTTCATATAGGTCTTAACAAGGTTATCTTTTATTGGAAGTTTGGGGTTTATCACAAAAATTTCGCCACAGTTTGAAAAGTCCAGAAAAGTAAGTGGGCCTCGATCTTTGCAACCCAGCCAGGTAATGATACTTTCTTTATCAGCCTGCTATAAAAAAAACCTACTCCTTTTATTTGAAGTATCATTTAATCTGATTTTTGGTATTGTGATTCTGCAAGTGGGGCATGCTCTGCCCGTGTGATACCCCTGAAGGTGAATCTTGTGGGCTTGTTAAGAACTTGGCTTTAATGACTCATGTCACAACGGATGAAGAGGAAGGCCCATTGGTTGCTATGGTATGGGTTTGCTTATTTTGCACATGCAGTCAATTTATTCACATGAATCGTCTTTGCTATGGATTTGAGAAGGATACCACCGGAACCACACTATACTTCTCATTATCTTCTGCTAGAATTGATTCTTTGTCAGTTTGTACTGAATCTGTGTGTTTTGAATTAATTTTCTGGAAACAGTGCTACAAATTGGGTGTTACAGATCTGGAAGTATTGTCAGCAGAGGAGCTACATACTCCAGACTCATTTTTGGTCATATTGAATGGGCTAATACTTGGCAAACATAGAAGGCCACAGGTACGTATATAAAGACACAAATCTTCAACAAGTACAATACACATATTTACACCTCTTCATGAATTGCTATTGTTTCAGTACTTCGCCAATTCGCTTAGAAGGCTGCGTAGAGCTGGAAAAATTGGTGAGTTCGTCAGTGTGTTCACAAACGAAAAGCAGGTATTTCATCGATCATATTTTTGGGTATATAGGTTTTGCATTGGGCACCTTATAGCTTCTGTTCATTCATCCATCAAGCAAAAACCCAATTCATCTATTTGGTTATGTTCATGTACCGTTTAAGCTTTATATTTGGTAATGTGGATTGATATAAGTAGAAATGAGTTGAAAATAGTTTGTTGAAGCTACATTAATTAATTTTTTAGAGTCTCGGTAGCCTCCCTTTTGATGATTTTGGAGTAGAAATACAGCAAAGGATGCCAATTATTAAACCTACAAATTTGTAGATGGTTTGCTGACAAAGGATGAAGAAAGCGATTGTTTACTTAATTCCTGCCATATTTTTTTTTATTTTTTTTTTGAATTTTCAAATCTCAACCGAGACTGACTCCAAAGAGAAAATATTTATCAGCATTGTGTTTACGTTGCTTCTGATGGTGGGCGGGTGTGTCGTCCACTTGTGATAGCCGATAAAGGAATATCAAGAGTTAAACAACACCACATGAAGGAATTACAGGTACATGTGCTATATCTTTCCAAATTTATGCATACTTGTCTTATGGTGTGATTTAAATACATTGGCTGACTGATTTGTACATTTTTGAAGGATGGGGTTCGCACTTTTGATGACTTTATTCGTGACGGTTTGATCGAGTATCTTGATGTCAATGAGGAAAATAATGCATTGGTTCATCTCTGTCTCCATATTAGATGTATTCTATTTTATTGTACTGTAGACAGTCTAGAATGATAAACTGCTCTTTTTCCTTGTTTTAAGATCGCTTTATATGAAAGTGATGCCACTACGGAGTTGGATGAAGGAGGAGAAGCTGCTAAGATAAGGGCAGACACAACCCACATTGAGATTGAACCTTTCACCATCTTAGGTGTTGTGGCTGGTCTTATCCCCTACCCTCACCATAATCAGTCACCTAGAAATACATATCAGGTATGCTATTCTAGACAATCTGACACAAGCAGCTGTAACTTCTGTTAGTTTGCATTTCGTTATTAGTGCTGTTACATTGTGTGCAGTGTGCTATGGGGAAACAAGCTATGGGGAACATTGCTTACAACCAGGCAAGTCCATATATGCCTTTCATGTCCATTTATTGACGCAAAATTCCTGCTGCTTTCTAATTTTGGTGTGACTATATTATTTTTGCCTGTTATACCATCTCAGGTTTGCTTAATTATGTTGGTTATGTGAAGTCTAAATACTTAAATGCTTGTATTTTCTCCATTGCATCGTGTTTTTGTATATCTTGCTCTCTCTCCGATGCTGACTTTACTTTTTATTATCTTTGTATTTAGCTAAACCGGATGGACACATTGCTTTACTTATTGGTGTATCCTCAACGACCCCTGTTGACCACAAGGACAATTGAATTGGTAAGTTTCTTTGCTCTAATAGGAATGTGATAATATGGAACTAATAAATTATGTTTGTAAACAGGTTGGCTACGATAAACTTGGAGCAGGTCAAAACGCAACAGTTGCTGTTATGAGTTATAGTGGATACGACATAGAAGATGCAATAGTGATGAACAAATCTTCCTTGGATCGTGGTTTTGGCCGCTGCATTGTTATGAAAAAGTATGTAATGGATTTTTCTTTGAGGCAAAGTCATTTTCTTTGAAAATTCGTCGCTTACATTCAACTAATGCTTCTTGTGTTATGTTGTGCTGTCTTGTGAAACAGAATTGTTGCTACAAGCCAGAAGTACGACAACAATACACAAGACAGGATACTCAGGCCACAAAGAACAGGCCCAGATGCAGAAAAGATGCAGGTAGAACATTTTGTCCGCATATGATGACATATTTTTAGGATTGCATCTTTGGGAGTTATTGCTGTTGCAAATGCTAATTCTTTCTGGCCATTTTAGATGCTGTGGAAACAGTCCTAAGTAATCCATTGAGAACAAAATACATTTTCAATTGCTATGTCTTATAGGAGGGAGAACACACAATATGGTTGTTGCTTCTTTAAAATTTGACGACTTTATGTTTCTCAAAATAGACCTCCATTAACAAAATTATGACTCCTATTCTCTTTGTTCCCTTTTGTTGTTTATTTTTTATTTATTTGACTGTGCCCTTTCCCTCTGCAGCTCTGCTAATTCATGTTGAATACGTTTTCATGTTAATCATTTTTTTTTCTTTTTAAGATACTGGATAATGATGGAATTGCTTCCCCAGGGGAAATTATCAGACCCAATGATGTTTATATAAATAAACAAAGCCCAGTCGACACAAAAAATAAGATGACAACTCAGCTATCTGATAGGTATCCAACTAACTTTTCAAATTATATGATCATAATTGTGTCTTAAAACTGTAATCACAAATGTACAATTCGTTGTGTACTTTCAGTCAATACCGACCGGCCAGAGAATATTTCAAAGGTCCTGAAGGGGAGACGCAAGTGGTCGATAGAGTTGCTCTCTGTTCTAATAAGCATGACCACTTATGCATCAAATATATCATACGACATACTCGTCGACCAGAGGTGAGATTTTTTTTAATGCTTCTAGCCCTAGGCATCATGTTCTACAGTGTTATTCATGTCTTGGTCTGGCGTTTTTTTAGCTTGGCGACAAATTCAGCAGTAGGCATGGGCAGAAAGGTGTATGTGGTACAATTATTCAGCAAGAAGATTTTCCATTTTCTGAGCTTGGAATTTGTCCTGATTTGATCATGAATCCTCATGGGTTTCCAAGGTTAGAAATTATTCCTTGTAAGATTTTTCTCTATTTATCCGTGCTTGTGCCTTTTTATAACGTGGAGCCAAAAAAAAAAACAAAGCATCCTTCAGTTTGTGTACAAGTGTGTGGGTGGGTGAATTTGGGGCCTTTTGTGTGGAGGTTTTGCTTCATTCGCGTTTCCGTTCAGTCCAAAACTTGCTTCATCTGAAATTCTTGATTACTTGAGATTTTGTGTTAAAACTTACGAATTTTATTAACATATTTCTTGTCACAGTCGTATGACAGTAGGTAAGATGATAGAACTCCTTGGAAGTAAGGCTGGGGTTTCTTGTGGTAGATTTCATTATGGTAGTGCTTTTGGAGAAAGAGGTGGTCATGCAGACAAGGTTGAGACTATAAGGTACCTTTTCACTCTCTCTTTCTTAACTACGAGGTTTCTTCTTCCACTTATAAACTTTTCTTTTGGTATTTAATGTCAACATATGCTCTTGTATCATTTCAGTGCGACCCTTGTAAATAAAGGATTCTCATACAGTGGGAAGGACTTGTTATACTCAGGTACTGCAACTTCACTATTATTCTGTACACATTTCGGAATGTGCAGTTACTTATAAGTTAAAATTCATTGTAGTCTCTGTTGTTAATTTCTCTACATAGTCGTTTAGGATCTCACTAAAATGACATTATCATTTGACATTTTTAATACTCGGACATACTCATTCTTATTCCAAATCTAGATAGGGTTCATGATTCTTTCTTTGTACTTCAACATGACGATCTTGAGAGTCTTGCAGGTATCAGTGGCGAGCCATTGCAAGCATACATCTTTATGGGACCAATATATTACCAGAAATTGAAACACATGGTGAGGTTCCTCTTAGCATACTTATCTTAATATCAGAGTGCAGTAGTTTCTTCAGAAAGAAAAGTAAACAGAAATCATCTTTTCTTGCATACATATGTTAAATAGGTTTTAGACAAGATGCATGCTCGAGGAAGTGGGCCACGTGTCATGATGACAAGACAGCCTACTGAAGGGAAATCTAAGAATGGAGGTTTGTGCCTCTTACTTCTCAATTTGATACATATTCTTTCTATTTATGATTTAGGATTTACATTTTCTCGTCTCCTTTTCATTGTTCTATTCATATTCTTTCGAATTATATATTTAAGTAATAGACTAGAATTTACATGTTCTTATTTCCTTTTCCTAGAGTGTTATAATTTAACGGATTAGGTTTCGTTTGTGAGACCTATCCAAACTAAAGAGAGCCTTGAGAATTCTACTCTTTGTTGTTACATGTTATTGTTCGGTTTTTCTACTTTTTCTACTATTATAATTAGGTTTTGTTTTCTGACAGGAGTTTACTGTTGTTGTTCTATTACTAATGTATCTCCAATGCTGTTACAGGTTTAAGAGTGGGAGAGATGGAACGAGATTGTCTTATTGCTTATGGGGCCAGCATGTTGATCTACGAACGGCTCATGGTTTCTAGTGATCCTTTTGAAGTTCAGGTAATTAAATCATAGTGCACTTTTTTTATCAGTGGCAAATTCTGTGAAGCAACTGCAACTCCTTGTCTCACTAATCTTGTATGAAAGAGATCATCAAACATCAAACCGGGGAATTTTTGATATCATAGATACGGTTAGAATGTCCAACTAGTTTTGATACACTTCTTAAATGCAGGTTTGCAGAGCTTGTGGTTTGTTGGGATATTACAGTTACAAGCTTAAAAAAGCATTTTGTTCAACATGTAAAAATGGAGATAACATTGCTACCATGAAACTCCCGTACGCATGCAAGCTACTATTTCAGGTAAAACCATTAATCCACTGCTCTAATTGAAAGTCTCTTTTCATAGTCCCATTTGGAGATGATTGATAATGATGATCTTTGCATACAAATTTCTTCTTAAAATCATAAGAATCACTTATGTTTTCGGTTTTCGGATTTGTCACGCTTAAAGGAACTCCATTCTTACAGTTTTCCTCTGGCTCGTGTATGTTATTTCTTAACTTGTGCTGCACATTACTTGGTTACAGGAACTCCAGTCGATGAATGTTGTTCCACGTCTGAAACTCATAGAGGCTTGATGAGACTTCGATTGCTTTTGGATCATATTTGTTTTGTTCTCATGTGCTGTTCTCATTGGGGAAAAATGCAAAAGAGAAATCTTTTTTGACATCTTCTGTAGTAATAATGATCGTAACTAATGTAAAAACTGAGACGTTTATGTGAATGATTCTAAAATTCTTAAAATGATTGGATATAAAGGTCCAAATAATTTTTTATTAAACAAAATTTTAGCAATTTCTATTTCGTCATGTTCATTTCGCAAAATGTTGTTCATTTTGTAATCGCGCGACTGGTTGTCACACGAACAGCCCGATAATCTACTAACAATGAGTATTTACTTCAAATTCATACAAACAAAAGCGAAAGATAAGCACTCTTTCTTTTTTAGGTAAAGTGCACACACTAAGTTATGATATCTAATTACAAAAGAGATTGAAATAAATCTCTTCAGATACAAATATCTTCAGATTCCACAAAGGCAGAAGTATGCTCATGATATACACTGTTGTTGTTGTTGTCAATGCAAGCAAGGTAAAGTAACAAAGACGAAGAAGAAGCAAACACAAAGTCTCGATGTTCTCTACTATGTGACTAAACCAAAAGAGATCTCTCTTAAGGTACGGAATTAAGCACAACAAGATGAACTCACTGCCGTTGCCCCTGGCCCGTTGGGGAGAACCATTCCTGTTGGGTTTTCTGCTGGCTGTACACGTGGTAGCCTTTTCGCTGTAGCGGTTTTAACAAAAGAAACAAAAAGGTTGAAAGGGATTTAGTGGTATATATAATAGTTGGAAACTGCTTCCTTGATGTAAGAATTACTCACCAATTTCGTAGAATATGTCTTTGACATTTGTTGCGGTCTTCGCTGAGGTTTCCATGAAGAAAAGGCTGTTCTCTTGAGCATATATCTCTGCCTCCTGAACAATATCAAGAACTAATTAACAACACAGCTCAGTAAAGAAAAAACTAAATCTGTGGGAATTGTAATAGAAGATTTCATAGTAACCAGTCAAATTTCACCCCAAGTGTAAGTTAACATCCTCTCCCCATACTTCAAAAATCATCTCAAAAACACTTTTGGCATTAACAAAGCAAAATCAGACAGAATAGGAAAGGAAGATTTGGTTTACCTCTGCAGACACCTTTCTTGCATCTAATAAATCAGCTTTGTTTCCAGCAAGAGCCATCACCATATTAGGGTTACCTGATCACATGAAAACAAAAACCAAATTATCATATAGCAAATAAACCACAACAACGAACATAAACTAGCTAAACCAAGTTCAGCAATTCAATACCTTGTGCCTGCAGTTCCTGGACCCATTTCTTCGCCCTCTCAAATGACGCCTGTGACAACAGATTACAAGGGTTAAGAAAACCTAACTTTTCTCCAAGACTTAAAAACGGCACTAAAGTCTACCAGGACCACCAGTGATCAGTAAGTCAATGCATTAATGAATAAAGCATGGGACTGTGAGTTTGTACTTGATTAGTAATGTCAAAGACAATAATTGCAGCAGCTGCACCCCTGTAGTACATTGGAGCCAAGCTATGGTATCGTTCCTGACCAGCTGTATCCCATATCTCAAACTTCACAGTCGCATCATTCACAGCCAATGTTTGAGAGAAGAAAGCTGCACCAATGGTCGATTCCTGTAACACAACGAGTATAATAAAGTTTAGAAATAAATAAATAAAAGTCTATCGCAAGATCAAAAGAGAAGAACACCACCACCATCCGACTAACCTGGAATTCAACGAACTGATCTTTAACAAAACGCAGAACAAGACTTGATTTTCCAGCCCCAACATCTCCAAGTAACACCTGAAGGACTTAAAAACCCAAGTTAAGCACCAAAACAAACAAAACAAAATTGTCTTCCGCTACAGATGCAAACAAAGAGACCTTATTTAACAATGACCTTAGATACTAAAATATCCACAAGCAAATCCTTATAAACCCAGCAACAAAACATGAAACAGATAAGAGAATCAAAGACTTTCACATAACAAACAATTCAATTAGAGGATAAACCAATAATTAACAGAAAAGGGTTCTTCTTCATACTAATTTAGCTGAATCGTTAGAACCCTAAAACACACATGGCTTTTAGATCGGATAATTCAATAAATCTACAACCTTTACTCCAAACCCTAGTTTTATACTGTCGAAACATGCGATTTCTTAAACGATTAGAACCTACCCTGTTCCGGATCAGAAAATTCCCAAATTTGAAACAGAACCACATCGTTAAAATCGGACGATCGACTCAAAATTCTCCGAAAGAATCACTCGAATTCACGAGGGATAAACAAAAAAAGCAAAACCCAGAAGAATAAAACTTACCAATTTGGCGTTGATGTTCTTGTTTCCAGAGGTAGCCATGATTATCGATTTATCTGATTTACAGTATTTTGAAGCTCTGCTAAAAATATAAACCAAAATTGAAGATGAAACGCGTTGACAATCGAACGACGGAGAAGAAGAGAGACCGAAGAAGCTTCCGTCAACAAACAACCAAATCTCTCTTTCTCTCTCTCGAAGAAGAAGAAGAAGAAGAAGACGAAAGCAAAAACAAAAAGGAAGAAAAACTCAAAGAAACAAATATTATACGGCTCGTGAATATGAGACGAGAGACTAATATAAATAAAGTAAAACCCCTACAACATAGTGAAATTAGGATAAACCTCTATATTTCCTAAAATACTAAAATAGACCCTAAAATAAAAATATGTTGATTGTGAACCCATACATACTAATAAAAATGTATAATTTTGTATAGCTTCATCCAAATTTAATAGACATAAAACAAGTGGATTGGATTATATTCTTTTCTATAAGATCCATGTTTAACCTTATTCCAATCCAGTATGCATTATTTCAACAGACTAAATTTGGATTCGGTTGGTTGTGGTTTGAAGTGGACAACTTGTGGAACCGAGTATAATTTCATATCAAATTATAGACTTTTAACACAAAACAAATTGACAATAAATTGATTTAGTTTATGTTTTTTTAGAATATTTAGTGATTAACAATTTATTTCGTATTCATTAGTTCAATTATAGATTTAGATTATAAAAAAAAATTATTTACATCCAAAAAATTTAGGTGGCTAATGACTAAAATTTTTCGAGCTTTTTAATTTCGGATTTGTGTCTATTTCATGAACACAATTTTTGTCAATACAAATATTATTTGTAGCAAGTGAGTGCAAAATCCTCGAAGGAGAAGTGGTTCATGGGTCAAAAGTCAAAACTGGGCATGTTGTTTAGTTTTGTCGGTCATGAAGTCGTATTGGTCGGTTTAGCGAGACTACTTTACATGTTTTGGTACCTAACTACATAATAATTAATTGGAAGATATTATAAATCAAATATGTCACTATAAACTTATTTGCTGTCAAACAAACGTATCGTTTTCTAAATACAAAAAACGTTTTTCAATTTCTGCTTATGGGTTTTATAAGTGGAACCAATTATTTATAGTTGATAACAAGAAATTCTTTATTTTGAACAAAAAAAATTGGATGAGAAAACTATAACTACCTTTATTTCTGAACTTGTATAAGTTAATATAAAAATCATATTTATTTAAGTTAGAATAGAGAGTGGAAACAAAATTGCTCTATACCTTTGTTGAAGGATAGCTACAAGATGTTAAATAAAATTATGAATGTCTATATAAATTATAATTAATAATTATAAATGTCTCTATATATTACAAACTCCAAAGAATCTCGAAAACATTAAAATAAAAAGGACTTTTAGCAAAGATAACAATTCTCATTAGTTTAAAACTTTAAATGTTTAATGCAATTATATATTGTGTGTGTGTGTGTATGCTTTAATTTGTGGTGTATAAAAATAATACAATTTTAACAGATCATATAGTTTTGTCCTTTTATACATTTCAATGTCTAAGACACCTCGTATTCCACGATGACATGTTCCTAAGTTCCATCTTCCAACTCATTCTCTATAAATGGTAAAAGTCTACAGCTCAAGACCTAATCATTCATCCAAAAGAAGACAATTAATTATTAACTCGAAAACATTACTTAATCAAAAGAGAGCTGCCCAACAAATACAAAGAGACATCGAAACATTTAAACAAAAACATAACAACAACAAACAAAAGATAACAAATTAAGAAGCCAAAACATCTCTGAAATCAAATCAAAAGAACTGATGACATTTTTCTTTTTATGAGCCTTGGTTGAGTCCATGTGAAGTAGCTTCCAAGACACAGTCCATAACTTGAAACCCTATTCTCTCTTTCTCCAAATCATACACAACCTTCACATTCTGTTGCTGAAAGCTCCCAAAGACTCCGGCTGGTCCATAATCTCCATCTTCCATGTTTTGGAACAACAAGCATTTCACCACCGAGTTGTCGCTAGGCGCGCTCATTGCGTAAAACGTGTTACCTTGCGGGAGAAGTAAGGTTGCATTGTTCAAGAAATTGAATGTTATTGAAGGAAAGACCATTGATACATCGTTCTCGAGGCTAGTGAGATTGTTGTTAGGACATGGGACTTTGTAGCAGAGATCAAAGCCTGTTCTTGATTCGGTTTCCGTGGCCCTCGGGTATGTGATGGTTGATTGGAGAGTTGTGAGGAGTTGTGAGTAGAAAGGATCGGGTAAATGTGTGTAAGTGGTGCCCGAATCGATCAGCATTCCTCCATTACCTCGTGAATCAAATTGTCTTAAGGTTAAAGGAACTTGTGTGAGAGTCATATCTGTGCCTATTGTAACTGATTCTAAACCGATGTAGTAGCTATTGGGGTATACTGGAGCATTCAACATGGGAGTAAACTGCAAAGAGTCGGTGAGATTAACCGATAAAGCAGAAGCTCCTAGTACTAATGGACTTGAGATGTTAGGGTTGTTGACAAACTTGAAAGGCAAGAAACAATGTGAAAATCCCTTTTCAAGAAAGCCTAACTGTGAAGGGAGAGAGAGTAAACCTTTTCCAAATCCAGCAATCCCAATAGGTTCATGATAAGTGGATAGTACACAACCAAAAGAGAACCTTGGGACTTCCTTGGTTCGAGCCTTCAATATATCCCTTGTTAGTATCCCAGAGACAAGACCACCTTCCCCATATGTATAAGCAAAGGAAGGACAAGGTCTTAAGCAAGTGGACTTGAGAAGCATACTCACTGAACAGCCAGCAATAGCGCAAGTGTCAAAAGGATTGTCAGAGCTATGGACCTCAGCGCAATAGGAACTAGCACAAGAGGCTCTAAAAGATGAAGATGAGTGAAGAGGAGAGAAGATTGATGATGATTTTAGATTGTTGTTCTTGAGATTATAACAATCAATGCAATCAAAACTTAGATTCCCACATGGAACCCAAGTGAGATCACTTCCTGTGTCCATATACACTTGGACTGCTTGTGTAGGTGTTCCAATGTTTAAGGTTATCAAATAACCATCTCTCACTTCTCTCAATGGCTCCATTACTACATCTAGTGACGACTCTAGTGGCTTCTTGATCCTTTCTTGGGGTTGAGATATTGGTGTGGGAAGAGAAACACTTGATTTGGTCAAGGCAAGAACAAGAAAAGAAGATGAGGAGGAACTAGGGTTCTTATGTTGGCGTGCTTGGATTATTTTGGTAGTGTTTAACAGTACTGTAATGAGTAAGAAGAGTATTTTGGTTTCCATCACTTGTAAGTAGTGAATAAGAAAAGAAATGTAGTGAAAAGGTTTGATTTTGTATATGGTTTCTGTGAAGTTCAGTTTTGGTATTTATAGAGAAGAATTAGGGTTCTTAAAACCCTATTAAAATAGTTTAGCTGTACTTTGAAAGCAAGAATTAGTATATAACTAATGTATTTGATAAACTAAGCATAGTAAGGGAGCTTTACATATATATATATGTACTTTTCCATGTGATATTTTAGATTACGTAGTTTTAAAATTTGATATCACAAGCTTTTCAATGGACTAACACTTCGTCTCACGTGGAATAAAGTATTGTTAATGATCATTAACCTACATTTTGAATGAAGCGGTAAAAAGTTTCTTCAACGGCTAGTTGTATAAAAGGTGGTTAATGAGAAGAGAAGTAAAAATAGTAGATTTATCCAAAAAGGTTAAAAACAAAATGGAGTTTATGCTAGAATTAATACTTCTAATCGTTTCTAACTAGGTCATTCCCGGGTTTTCACATAAATTAAGAAAACAATTCAATTTTTTATTTTATCTTTCTTTAATATATTTTCTTACTTTTTTATCGGTCAAAATATTAAAGCAATAAAAATAAATTTGGAATTTTTATCCGAAAATGAAATTGAAATTATACGACAAAAATTATATATTATGCACAAAATTTTAACTATAAAATGAATGAAGGGAGTATTTCTAACTTTTGGAGCTTTACTATTAATTGCTTTTCCACTATATATATGTTTGTGTAATAATACAAAAATTAATAGATCCAGAAATGAAGGAAGAAATGAAAATGAGGACAAAGGGATGCAGCTACTGAGGTGTACATGACTCATCCACTTAACTGTCTAACCGTTACTCACCCGCTAATTTGGTTTTTATGTTTTTCATTAATTCAAAGAATAACTAAACAATTTAAAAAATATATATATACTAAAAGATATGATTAATTTACTAATGAGTACAACCATAAAATGTGTACTTAGTTTCATTTCGTCCAATTAAAATGTATTTTTGTGGAGCTTCACACGTAAGTCCCACCATATATTGTCTTCTTTGCCAAACAAATGTAGGTACACACACAAAATACATAAACAAACACATTATAATCTTGCTTTTGGTTCATTATATTTTCATAACAATGATTTTATACATTTTTTTTTAAAAAAAACATTGTTTTATATAGGATTCCAGAGAGATCATAGATGTATATACTCTATACTAATTCAGACTTTTAGAGTTTCCTTGCTCTTGGTTTAAACATTTACAACATTAATAGACACACTAAATAGTTAAGTTTTATCCTTGTAAATTATTTTTGTTAGCTTGTGTTGACTACGTAAAATCGGGTTAAAAGTTCAATTTTAACTTATATATTTTACATTCTAATGTTGATTTTTTGTAAATTTAATTTGCTTAATCAGAGTTAATCTGAAAAATTTAGTTAGAAACTAATTTTTCTTTCAGTTGCAAATATTTAAAGTAATAAATTACCTTTTTCGGAGCAAAGAACCATATTTACAGTTAGCAAGGTTTCCCTTACAAGTAAAGAACTGAATCATCGACTTTGATAATATGCAATGGACATTTGCATGTGTTAAGTTGCTGAAGTTAAAATTTTAGTCGCAAAAAATACTAATATCCATTACTCGAAAAAGACGTTTTAGGTGGTGTTTATGGACAATTATTTTACATATAGTTATAATTTCATCGCAAAATCACGACTAGTTTACGTATACATACGTTTTTTTATATTTAACCTCAAACATACTAATTATGTTCCACAAGGAACAAGACACTGTTTATCAGTGAGGGGTACAATTAAAAATAATTCAGATAGAGTTAAAACTTAAAATTAAAAGAAAACATATTTTACACTAAATTAAAAGGAAGTTTTGATTATTACTCACTCTTAATGAAATTTGACTGAAAAGATACACATTGTGTAAAAATTTGAAAAGAAGACAAAGAGATAAACAATGAAAAATACAAAATAGAGAAGTACATCATAGTCTTCGTATGCAATAATAAATCAAACAAAAGCACACATTTTAGTGAATAATCTAATTGTTATTCACCTTCCTGAGAACTCCATTTCAAACCAAATGTTTTTTCCACTAAATGTATGTTTAATTTGCCATTGGTTTATCTTTTATTCGTCTAGCTTTAGGCAAATAAAACAAGAAGACCATATATACACATACAAAGAAAAAAACCATGCTAAGAAAAAAAAAACAAGTACACACACATCGTTAGGCCATGGAAAAATATTGAAACCGATCCGAAACCAAACCTTAAATTTTTTAAAATACTTGAACGAATTCTGAATTTTAAGACCCGAAAAATCGAACCCAAACACAAATTTTTTAACTAATTGAATGAGTTCTAAATTTCAAGACCTGAAAATCGAACCCAAATCGAACATATACCCAAATATATCGATAAATTTGGGTAATAAATACTCAAGATTTTTGAGTTACTATAGATATATCTGATTAGTTTAGGCATATTTGGACTACATTTAAATTTTTGAGTTTTTGTAACTTCAAATCATCCAAAACTAAAATCTAAAACTACCTGGACAATTCGTCTACTTCTAAATCCAAATACCCAAAATACCGGATGTGACTCGAGTATCCGAGCACCTTTGCCTTACTGAATCTTTGGTCAATATAAGTAAGAAAAGTAAGAGTTCAGGGACCTACTAGTAATTTACATCCTTGGTTCGCCTGAAACTGAAAATCACAAAACGGGCAAAAGGATGAAACTTTCCAAAAGCAAGAGAAGAAAATGGAAGATTCAATCGCTTGGTAATTTGTTAATTTTCTGGTAAATTTCAATTCTTTCGATGAGTTAATAAGGAAAGAAACTGTTTTGCTCAGGATTTTAGGATTGGTGTGTGTTTGATACCTCTCTTTGCCTTAATTTTTAAGGTTGCAATGTTGTTTTCCGGATTCTTGAAAAGAGTAGTAAGAACTTCTCAATTCGATATCTGCATTGCTTTCTCCTCCATTACTCACAGAAAAAAGGTTTCAAGGTCCAAACTTTATAATGTTTACAGTACAATAAGATGTTTTCAGAGTGGTAGATTTGACTGTAGTGGTAGTAAATCTTCTTCACGGCATTGGTCTCAATCACCCACACGGGTTTTCGGGAATCGGGTTTCGATAGCTATGAAGAATGAAGCTCAAAAAGCTCTCTTTGATTACTTGCATTACACTAGAACTCTTAGGTTTGTTGATGCAGAGCATATAAGTAAGAATTCCCCTCGTTTTGTTTTGTGTTTGTTGTCCAAGATTGATACTCCTAAGGAGGATATATCCCGGTCGTTGAACAAGTACTTAAGGTACAATCCCATCAACGAGTTTGAACCTTTTTTCGAGAGTTTGGGTTTGCGTCCATATGAGATTTCGCGTTTCCTTCAGCGTGACTTGGCGCTTTTGAGTGATGATAGTATCTTGTTTGAGAACTTTCATGTTCTTTGCCATTATGGGATTCCGCGTGGCAAGATTGGCCGTATGTATAAAGAAGCAAGAGAGATTTTTGGATACGAGAATGGAGTTTTGGCAGCGAAACTTGAAGCTTATGAGAGCTTGGTTCTTAGCAAGCCTATAGTTATTAAGCTTGTAACTTGTTGCCCTTTGCTTCTTGTTGGTGTCATTGATAGTGAGTTTGTTTCTGTGGTTAATAAGTTGAAGGGATTAAACGTAGGATGTGATTGGCTTGCTCGTTGTTTGTCTGATAGGAAAACATATAACTGGTGCCGGATTCTTGAGACGATGGAGCTTCTTGATAAGGTTGGGTTTAAAGAGGAAAAGTTGAGTAGTCTTTTGAAAGCATATCCAGATTTGGTGGGTGAAGCTTCTGGCAATAAAGCTTATATTATGTTTAAGAAGTTTCATAAAGTTGGACTTCAGATGAATGAAATCGATAAGTTAGTGATAGACAACCCAGAGATGCTATTAGAGAAATCTGTCAAAAGAATTATGGAGGCATTGAAGTTCTTGAGATGTATCAAAATGGAAAAGCAGTTTATCGTTAGTTTTTTACTGTGTCATATGAAGCTTATCTGTTCGTCCTCTATACTAGGACCTAGAGCTGTTTGGAATAGATCAAAAATCGGAAGAGATGAGTTATGTCGGATTATAAAGGGAGAGCCTTTAAAATTATTCAGTTTAGCTTCTAAAGTTAATAATAGTAGAGTTCAACTTGATTCAGTGGATTTGAGGAATGCAGAGAAGACAGCATTCTTGTTGAAGCTAGGGTATGTAGAGAATTCTGATGAGATGGTGAGGGCTCTGAAAAAGTTCCAAGGGAGGGGAGATAAGCTACAGGAGAGATTTGATTGCTTTGTGAAAGCTGGTTTGGACCATAATGTTGTTACTCAGCTAGTTAAGCGGGCGCCTCATATACTTAACAGGCCGAAAGATATCGTAGAAAAGAAGATAAGTATGCTAACTGGTTACTTGGGTTATCCAATTGAATCCCTGGTAGAGTCCCCAACATATTTGTGTTATAGTATGGAGAGAATACATCAGAGCTCAATGTACATTTGGTTGAGGAAAAATGATGCAGTAATTCCGAGGCTGACACTAAGCACTATTGTCGGTGTTTCTAATACTCGGTTTGTGTCATACTTTGTCCTTACCCACCCTCAAGGTCTAGCTACTTGGGAAAGTATAAAGAAAACATCTACCTGAAGAGTGAAGGTAACTGGTCAGTTCAGTTATATAATGTTATCTTCACAGTATAATGTTATCTTTACAGATGTCTGTTGATCGGTAGCATTGTCTCATTGCTGTGTTCACAGTCAGTGGCATTGCAACTCTCTATTCAACTGTGTAGTGATATGCATTCCAACTAATGGACAAGGGATGACTTGGAGAAAGCTGAAAGAACAGTGACTCACACCATAATGTTCATACGCTAGTTCGAACTCAGTGAAGTGATTCTTAGACAGGACTGAACAGATTGATAAATTTGAAAGGCACAGTCCTTCATTGATACAGTATTCTTCTATTGCTATCCGAAGTTGGAAAGGCACACTTGAGGTATGATGCAACTTAAAATGCTTTCTTTGTTGAAGGAGACAGTATTGGTCAGACAAGCCCACGAAAGAGATCAGCTAACATCTGCTTACTGGGACATACCTGTGACAGTTCTGTATAGAATGCATTATTACAGGTTTTTTGGAACATTTGGTTTTGTCCTTTACTCTTAGCCACCATCAGTCTATGGCCTGTAAATATGTAAAGGTGGCTATTACAAATGATCATGTTTTTTCCTGATCTTTTTGTGGAGTGTCTTTGTCTGTTTAAATTTCAGGTATATGAGAATATCTTGTAATCTACCCAAATATCAAAAGAAAAGATTGCATATAGTTAGCATGGTTTGTGTTAGTCAGCACTCCTAATCTTACTGCTGTACATTTAACTATCCATCTCTCTTTATTAAAACGGAGCCTAAAGCATCTGTATGAAGAACCCAAAAAGAAGAACCCTTTTAACAAAGATATCTAATTATATTTAACTTATGGTGCAGGTTTGTTCTTCAGACGTCTTTTATGGAAGAAGAAGGAGAGGATGAAGCAGAAAGACAAGACCGCGCAATCTTAGACTCTTTGTCTTTGCTATACGCCTTTTGGACATCATCCTTAAGCTCTCTATATCTCATTCTCTTCAATCTTCTTTCCTGTGAAGATCCCTTCTCAATACGTAAATCATCGAGGATGTCATCGTCTATGTACTCATCCATGTACTTATCTAGAACCTCTGAGCCATATGGAAAAAATCTCCGACCAGTCTCAACTGCACCATGAAATGGTTAATGAAGTTAGTCAAGAGAAAATAAGCAGCAGAAAAAGAAGCGTAAACTCACAAAAAGCAAAGCGTTTTTAACCTGTTTTCATCAGAGCCTCCATACGAGTAAGAAGTCTTTTGGTTAGCATCTGAGGAGTTTCGTTTAAATCAACCTGACTCAAGTTTCCGGTTAATCCATTCAAAGGCGGTGGCAGACCTGTGAACTCACTTGTACCTTCTACATTACCAATGTCCATAGCCACTTTAGCTTCTGTTGGAAAGAACAACTGAGCAAGCCCCACTGCAAAAAGGTTGATGCTTTAACAAAAATATCATAAAGACACAGAAGAATTTAACAACTTTCAGTCAATTACCTCTCTTTTCTAGGTACAACAGTCTCATTTGGAGATCTTCAGGCATAGAAAGGGAACACATTGGTGAATCCAAAACCATCGGATTCTTCCTGATTTGTCTTTCCAAGATATCAATGCATAACCGAGCTTTACTAGATTCACGCCCTTTCGCTGCTTTGGTATGATAATCCTTTGGATTTGTCAGTCTTCTCAATATATTAACCGCACCGCGTCCATCAGATGTCAACTCAGATGCATTGGCGCCTTTTTCGATAAGCGATATAATGATTGATGGCTCTCTACGCATCGCAGCAAAATGAAGAACCGTGTAACCCCGGGAGTTCCTGAAATTTACATCACCCATACCGAGATTAAGGATCTCAGCAACAACTTTCGGATCACTATACACCACGGAATAATGCAGACCATTGGCTTCATCTAGAGTGATATCTGACTCATTCAAAAGAAGCTTCACAAGCTCAACATCATCTGAATCCAACGCCTTGAGAATTTTCCTGATTCTCTCAAGCAATTTCTCTGAAACCTTGCTCTCTCCTCCGTCTTGTGGGGACTTGAGACGAATCTGTTTAATCTTCTCTGCTACTTCGGAAGGAAGCTCTTTTTCGATACAGAACCTGTAAAGATCTGACCTCGCCACTCTCTCGATACACTGATCAAGTAAGTCATTCAATTTACAATTGAAAGCAACCATAAGAATGGGAAGAACATTCTCAACAAGGGTCTTCTCCACAAAGTTACAAAGCCGCCGCTGCAAACACACAAACATAAAGTAAAAACCTTTAAGCTCTCATTGAGGTCTTTAAATCAAGAAACAAAGAGAGACAGAAAAAAAAAGAAGAAGATTACTTTCCACACCTGAAAGGATGAAACTAGCTCAGGCACTTGGAGAACAGATGAAGCATACATCAATTGAACAACAAAATCAATGGCAGGCCGACAAGAATCATGAGCACAAACTGGATCAACACAAGTCGAAACCTCCAAAGGAAATGGCTTTAATCTGCCAGTGTAGATATAACTCAAGAAATACAAGAAAGCTTCATGACCAACAGCTCCATAAGGCAACATCTCTTTCAACTGATACTTTGGTTTCTCAGTTTTCGAGTTTTTCTTTTCTTTCTTGAACAGTTCTTGGAAAAACTTACTTCTTGCAGCTAAAATGCATCTATGGACACCAACTGGAACACCATCAACAATGATCTCTGCATCGCTGTAATCACAATCTGGATTACTAAGAAGCTGCTCAAGATTGGAGCTGAGTTTGCTTAGACTAACAACTTCAGGATTAGAAGCTGAACTTGATGGGAAATGATTAGACCCAATAGAACCGTAAGAGAAATGAGAAGATGTGAAACTTAAAGACGATGATGGCTCAGTCAAAGTAGCCATTTTTTTTTCAATCAAAACCTCTGCTTTTGCTGTATGGAGATCAAAGATTACACAAGTCTCAAGATCGAATTGAGATACAAAGGCCCTAAATTTACATCTCTAATAAGGAATCAACCAAACCCAGAACCAAAAGGATGAAAATTGTGAACTTGGGTGATTGAATTATGAAACTAAAGAAACAAAACCGAATTTTTCAGACAGAACATTACTCTTTGGACCTCTGAATCAATGTACCAAGAAAAAAAAGGAGAAACTTTGGAAGAAGAATCAAACAAAACTGGGAGAGGAACCAAAAAAACAAAAGCCCTACAAGAATCTGGAGAAGACGAAGGGGAAAGAGATTGAAGAACCGTATAAGATCTGCACAATCGTAAAGAGATAAGATCAAAGAAGAAGGCAAAAGTTGGACGGAGGAAAGAACCGAATTGAGATCTATCAAAAAGAAAGAGAATTTCGAGGAAAAGTCAAGGAAGGAAGTGATATATAATATTGTGATGAAATTGAGAACAAAACAGGACACAACAGGTTTGCAAGTGATGGTGAAAGAAAGGGACAGCTTCTTCTTCTTTCTTCAATGTGAAGATGAAGGAGTTTGATATATTTATAATAAATCCTGTTACATAATGTTAATTAACATGACTTTAAGCATGAGATGATTAAGTTTAAAACATGGTCTAATAATATAAAGAAAGACTTGGAAAAAGTTGACAAATAGAAAACAAAGACTAGACGTGTATGATTCCAAAGGCTCTCCGTGTATGACGGCCACACACTAACATTTTCCACATTTTCTCCCATTTTAATATATAGTTTTTTTTTCTCCTCTTTAAATTTATTAATTATTACAGATTATAAAAACTGTTACGAAAATAAATTTATTATGAACAATTCCTTCCGATCGTATTAGATATTTAGATTCACTATTAACGACATTTCATGTTAATTATACTGATCTCGAACATTTTTCTCTCCATGCTGCTATTGGATATTTTCTTCTCTTTCAATAGAAAGAATCATGGCGAACGGCTATAATTGTGCATCATTGGAAATTTTCTATAAACTTATCTCCATTAATCTGCAGAAATATTAATAAATTGTACTATTTAGAGTACGAACTCCAAACCTCCTGAGTAGAAGCATTACTAAACTCTTGATCAACACCATTGAATCAAGAGGGTATAACTAATATATAGTTTTAGTTTTAAGATTTATAAAAAAAAATAAGTGATTGTTTAAGTTTACTGTTTTAAATTTAAAAGTTTTTGATCTTTAATATTTGTCTTAACATAATAAATTTACGTTGATGTGTAGTTTATAAAATAAAGTTAAATTCCAAATAAATAAATATTTAAAGGAAAATTTTATGCTAAATCAAAAGTTCCCATATTATTTAAACAGAAACACTGAGAATTTGTGATTTGATTCACTCTATTAATTTGATGCTAGAAAACGAATTAGTTTAGCAATTAAAACTGAATAAACAAAAGATCCGTGAAATTTACCGGTTACTTCCTAAAAATATTAAAACTATAGTACAGATTAATAAATAATTTACTAAAGATGTATGGATCCAGGGAATAAACTATAAAGAAATGTGTAATGATTATGCTAATTGTCGTCACTAAACAGGTTTAAGTCAATAAAAAATAAAATAAAAATAGTATTAAGAAAGAGCCGTCACGATTGATGACGGCAAGGAACTGACGCAAGCAAATGCGAACGGCATACGGATGATGTTAGCTTGTTGGGTTTGGATTTTGCTTGTGATACGATGACAAACAATAACATCACTTTCGAAAATAAAAAAATAAAAAAAAAATCATTTTGATCACAATAATATATAGGGTATACTTGTTTGTTTGTAGTGTGGTCCGAACTTTATTAATAATAGTATTTGTTATGGACCAAAGTCATTCTTTTGTGTGTTGGCCTATAGTTCCATATTTCAAGACTTAGATGTATATAACGTTTTTGACAACGAATAGTATGTGAAGGACAACGACTAAATTAGTGTATGAGTTTGAGTCTGATTAGTAAAGTATGCACAATTGTATAAAAGAACTTAAATTAAAACGATAAATCGTTAGAAATAGTGTAAACTGTAAAATAAACGATATATGTTATACCGACAAATTAAAACTAATTTTTATAGGGAATATTGTTATAAATAGCACTGATATTATTATTTTCAAAAATAGTATTATAATTTTCTTTCTCTTTATTTAGATTGAAAACTAAACCATTTAAATTTAAAAAAATTGAAACTTAAATTTATGACTTCTTTACATAAGATACAAATTATATAGTAATGCGTTAAAGCCAAACCACAAGAAAATAAAAATCAAGTTTAAGAAAAAAAAAGTTTGGGTTAACTATTTTATATTTAAAGTATCGTTTTTAAGGGTATGGTTTATTGTTTAGAGTTTAGGATTTAATTTTGAAAGTTTAATTTTAATATATGGTGCTAATTTTGATAAACAGGAAAATAAGTGTTAAGTTTGGAATAAAAACTGAAATTAGTGTTGACAAAAAAAAACTGAAATTAGCATTATTTTTTAGAATTATCCAAAAAATTAACATTCAATAAATAATATTCTTTAAATGTAAATTATTCAGTAAAATAGATTACTTAGAGAAAAACATAGTTACCATTATCAAAACATCTCAAATGGAACGGTGGATGACTGGATATGCTTCTGCTGAGAAGCTACGCTGACTTAAACAAATATTTTATACCAATAGAATTAGTCTCTTAAAAATTATATATATCGAATAATTTGGATATAATACTATGTTCTTGAAAACATATAAAAATGTTATATAATTAACATGAAGTCCGGATATATATATTAGAGTTTTCGTCCATTAAAATCGACTTGTTTTCTGTTTTCTGTATATTCAACATTTTTTTTTATTCCTATCGGAAAAATATATATTTCGCTTTGTTAAAGATTTTTCAGAACAAAAATAAATTAAAACAAAAAAAATATTTTTTTTAAAACTATTTTGCATGCTGATGAGAACTGCAATTTCAGTCCTCACTTTATAAGAAAGAAAATAATTGTTTACTGGACTAAATCAACAAAATCTATATTATATACATTATTGTGATCACATATAAATTTTTAGAATTTTTCAATTCTCTCTATTAAGGTTTTATCTTGTCATTTTAAGGTAGATTATGATTTCTAATTTTTAAAGTTTTTAAATTCTCAAATAAAAATTACAAAACTAAAATTTCAATTTTCGCTAACTATTTTCTCCAAATCTTTAAATTAACTTCCGATTTTGAAAGTAACCAGTAAATTAAAATTTTCAAAAATATATGATAATATTCATAGTTTTCACGTTTATAAGTTTGGTACTATATCTTGATTATTTTCAAAAAAATGTTTTTTTGTTAATTAGGTTTTGATTTTAAAATTTTTCTTTAAACTCGCCCTCCTTATTTTCAAAAAGATTCCTATCTTTGTCATTTTTATCTCCGGAAGAATTATGATCTTTTCGAACTTTGCATAAATATGTTATCGTGCCACGAGTTTTTCGATGTGTCAGATAATGTTTGCTACTCGTGTCTCCGAAAAACGTACGAAGCAAAAAAAAGTCACGGCTTACAGAAATTGATAGGCCCAATGATGTAATGGGCTCTTCTGCTTTGGTTAATCCCAGTTTTGATTGCTCTTATGTAAAAGTAATTTTGATTATTTGAGTTTTAGGTTCGTTTCATATGATTGTATGGTTCTCTTTTATCATTTGATGTTGCTGTGATATGATGACGTATTTGAACAATAACGTCACTCTCGAAAATAGAATAAAATAACCATTTTGATTACAATAATATATACTTGTTTGTTTTTAGTGTGGTCCGACTTTATTATTATTATTGATAGGTATTTGTGATTGACCAAAGTCATTATTTTGTGTGTTGGCCTATAGTTCCATATTTCAAGACCTACATGTATATAACGTTTTAAAAAATTTATAGTATGTGAAGGACGACAACTAAATTATTGTATGAGTTTGAGTCTGATTAGTAACGCCTGCAAAGTTTGTAAAAAGACTGTAAATTAGTACGATAAATAGGTTATGAAATAGGTTATATAAAATAGACAAAAATTATACCGAAGACTAAAAATAATGTTTTTAAAAACATTTTTTAATATTACTTTGGTGATTAGTAACTGTCAAAATCATATACCAAAACAATACAAGATTACTAATCAAACTTCATAGGCGAGGTGAAATAAGTTAGCGGACTTTTTTAATTACTTTAAACAAATATTTAATTTAATAGTAAATGAAAATACAACTAAAAACTTAAAATACAAAATAATCGAGATGTTGAATGGAAAAAAAAAATTGAAAAAGATTTTAATTTTACTCTTTTTGTAATTTGAAGTTGTGAAGTTATGTTTGTTTATATAGATGTAAAAAAGGGAATATTTATATGGGTATGTAATGATGATATGCTCTACACAAATTCTATTATATTTATAATATTTTCTTATATGTATGTACATCATTTGGTAACTTTTTAAAAGAATGTTTAAATAATTTAGAAATTCTTTAAAACAGTATAATATTTGGTAACACAAATCATGACACTGAACCTATAATTAAATTTTAATGAATTTAATTGATCAGTACATTTCAAAATTTTAGAGGTATTTTTATATGAAATTTAGGAAAAAATAAATTTTTGAAAAATAATATTAGAAAATGAGTTTTTTTCTTTAGTTTTTTAAAAAAAAATTTAGATTAAAAGATTTAACCGTTTACATTTATCAATGAAAAGTGAAACTTAAATTTTCAATTTCCTTTCATACAATCTTACAAATTACTTAGTAATGCGTTAAAGCCAATTACAAGAAATAACGATACTCATAAAAAGGGGTGGAAAGCAAACTTGACTTTGACAAAACTAAGTTTTTAAATTTCTATGTAAATTTATATATTGACGGTAAACTTTTTTTAGTTTTTCATGGAAGAAAAGTCAAATTTGACGATCAAAAGTAAAAAAGTAAAGAAGAAAAAAATAACATTCTTAAATTGTAAATTACTCAATATCCATAAGCATGTTACGAGAAAAATATATATATAGTAACCATGCATGATCAAAACATCCCAATGAAGCGGTGGATATGGATCAGACGATCGGTGTCGGTGTTGCTTCTGCTGAGAAGCTACGCACACTTGAATAATTATTGTATACACAGTCCTATAAAAGTCTCCTTCTTGTATAAAAAGTATATATATAACACAATAATTTGAATATAATATTATGTTCTTGAAAACTATAAAGATGTTTTATATATATAAGACATGAAGTCCGACTGTTATATACATTTGAGTTTTCTGTATATACAATATTTCTTTTATCAATTGGTATAGAAAAAAATACATAGTTTTCTTTGTTAAAAATTTTGCAGAAAATAAACACAGTTTTTTTCTTTTTAACTAAGTTATTTCCATGCAAAGAACTGTAATTTTGGTTTTTTACTTTATAAGGAAAGAAGGAAAGAAAACAATCTTTTAAAAATCTTATATTAAGTAGACGTTATATAAATTAGTGTGATCACATGTAAAATTTTAGCGGTTACAATTTTCTTAATTAAAGTAATCATCTTACTATTTTAGATAGATCAAGATATCTAATTTTGAATTTTTCAAATTCTCAAACGAGAATCGGATTACGAAACAAAAATTTTAGTTTAACGTCTTTACTTTTAGATATATTTAAATTAATTTCTGACTTTAGAAATAACCAGTAAATTAAAGAAGAAAAAAGCAAGATGATAATATTCCTAGATTTTATGTTTATAAGTTTGTTATTTTATTTTGATTATTAGAAAAAATTATTTTTTGTTAATTAAGTTTTTGTTCAAGATATTTTCTTTAAACTTGCTGATTTTGTTTATATAAAAGTTTTCATCCTTCTCGGCTACGTTTCCAAAAAGATTATAATATTTCTTGGCTTTGTATAAATAATACTCTAAATTTATTATGCCACGGGTCTTTTGTCGTGCTACGTGTAAGTAATGTTTGCAGGTCGTGGCGTCGAGAACGAAAGAAAAAAGAAATTACGGTTATAGAAAATAAGTGGCCCAATTCTGTAACAGGCTTTTCTGATGTGGTCAAGCCCAATTTTGATTGATCTTGTTTTAAAAAGGATTTTGATTATTTGGGGTTTAGGTCCGTTACATTCGATTATATACTTCACATTTATCCTTTCAAAAAGTTTTGTTCAGCAATTATTACTGATTCGTTTTGAAAGTTGAAACATCTATATTTCCCCTATTTACGATGAATCCAAGCTAATATTCATAGCAATTTTTTTATTAAATCGACTTAACAATTTTTATTATTAGATGTTACCACTCATTTGACAACTAGTAACTTTTATCCTAGTCTTAAACTCACATTATTATATGTGTGTGAAACCTGATCAAAGTTCTTTCTAGTCTTATAAGATTAGTGAAACTTTATTTTAGTCTTTATAGATTAACGTTGACTTGTTAACAATCCAAAAAGCATGAAGGAAAGCTTAATCCATCGATCGGCGTGAGCCTAGCCAGAATGAAATGTGCAAATAGAGAATATATATATAACACTATTATATAACTATATAATATAACATCAGTTATGTTTGGTATATTTAATATACTCTTATATATGTTTTTTTTATAGAAAATTACACTATAATTAAAACAGACTGATCTATCTCCAACCAAATATTTCAACTCGTGTGTCATGCGTTTTTATAATCTTCCTTTTTATAAAACGAATAATATACGCATGTCAATATACTAACATAAGTAACAACAGCCATCACTTTATAGTCTCTATTAATATGAGTAGTGAATCAAAATAACAAGACATTACACATATATCATTTTCTTGTTACTAAAATGGCTACAACTACACAACACATGAATCAAATCTTCCTCGTACTCCTCCTAATCTCCTTCGCAATCTCTCCGGTGATCTCGACCGTTCCAAAAGAATGCGAGACTAATCCAACAGACTCTTGCATCGACAAAACCAAAGCCTTACCCCTCAAAATCTTAGCGATCGTTGCCATCTTACTGACGAGCATGATAGGAGTCACGGCTCCTCTCTTTAGCCGATATGTCACTTTCTTGCATCCAGATGGTAAAATCTTTATGATCATCAAGTGTTTTGCGTCCGGGATCATCTTAGGAACTGGTTTCATGCACGTTTTGCCTGATTCTTTCGAGATGTTGTCTTCTCCATGTCTTGAAGACAACCCTTGGCACAAGTTTCCTTTCACAGGATTTGTCGCTATGTTGTCTGGTCTTGTAACTCTCGCTATTGACTCTATTGCTACAAGTCTCTACACCAAGAAAACTGTTGCTGACGACAGCGAAGACAGGACTACTCCGATGATAATTCAAATCGATCACTTGCCTATAACAACTAAAGAACGTAGCTCTACTTGCTCAAAACAACTTTTGCGGTATCGAGTTATCGCCATGGTTAGTGTTCCATTACAAGCTCGTTTTGCTAAATTGGTTCAACATATATATTTTCAAGGTACTATAACTTTTAAATATTTGATTCGAATATGAAGAAATCATATGTCTAAATTCAGGTGTTGGAGCTTGGAATTATAGTTCACTCCGTAGTCATTGGACTATCCCTAGGTGCAACCAACGATACATGCACCATTAAAGGTCTTATTGCAGCTCTTTGCTTCCATCAGATGTTCGAAGGCATGGGTCTCGGTGGCTGCATCCTCCAGGTACAAACTGTTTTATATCATGAATATGTATTAATATGTAAATATTTATATTCAAAACTAATAACAACTATAATACCATAACATTCTTCTTTTGTTGACCATAATTACACAAACATAAAGATTCAGGAATAGTATTAAAAAACATTATGCTACTACTTGTAGTTGTATTTTAAAATAATTTCTTTCAAGAAAAAAGAAGTAATTAAATAACCATATGATATGATGGAGAAACATATAACGTACGTTTTGAGAAATACATAAAAATCTATTTTTGAACAGGCAGAGTATACAAATGTGAAGAAATTTGTAATGGCCTTCTTCTTTGCGGTTACAACACCTTTTGGAATAGCTCTTGGTATAGCCTTGTCGAGCGTTTACAAAGACAACAGTCCAACAGCATTAGTCACGGTAGGACTACTCAATGCATGTTCTGCAGGATTGCTCATTTACATGGCACTTGTAGATCTTCTAGCCGCAGAGTTTATGGGATCTATGCTCCAAGGAAGCGTCAAACTTCAGCTTAATTGCTTCGTGGCGGCTTTGCTCGGTTGTGGTGGAATGTCAGTCCTCGCCAAGTGGGCGTAAACACTTCAAATTTTAACTTTCGATTTTTATGAAAATGTAACTATATTGCAGTGAGTGTAAATACTATATTTTCTGTATCTTTATAAGAAAATGTGATTTTCAAGCGATTATGCTTTTATTCTCATAGTTTGTTTGTCTTTTTTTGTATTGTGAGTTAACAATTGAATTTTGCATTATCTGGAGAACAATATTCATCTCTTATAACCCATTTTGTTGGTTTGTTGAAATTCTATAGCCAAAATATATTTGACTTTATCGTCGGGTTACAAATATTTCCAATAAAAAGTGGTATACATGAGTAAGGTGTGATCAAATAATACCTTGTAGATAAAACATGAGCATTTAGAAAATGGCTGAACCAAATGATATAGGAGAGATATATTGATCAATGATACTGATTCCGAATTTTCGAGTGACGAACGGTGAGAAGTTTTGTTGCGGTTGAATGATTATTCATGACGTTGAAGTCTTGGGATTTGGATCAGTACAGTCTCGCGTTTCTCTCATTCCAAATCTTTAGCTTTTAGGATGATTGACAAATCTAATTAGACATAACCAGTTGCGTTACTATCTTTACTTTGTTTTAGATAGAGAAATTAGTACTTTACAACACTCACCCTTAATATTTTAGTTATTAACAAAAAAATTTGTATCCTTCATTTTAAATTTTTCTTGGAACATTAAACATTTAGAGGGGAGTATTCAAAATAGAATTTTAAGAGATTTGAATTTTATTGGGTTTTTAAATGATTTTGATGATTTTAGGGAAATTCATATGATTTTTGTAAAATCCTTTCAAATCTCACCAAAAACCATGGGATTTGGATTTCTGTATTTTTAACTAAAGAAATCCTCCCAAATCCTCTGAAATCCTTCAAAATCATTAAAAGCCAAAATTCATGTTTGAATAACAGTGGATTTGTAAACTTTTTACAAATCACTTGAAATTTCACTTTAAATACACCCCCCTTAAACTCACAATGACCTTTACTTTTTATGTTTTAAAATAAAAGTCACAGCCAAAATTTTAGCAGTATATTTTAAAGGAACGTACCCACCAAAAATTCCGTACAAGTTTATTATCTATTTTATGATTTTGTTTTTGTCAACCTTGCAATATTTTTGAAAGAGTTGTGTATATAACAATTAGTTGAATTCTGTAAACAAAAATATATATATGAGTAAGTAGTATTAGTTTACACTACATTCATTATCAAAATCCCAATTAATTAATTGTTCTCTTCGTATAAACGACCGTACGCGTTGTACGACTTGTGAAAAGGCAAGGTCCGTACACCTTATTACGTACGTGAGCAAGAATATTGCAATTTCACCAAATCCCTACATTAACAAAATAAGTTATTTAGCCAACTCCTTAATTATTTCCGTATTAAGAAGAAATATTTTCAACGTCAGCAAAATTGTGGCATGGGAATAGCATGCCCACTTTTTCTCCTATATAAGCATAAGTCGTAAGCAAGCCAAAACAGAATCCAAAAGAGCACAAAACACTTGAAACAAAACAAAAACAAAAAGAAGATTCTAAAACTAAAACAATGGCAGCTTCGGCTACAACATTCATGAAGCTCTTCTTCTTTGTCCTAATTCTTGCCAGTTTTATCGTATCTCCGGTTGTGTCAACGGCACCGGAAGAATGTGAAGCCGAGTCAAATAATCCATGCGTCAACAAGGCTAAAGCCTTACCTCTAAAAATCATCTCCATTGTAGCCATCCTCGTGACCAGCATGATCGGTGTCTCGGCTCCTCTCTTCAGCCGGTACGTTCCTTTCCTCCATCCGGACGGAAACATTTTCACGATCGTTAAGGCTTTCGCGTCCGGGATCATATTAGGAACAAGTTTCATGCACGTTTTACCGGATTCTTTCGAGATGTTGTCTTCAGAATGCTTAGAGGACGATCCATGGCATAAGTTTCCTTTCACAGGATTTGTCGCTATGTTGTCGGGCCTCATCACTCTAGCCATTGACTCCATGGCCACTAGCTTCTACTCTAGCAAGAATGGTAGTGAGATCGTGCCTGCTGCTAGTAACGGTGATCAGGAGAGAGCCAATCCGATGATAACTCATGGCCATAGTCATGGTCATGGCGTTGCATTAACTAATAAAGATGATGGTTCGTCACAGTTATTGCGGTACCGTGTCATTGCTATGGTACGTAAGTCCACCATACATAAATGTAGTGATATAAGTTTTAACAAAATTGCTTAACAATTTAGTATATGATAGGTGCTGGAGCTTGGAATTATAGTTCACTCCGTAGTTATTGGACTATCCCTAGGTGCAACAAATGATACATGCACCATTAAAGGTCTTATTGCAGCTCTTTGCTTCCATCAAATGTTTGAAGGCATGGGCCTTGGCGGCTGCATCCTCCAGGTAATTAAATCTGTAAATACATCTTTATTGAAGTGTTGCATTAATCTTTACTAAGATAAAAATGTTGTAATTTGTGAATAGGCGGAGTATACGAATGTGAAAAAGTTTGTGATGGCCTTCTTTTTCGCGGTTACAACGCCATTTGGGATCGTTTTAGGGATGGCATTGTCGAGCATTTATAGGGATAATAGCCCGACCGCATTGATCACGGTCGGGCTGCTTAACGCTTGCTCAGCAGGACTGCTCATATACATGGCCCTCGTCGACCTTCTAGCGGCTGAGTTCATGGGACCAAAGCTCCAAGGCAGCATCAAGCTTCAGATCAAGTGTTTCTTTGCCGCTTTACTCGGCTGCGGTGGAATGTCAATCCTCGCCAAATGGGCTTAGAAACTTATCAGTAATGTTGGTGTTCATATCCTAAAAGAGTTTGGTTAATTAACCAAACTTATATGTTCGGTTTTAGAAAATGTTGTTTGGTTTCTCAGTGTGTGGTGTGAAGGTTTTTTTTGTTTTTCTTTTCTTTGTTGTTTACTTACATATCTTATATAATAAAAATGGTTACCTTCTGAAACTTTCTTTCTGAGATGTCACTTTTGGTGCATAAAGTATTGTTGATTTGACAAAGCGGTGCATCGTACAAAATCAAAAGTTGAGACCTCCAAAGTCCAAACCAAACCGAACTCTAATTTTATTCAGTTTGAAACATTTAGTTTCTAACCTAAACATCCAAAATTGAACAAACTGTTTACCCGAACAATCAAACCTAGTAAAAATAATCGAATCTAGCTGCCTCTCTTTTGCCAAATAATCGAATCTAGCTGCCTCTCGACTTGGGATATCATCTTGGTCTTAGGGCACCATTATTGGTGAGATCTTAGGAGCTAAGATACTCTAAAATTTGCAAAAGAAAGATCTAATATAAGATACTCTTACAATGGCTATGTTCTTATTTATTTGCATGGTCTGACTATCATCTTTTCTTCCCAATACGTGTAGTTTAATTTTTCTTCTCTCGTAAGTCCTGATTAAACAAAAAATACCAATTGGCTTTGGCTCATGGTGTTCTCCCACTTATAGAATCATTTATTTACCCATTTGTTAATTGTATGAATCCTATTGGATACAAGGGTTATGATTCCACACAGAAGACGACTCATAAGCTTTCTCTTCTCAAAGCCAATTGGTTACTAATACAACAACTCATGCTTCTTTATATACTTGATTAGATCTTTAAAAGTTGTCGATGTGGGATCTTCATTAATTTGTTTGGCCGACATAATATTGATGGAAATCCATTGGAAAATCAAAAATACGCATGTCGGATGAAATTGTTGTTGCTATCTGTTCCAATAACGAATCAGTGGGCTTATTATGGGGTAAAACAAGCCCGATTGATAAAGAGAAGCTCAAGTTATTCTCATATATAATGTTCGAGAAACTTGACTATTCTAGTTTTAGTTCTTAAAACCCTACCTGCCGGCAAATCAAACTTGAAGGTTACTTCTTCAGGTCTGATTCGAGTTTGATATAGGATCATGGAGCTTGATAGAATCAGCACACTGCCAGATTCTTTACTAACTCACATACTCTCGTACCTTTTGATCGAAGATTCGGTTAAGACGAGCGTTTTATCGAAGAGATGGGAATTTCTCTGTCTAAAGGTTCCCGTGTTGGACTTAACCAAACTTCAGTTCTGTCTTCAAAGAAAAGCCATCTCCTGGTTAATTCTTAGATTTGTGGAGCTTAACCGTGGATCACGCCTGGAAAGTTTCAACATAAAGTGTTCCTCTTATAATAATGTCGAAGATATGCGAGAGATCACTTTTTTGGACTTTTCTCAAGAAATTAAAAAGGTAAGGTATATTGATTCCATCTTCTATAAACATGGAGTTAGGGATTTGATAGCCGAGGCGATCCATCGCGGGGTTCAACATCTAGAGGCCCATTTGTCCGAAAGAATGCCTCGGGTAACAACCTATAACATGCCCGAGTGTGTTTATACGAGCAAGACATTGGTGTCTTTAAAGCTTGCAAACGTAGGGCTTGATGAGGATCCCGAGTTTGGTGCTTCTCTACCTAATCTCAAGATGATGCATCTAACAAACATTTATTACAATAGTCTTTTGATCATAAAGATGCTCATCTCAGCCTCGCCTCTTCTTGAAGATCTTACCTTTGACTTTCCAAAGCCAAAGCCAAAGCCAAAGAACAATGATTTTAGGCAGGACTTTCGAAGGAGGCCATATCAATACAGTCCGAATACCGATTATATCTTCTTGGAGGACTTTTCTGATTCGCCGACGCGAGAGGAAACTGATGATTTTACCAATGTGCCACAGTGTTTGATATCAACGCTTGAATATGTTAAGATTAACAGACTGATAATGAAGGAGGAAAATGGGATCAAACTAGTGAATTACTTTCTTGAGAATTCAGCAGTCCTCAAGAAACTGACTCTAAGTTTCACACATCCTTGTGTAACCAACCAAGAGCTAGAGAGCTACAAGAAGCTTCTTACATCCACAAAGCTTTCTCCCACATGTCAAGTTATCTTTGATTGACACGCAACTGATGATGCTGGTGAGAACATGTACATGAGACTATTTTTTCATTCAACATTAGTGTAGGAATTATCATAATTAAAGATTGCAATTATTCATTTTAGGTTTGTTTAACTTTAGAAAAAACATTGGTTAAGGAAGAATTTAATTGTAGTTTTTTTTTTAATTCTATATGTTACAAAATATGCGATGCTTTATGAAATTGTTTGAATCTTAGTCTCCCACCAAAAGTATTTAACAGAGGTTCTTTTAAAATATTGTCTATTTAATCTAGGCTGGTGTGCAAGCCCTTTGACCCAATAGTCAATGATTTCACCAGTTTTGGATTCGATTCCTGTCTCAAACAATGGAATTTCTAGTGTAGTCTAGCTATGATAATACAACGATCTTGTTAATTATGTAAAGAGCAAGAATTGTCGTGTGATGAATAATTGTGAATTAATGGAGTTTTGATATTAAAATTTCGATAAATTAATTTAAAACAGTATAACAAGCAAATGATTATCCTTATAAGACCGCATGACAAAGCATGGTGTAAAAGCTTTAGGCCCTAAGTGTAACTACACAATGCTATCTAAATAGACAGTAACATGAAGTATATTCAAAATTGAAAAATGTAAACGAAAATTTTGTATAAAATATATAGAAAATTTTTGTATAAAACATATAGAATGCTGAAAACAAAAACCACGAAGTCGAGCGCGTAAGATGCACGCGCGGGCGACTTCTCTCTCAAACCTATTTTTCTTGTTTCTCCCTCACATCTGCAACTCCTCCGCCTCTCCGACGTGTTTTTCCGGCGTCGGAGAGGGCCTCACCTTTTTTTTTTAGCTTTGGTCTTTCCTCTCCGTCAGATGTCTCCGTCAATGGTTTGTGGTGGCTCACCGTATCTGTGCCTTCTCGTTCTCCAGGCGGTGGTAAATCAGATCTCAATCTTCTCGTAGTGGCTAGGAGAGACGCGGCGGCTGAACGTTGCTTCGAGTTGTGGCCCGAGGACACCTCGTTTTGATGGCTTCAGAAGGTTGCCCTTGGTGGTCGTCTCTCTAAGCGAGTTAGTATTGAGTCGTTTGGTTTGTGGTTGTGGTTTCGTGGAGATTGTGGAGGGGCTCCGGACTTCCCTCACGGTGGTTAGCTCCGGCGAATCTGTTTATGAGATGGTTCCGTGTCATCGAATTTCAGATTCTTGCCTCTTTGCTAGGTTTTGGTTTGGTGTCTGCTACTCGCCGGAAGTCTCAGATTGGGGAGTTGGGTAAAGTGTTGTGTGGTGTTTGGCTCGATTTCTTCTTCCTCGCCATGGAAGGAGCTGGTCTAGTTCTTCGTCGACGGACCTAGAATCGTGTACTTCTCTTTCTCGAGGCACGGTATGGTGGTTTCGTGAGGCAACAGGTCTGAGGTTGTCATGATGTTTCTCAGTGACAGCGGAGTCTTTCTCGGGTCAATGAGTGGCTGAACGTCTTTTGGATTTTAAAGCTTTGCTGGGTGATTGCGTTCTCGGTGGCGTAAGGTTTTAGTTGTCGTCTAAGTTTGTTGCTTTCTTGTAGCAGCTTTAGCGGAGTAGTTTGGGGTAGTAGTGGCTGCCGGTGGTGGTCTTGTTCCTCCCCATTCTTTCTTCTCTGGTCAATTCACATTTCGTTTACTTTGCCTTTCTAAAGGGTTTTGTTGGGATCCTCACTTGTTGCTTACTTGACTTTCTTTGGCTTTGGATGGAGTCTAGTTTGTCATCGCGTTTTCCCTAGGTTCTGGAGGAGTTAGTAAGACTAATGGGTCTTTTGGTGTTGTTTTGTATTGCAATATTTTTGCTCTGTGCTAGCCGACTACGGGGAATGTATTTGGTAGAGGGAGCTAGTGCCAATCGCAATACATTGGTTTGTGTGGTTCCAATCTGAGATCGCTCATGGATTAGTTCGAAGCGCCACTCTCACATGATGAAGGGGGAGTCTGTGATCGAGGGCATTCAGACTTGCGCCGTTGACAGCTCAGTCCTTGGACCTCCTGTGAAAGGCTTCCATTACTAGGGGTCTTCGTCTTTGTCGTCTTTTCAATCTCTATCGTCAGTTTTTTTCTTCAGTAGCTTATTTTGGAGGATCTTCATAATCATGTATCACTTCATCTGACACCGTTTGCTTCACTGCATAGGTTGAGTCGATGGACTGATTGAAATTTGCTTCCATGTTTTTATCTTTTTTTTGCCATGGGACCAATTCTATAGGTTTAAAATTCATGATTGTAAACCTAAACATTTTCATTTTAATAAATATTTACACTTTTAGCAAAAAAAAAATATACATATATAGAATGCTTCAAACATTGGATAATCATACGTTAAAAAAGGGTAATATGTATTATATATAAAACATATATGTCATTACAATTTACTAAAATGGAACCAATACTTAGGAGCTAAATCTACTTTTTGGGGAGGCTAACTTAGGCCAGTGATTGACAATATAATAAATACGTGAATCAAACACTTTGCTCGGTTGGTATCTCTCATTCTCGAGTTTTTAATCTGTGTCGGTTGGTTTCTTCCTTCGTTATATCAAAGGAATTCAAAATTAGTAGGTACAATATTAATATCCAAACAACAACCATATTGGTCTGTTCAATGGTTTTGGTCCATAATGGCCCCTTTACAGAAACAGCCCATTGGCATTTTTACAAAGGCACACAATACTTTGTATATACTGAATTTTATGTAGTAGGATCTAACTAAGTCTTCCGATCCCAACACATCTTGTCATAATGTGTCATCGACTATGAAAAGTCTATGAAAGATCTACGTTTCGAACAAAACTAGCAACCTTGAATCGTTATTACAGAAATCTAGCTAGAATGATCCCACACATGTGACACATCTTGTCATCGACTCCACCATTTGCAAGAAACAACTATAACGATGGAACAAGTCATGCTTTATTCCCGAAAACGTATGGAAGATATATTATCACTACATAATGTAACTAATGTAGTCTACATATATAAGTTACATGAACACGACTATTCTAATTTGAACATATCACCAAATGCAGTGTCCGATCCACCTAAACCTAAACCATTTTCCAAACCAATTCATTTGCTTAAGTTTTGATTACTTACACATAATTTGGTTTCTTTAATAAAGAATACTCATTTGATTTTTATACAAGTGTCTTATTTGATATTTTCAAGTCACTTCATATGCCTAAATTTTTGCAACCTACATATATATTTAATTGAGAAATTCATTAAAATACCATTTTTTTTCCAAAAACCACTATTTGTTTATTTTTTCCAAAAATATCACAAAAAAAAAAAAATTTGCAAAAATATCATATGCATAAAATTGATATGTAAGGTTGTATAATTATTTTTTAGGTTTGGATTTAGTGTTCAAGATTTTGAGTAGTTTTGTTATATTTTTGGAAAAAAAACAAATAATTTAGTAGTATTTTTAGAAAAAAACACTTATTTTAGTGGTATTAATGAGAATATAGTTGCCCTATTTAATTTATTCTTTAATTCATATTCATTTCATATTAATGTATCTTGTTTAACATTTTCATACGAATAAGAACATAATATGATATTTACCTTCTTTTGTTCAACAAAATTGTACCCGATTAGAGTATATAATTATCGTTAATTAAGATCAAGTTATGGAAATGTTTTAAGCGAATAGGGTTTTAGACTTTTAGTCAAAAGATGTGTGAATGCATGTGAATCATCATCATCTAACCAAATACCGAAATGTAAAAGTTGTTGGACGCATTATGAGGAAAACAATATACTTTATAATTTTTTTTGGATAGCGACATTGTAACGTTTCTTGGACGAAATCATCGTAAATCGTGAATTCACACATCGTATTCATCGTTCTGCGTTTCTGATATATACACATTTATTCTGGTTATCTAAAAAAACAAAGCTTATGGGGTCTCTTCTTTTGTCTATATGCACTGCATAAGATACGACTCCACAATTTTGTATAAGACGACAAGTAATAATGAAACTTTGAATTGCATAAAATATAAGATAGAATGTCCAAAGATATATTCACAAATGAGGCTATTACAACATATATACTGAGAATACAAGTGAGACTAGGTTATTATGAAAGACTCATCTATCCTTTCCATATTCATCACCTACATGCCCCCTCAAGCTGGAGGAACTTTGGTGATTCCAAGCTTGGACACAAAATCTCGAAATCGTGGACCAGACAGCGGCTTTGTCAGAGGGTCAGCTAGCTGATCTCGAGTCGAAACATGTGCTACCCGCAAGATACCAGCCTGGACATTATCACGAATGAAATGATAGTCCAAGGCAAGATGTTTCATACGTGAATGAAATATCGGATTAGCAGCCAAGTGTGTAGCACCGAGATTGTCACAATATATGACCGGAGCTGTAGGCAAGGTGAGACCAAGCTCAGCAAGAAGAGAAGTGATCCATCGCATCTCGGAAGCCGCATTCGCGACAGCCCGATATTCAGCTTCGGTGGATGAGCGTGCGACGCCTTTTTGCTTTTTGGAAGACCAAGATATCGGACTGCCGCCAAGGTAAATAATATAGGCGTTTGTGGACACAAAATCATCGGTGTCACCAGCCCAATCCGCATCGGAGTATCCATAAAGAGGGCTGGACACCGCAGTTACCGAGAGTGGTGTGTTCACCCGAATGAATATACCATGAGTTTGTGTTCCAACCAAATAGCGAAGAACGCGTTTTACCGCAACCCAATGCTCATCGGTGGGACTATGCATAAACTGAGAGAGGCGATTAACAGCAAACGCAATGTCCGAGCGCGTGAAGGAGAGATACTGAAGTGCGCCGAGAACAGCTCGATATTCACGTGCATCATCGAGTTTCTTACCAAGACGGAGAGA
>NW_006238916.1:1272357-1272929 GCF_000375325.1 Capsella rubella
GACTTCCTCATGAAGGCGACCCTGAAGAAACGCATTATTCACATCAATCTGCTTTATATGCCAAGCTCTATTGACTGCGACTTGAAGAACTGCACGAACAATGGTTGATTTAATGACAGGGCTAAACGTATCTTGATAGTCACGACCCTGTTGTTGATGGAAGCCACGAGCAACAAGCCTGGCCTTATACCTGTCAAGAGAGCCATCAGGTAAGTATTTTAGTGTGAAAATCCACTTACAGCCAACAACATTAGAAGCCATAGTAGGAGGAACCAATTCATGAGTCCCATTACGAATTTGAGCATTAATCTCCTCAGACATCGCTTGTCTCCACTTGGGGTCCTTCAACGCCTCAGCCACGGTCTTTGGGATAGAAGGTTTGGGAATTGACATCACATGGGCATATCGTTTAGTCGGCTTAACGATATTGTTTTTCAATCTCGTTGTCATGGTATGAGTGTTGTGAGGTAGCGGTGGAGGAATTGTGGAGATAGAGGTCTGGGAAGATGGAGAAGTAGCGAGAGAGGACGTGGAGTTTGAGTGGGAAGACTCTGTTTCAGTGGAGGAAGAAG
>NW_006238916.1:1273029-1314447 GCF_000375325.1 Capsella rubella
AGTGGAGCTGGTGGTGACGGAACAGAGGCGACCAACGGTAGAGGCGACGGTGAACTCTGTTCTGGTGGCAGCGAAGCTTCTTGGGCAGCAAATGGAAACATCGTCTCCACAAATTGGACGTGTCGGGAGGTATAAACCCGACCGGATCGTGGTTCCAAACAGAAGTAGGCGCTCTGCGTGAGAGAGTAACCTAAGAAGACACACGGTGCGGAGCGTGCATCAAGCTTGTTAGCGGTGTACGGTCTCAACCAGGGAAAGCACAAACAACCGAAAACCTTGAGTTTATGATAATTTGGGTCTGCTCCAAATAAGCGCCGATATGGGGAAGTATGATCAATAACAGGCGTAACCATCCGGTTGATGAGGTAGACGGCTGCTGAAAAAGCATAACTCCAGTAAATTGTCGGCATAGAAGCTTTGCACAAATGAGGCTATTACAACATATATACTGAGAATACAAGTGAGACTAGGTTATTATGAAAGACTCATCTATCCTTTCCATATTCATCACCTACATAAAATTGTCGTTGAAGGTATCAAAAATATTCAGACTATTGATGCTTTCTACCTTTTTTTTATAGTTGGGGATAGCGAAATTTGATTCTTCTGATAAAAAAGAGAAAAAATAAAACTTATAGAATACAATATTTTTATTATATTAAATGTCAGTAGACAATTTCATTATTAGTGATTGTGACATAATTTACATAAACCTAAAGTAGTGGGGGCAACAGTTTTTTTAGAAAGTAGCACAGGAATTCGAATTTTTGAAAGAACAATATAAAGGACAATAAGAAAATTATTGTATGAATTTTGTGTTTCTTCATATAGGTATTGGTTGATGACACTTTGAGTAAAAGTTATAACTAATTTCCAGTGACACTTTGAGTATCAAACAGAACACTAAATATGTTTTCGTAATAATCTATGCTTCCATGTTTTTATTACTTTTTTTAATAAAATATTTACATTTTTAGCAAAAAAAAAAAACAGAAAACTAAAGGATGGTTGATAATCTAGGTTTTTAAAACATAACATTCTTAATAATATTTTTTTATAGTTTTTAGTTTTTCTTAATAATATTAATTTATAGTTATGCAAACACAAATGTATATACATATATATATATATAACAACGCGTAACCCGAAACTGAATCCGTGTTTTAGCCAATAAGATTATAATTAAGCTTTTAACAACTTTGTACAATATGAAACCAAATCCGACTAAGTAATGGTACCAAACTTAAAAAGATAGTTTAAATATAGTTCACAAAATGCTGAAACTTTTAACATTGTACAATGTAGTAAGATTCTAAATTGTCCAACTGAAATGAATAACTTTCACACACACACAAAAAAAAAAAAAATCAAATAAGTGAAAGTAATAATCAATGCCTTTAAATAATACTTTCCAAATTTGTTTTTTTCTATTAGTTGTTATATGTAAATTGCTTTGGCTTGAGGGGGAAGTAAAAGGCCAAGGAACCCACCTCACATGTTTTGGAGATATTCTATAAACGATAAAATATTTTCCCACATTCAATTATTATGTCGTCTTTTGTAACTTCCATTTTTGGCTTCCACTTTTGAAGTTTTCCTTCAAAAATAACAAAAAAAATAAATATATTAATTAGTGACGATCAATGACGATAATAATGTCAACAGATTCACTAAACGGATATGCACGATTTCATTTTCAAATTCTATCTAGAAACAAAAGAGTAATTAAGCACTAAGTATGTACTAATATAGGATTAAGTTTTAAACCAAAAAACTAGGGAAACAAAATTGTGAATTATTATTTTTTCTTGCTTAATGTTACGATGTTAATGTTGCAACAACACACTAACTAAACATTGAATCCAAAGGTTAATTTAGTTTTAGTGCGTTCCGATTATAATAATCACATCATTCACAAAAAAATGCAGTTATAACTAATGCAGTAATTGGACATACAACTATCTTAATTACATAATTATGTCGCATTATCAATTCGTTATACAGCTCCCCAGATATATAAATATTACAAGAACGTAATATTTGACTATAATCACACTTTTAGGTTTACTTTTTCACTGTTACGATTTCATAAAATTAATTCATATCTTCCATATACACAAAAAACTTGTAATTAACAAAAATAAAAAATTGTACAAAAGTAAACAAATGAATCAAATTCCATATTTTAGATAAAAGTACAAAAAAAATAACTTTTTTTTTTCCTCCTATTTTTTTACTCTTTAATCCTTAAATTAAAATAAAAAACTAAAATAAAAGAATGGTCATGATGACATGTTAACATGTACACTAGCATTCATGACCATATCACATACAGGACAAGTCTGTAACAACGCCGACGATCCACAAACCGTACACAGACACAAATGACGACAAGGCAACACCAACACACTCGCCGTTAACTCACCGCACCGTCTACAACCTCCGTTAACCTTTTCCGTTACCGTTACATTCTCTCCGTCACAGCAGCTTCCACAGCTCGATTCAGCAGTAGCGTCGACGTCTTCAACAGGACGACGAAACGAATCCAAATCATCGACTTGAGCTAAAACTTGTTCGAGGTTTGATCTGAGATTGTTAGCAGTAGCTTCGTTGGTTTGAGCTAAATCACGCCAGATCTGATTCTCTACGTAGAGACTCTTGACGCGTTCTTGTAAAACCCAGTTTAGTTTCCCTACTCTTATGATCTCTTCGTCTTTCGCTTTCAAGGTTTTCGAAATCGCGTTTTGTACCGCGGACGCTAACATCCGCGTTTGCGTTCTCTGTCTCGCTTCTAACTCGATTCTCAGCGTTTCGGTTTGATGCGCGACGAAGTTGTCGATCTCTGTGTTTTGCTGTTGGATCTGAGAGACGAGCTCTGCGTCGATTAACGGAGACGACGACGGACATGGAAACGCGATTGATCTGCGTTTCTGAGACGCGGTTGAGAAATCGAACGTTGTGTCTCTTTGGCGTTTTGAAATCGCTGGTGATTGGTTGAAGTTGTTGTGAGTTAGCTCGCTTTCTGATTTGTTGAAGCTGTTCATCGGATCTATGTATTGTAAGTTCCGATCACCGATTGTTACCGGAAAACCACCGCCGCCGATTTCGATTTGTTGTCCGTTGTTCATTTGTGGTTTCACACATTCTCTGAAAAAGCAACAAAAAAAAAATCAATAAAACTGCAAAAATCAAAATATACACAGAAGAAGAATCGTGTAGAGAATGAAAATATACCTGTTGGTGATATATTGAGAAGCGAAGAGATTCATATGTCTAGCTTCAACAGCCATTGATAACGTTTTCTTAAGGTTTGTGTATAGCGAGAGAGAGAGAGAGAGAGATGATTCAGAGGAAGAAGAAGAAGACTGGTGAAAGAAATGTATTAGAGGAGAGGCTATTTATTTAAGGAAGAAAGAGAAAAAGTCAAAAATTGAAAAAAGAGTATTTCTAAAAAGAGTCTTTTTCCAAATTTACATTTTAGAAATTAGTGATATTTATATTTCCTTTTTTTATTTAAATAATGAATCTTTCAAATAATATCTTAACAAACACCAGCACATGTGTCTTTGACTAGTGAGTATAAGGTATAATATAATTTTAGATATTCCTAATTTTGTAAAATATATTAGAGTTGGCTTATTTGTTTGTTAATAATGTTTTAAAGAAAGAAAGTGTTTAGCTATTTTTTTCTGGGTATATATTTGCATAAATGCTATTTATATTTTAGTATATATCATAACAAAAAGGAAATAAAATCTAAGCTAAATTAAAAAAAATTTCTTGTGGTTTTGGTTTTGGTTTTGACTAATTTAAATATTTCTTGTTCAGTTTTCTTTTGACTAAGGAATGGTTTATTAGAATTAAATTAAAACATTTAAAAAAGCATATGATTGGTCATTACATGTCATAATTAAGAAATCTGAAGGGGCATTTTGGTCAAACAGTTTATTTCAGTTTTAGTCGTAGGAAAATAAAAAAGAATATAATAATCGAGAAGCATGCACGTCGCATATGGTATGTGTTAATTCCTCTCCACGCTTGGCTTGGTTGCTGCATCATGCATGAATTACCGAGAAGATTCTGTATATATTTTGACATATTGTTGTTTATATTTAATTTTAAATTTATATAATTTATTTGATGACTAGACAAATCTCTTTTTTTTTTTGTTCATTTACGATATTGCAAAATACAATAAGTGTGTATTGTACATAAAATGTCGTTGTCTCTAGTTCCAATTGCATTCTTTGTTGTTCATATTGTATAATCGAGAGTGTGCGAATGATTATTCACTATATAAATACTTTGTGAGCTCTTATCATGTTCATAATAGAAATTGTGTGTTTAAAGATACTTTGGAATTTGTCTTTACAAGATTGGAAATTTGGTAATATAAAAACCCTTTAACAAAAAAAAAATTTGGTAACTTAAATTTTGTTATCAATTAATTGTTCCTCAAAATTATTTTTTTTTTGTTATAAATTAACTATGGGGGGGTTAGTGGGAGATTGATTTTAAAAGAGTTTGTGGATTTTAAAAGTTTAGAGATTTTAAGATTCTCAAAAAGATTTGTTGATTCTAAAATAATGTTTACCCAGATTTTTAGAGTTTAATAGATTCTTCATATGATAGACTCTACAAATCCTTATGATAATTGCAGTATTTTGAAAGTTGTTTTTAATGACTAAATATGTAAAGAATCATTAAACCAATAACACTAGAATTTGATAGAATTGGAAAATCAATAAATACTCAACTTTTTGAATAACAAAGGATTTTAAATAGAATTACAAAATACATACACCAATAACAAGAGATTTTATTAAGAATCTAATAATCCGTACACCAATAACATTAGAATCTTAAACTCTAAAAATCTTTAAAAGTCATTCTCCCAATAACTTGTTGTTGGTTAAATTAATCCATGTCTCCAATGATGAAAGTGGTGTGAGTTAATTATTTGATAAATCAATAACATAGCAAATTTATAAATTAATAACATAGTAATTAATTTGAATCATGTATGATAAAAATATCAATTTTAGGAAAGAAAAATACAAGAACAATTTATGAAATAATGTAGCATTAAGAATTTAAAATACAAAAATGGAACATTATTGGATATTGCAATATCGTAAATGAACAAAATGTTTGTGATTTCTTTTTTTTTTATCGAAGTTGCTGAGTATTGAAAGAAAGAAAAAAATTCGTAAAAAAACTCAACGAATAAGATGATTTCGAAGTAATGAAATAAGAAACTAGCAATTACAAATCTCATCTATAGTTTTAACAGGAACTTGAGGATATTGGATGATACAAAGTTAATATAGAATCTGAATATATACATATATATATATATATATATATTATGTATGAAAATTTTGGTTTATATATATAAATAGGTAAAAGGGAAATATAGATTTTCATATAAGGAACTTATACACCATGTTCTGTGGATAAATTAAGTTAACGTAAGTGGCTACATGTATAACACATGTAAGTCGTCTACTTCACTTGTTGCCTCACAACGACATTGGTATGATTTTAACTTTTTTTATTCAAACCAAAATCTCTTTCGACAACAATGTCTATTACACTACAAATATAAATATTTTACTTTAAATATAAAAAGTTGTTGGTAGTACGTTCTTTGTTCATAATATTTCATAATATCTTGAATGTTAGGAAAGTTATACTCTAATTTCTTTTACAAAACATAAAATCTTAAAAATCACTTAACATGTAAATAATTAATTTTTTTTTCTTACAATGAATTATGTTGTATATATAACTAACCTTTAAAACGATAAATCTTTTGATTATTTTCTTTCTTATAAATTTCTATCTAAATTTTGGATTGCACACTTCTAAAATTTAAGTTAACACAATTTGAAAGGCAATACTTTAAGGGGTTTATTCTTATATATATTGTTTTCTTATATTAATCATGAATCCTCATGAGTAAATGTATAGTTCTCCACACGTCCCATGCCGAACGTGTGAGATCCATGATGGGAAAAAAGAAAAAAATCAACATAAAAACTTCACTGTGTCGATTTTTACTATTTTAGTGAATCCGATAAAAAAAATAGCTTTTGTTCTGTTGATAATGGCTTTGCTGGAAAAAAAAAGTTTGTTGTCTCGTCGCTTTTGTTTTTAAAAATTTATTTTTCAATAAAACTACTATAAAACAAAAGAAAAATCAAAGTCATACAATCGTTAAACTAATTAAAAAAATATACGATAATGTTATAACACTGTACGGACAATAAGTTGATATATATAATAATTGTGTTTTTTTTTCTAGATGTGGGATGATGATAAATAGGTAATGGACCACATGATTTTTTTTAAAAAAAGATAGACTATTATATATGTGTCTGTCTGTGGACACATTCATGCGTATCTCTATGTATTTTTAAATGTCTTCTAGTAGTCATTGTTATATGTACAAGGCGAATCTACGTACGTATCAATCTCTCTTTGTATGTATTATTATATGTGTCAATTCAGAGTAACGAATACGTATTGATATATGTCACCAAGAAGAAATTATACATATAATAATTATATAATTTGAACCGTCTTCGGTATGTAGTTATTATAACAATGTGCCACTCCATAATGTAATTTTATATTATATGTTTCTTTATCAAAGAAATACAAAATACAGTGACTTGTTATATGAAAAGTCTAGTTTGGGTTTTAGACTTTTAGGATTTAGGTTTTTAGAGTTTTAGGTGTTATGGTTTTGAGGTTAGGGTTTAGTTGTAAGGCTTAGCTAGGGTTTTAGGGGATTATAACGTTTAGTTTAGGGTTTAGGGTTATATATAAAGTTTAGTGTAAGTTTTAGATGAAAGATATAAAAAAAAAATATCTAACTTTGAAAAAAAACTAAATTATTTTATAATAGAAAATATATTTATTATATCTATGTAAATATAGGTATAGGCTAATTTTGTCAAAACTGATAAAAAAGTAGTCTCAAAAAATTCATAATTTAACTTGTTTCATTTTTTTTTTTAATATAAGATCACTTGATAATACTTCAAACTGTTGACAACAACAAAAGTTATTGGTTAAGAGATTTTAAACCTAACATATTAGTTGTTCACTAGTTTTACACCTGAGACCAACTTAAATGACAAAATTGGTAGTTTGGTACAACACATATATTATCTCTCCAATTAATTTTTGTTCAAAGATCAGTTTCAGATTCATTAAAATCTCTGACAGTAAATTTATAACTTGGAGACTATAAACCAAATTTTGGACAGAACACAGTTTAACTACAATCAGATTTTTATATATAAATAAATATTTATTAGAGGTAATATATATATAGATGGGAGAATAATAGATACAAATAAGACTGGAGTTGATGTAATAGAGTTATGGGGGAACGTAACGTAACGATAAAAAGAAAGTGGGTAGGAGTGACATATACTAGGCATGGCCATTTATTAGACAAACATATAAAATTTCATTTTTAATGATGATTTTTCTTTTTGTTATGAAGATTGAAATAATATATACATTATTTTTTGCTCCCAATTAAATCACCATTAATTATCAATATTTTAGATAAATTTTAGTATTTTATCTATGTATAAAATAGTATAGGTTTCAGATTCTACCTACTAGTAATGAGGCACTAATGAGTAGTAAATTTTCACATTGTCACAATATGATTCCACTAATGCTACAATTCATGATATACAGTACTTTTTGCTAATGATAGACCCCAAAAATCATAAATTCATTTGTCAATCGCCGAACTAATGGAACCACCAACTAGATTTATGAGCACACTTTCCAATTTTACATAATTTTTTTATAGATTTATTTAAGTTATCTTTTTAAATATCGATAATCAATAAGTTGATTAACTAATTAAAAGTTTAGACAAGAACAAGACAAAGAGTACTAGGGCCGTGCCCAAGCTCATCCTTTGTATTTGCGGAAATGCTCCCACATGATAATAATAAATGTGATAAACAAATCATTATCATGAAATAATAATAATTTGGATATATTTTTATATTTATTAGGTTCTTTCACATCGTGGATGAGTTTGCTCATCACATCTATCAACCAAATTTTGATTGTCCTTTTCATTATTGAATGTTTTTATTTTTGTCACTAAGTGATTTTTTATTCACGAGACACCTTTCACGCCCCATTTAAAACACATATAATTGTATACTTGTCTAGGTACCATTGATATTGTCCTTTTTTCACTATTACAATTATTTTCTTATGGATTTTTACAAAAATTTAGAAAAAGACAGATAGTGATGGAACCAAATCTGAAATTGTTGAAATAATCAAATTGGTCCCCATCACCACCCACTCCTGCACAAACCTTGTTAGGTCATTGATCCTAAAGCACAGAAAAAGGAAATAATTGAATATTTTTTTTACAAAAATTGATTTCAAAAATAGGTGAAGTTATGGGAACAGTGAACCCCACTATATAATGTGTCTGAGACTTGCTAGCATAGTCTTAAATTCCCTAAAGCACTGGCAAAATAAATAAAGGTATAAAAAGATCCTCCTCACACTCACTCATGCATGTATGTATCTATACATATACACCTAGTAATCTATTTCTATATGTGTATAAAATACTTATAACTCAAATATAAAAAATAGTTGTAAAATTTTAATGGAACATGAGTGATAGAAACTCATAAATGGAGATGCCACCAGAAAAGGTGGCATATATTGAGATTGATGGGTTCTTGGTATCCACCACCATTGCTCTTTGTATACTTTATCTTTATTTATTTTTGTGTTGAATGGTTAAGTAGTTTATAAGCTGCTGTCACAAAAATAATATAAATGGTTAAGTAGTTTAGTATATCTACTTTTGTTTGGTTAAGTAGTTTAGTATATATATTGAAGTTGATAGATGAAGCAATTGAAATAGATATAAATGCTCCTAGTGTATATATGAATATAATTTTCAATTTGTATCAGTGTATATAGATTTTGATTATCAATGTATATAGATCAATGTTATTGGGGGAAAAAGCAACTGTATAAGCTCGAATATAGATAAAGAAGAAACCAAAAGATAAACATAAAACAATGTCGGAAGGCCAAATAATAGGAGTATATACAAAACTACTTAAAGCATCTTCTTGAATTATTGAAGAAGAGATATTATAATAATACTAGGTAATAGTGATCTAGAGATAAACATATAGTACTAAGAAATTAGTGTTTGATAAGTTGGAGAATGGAGCATATTAGGTAAAGATTTTGTGCACTTTTAGAAACACATGCTAGATATTAAAAATACTAATACTGTATAATTAGTGGAGATTGATCAGAACTTAAGGCTAATTTGTCTCTATGATTGTGTCAGCGCATATAATGTTTAATTAGTCAGATAATTAAAGGACCTGTAATTTTATAAAGCTTAATCATATGACCAAATTGTATCTTTGATTTTCTTATTATACTATTAGGAGAAATGGAAGATTATGGATGGCCAAATTGTCTTTAAATAAAATAATCATCACATTCACATGCCACCGAAAACACAAATACATGGGAACTTGCTCATCATCATCTCACGTACACAATATATTAATTGTTAATAATAAAAATTGTTTCTTCATAATATTTATTTCATATCATATGCACAAATTAGGATTTCCAAGGAAACAAAAATATAAGTCTCCTTAAACAAATCAAAACCTACTTTTTCTTTTGTATTATTTTGAGATTGAAGATAACACTCATTTATCATAAAATTGTGAATTCAACGAGTTTCATGTCGAGACTAAAACTAGAAACTCCAGAAGTATAGCTGAAATTTTTACAATTTCTTTTTAAAAATTAAAAGCAAATGAACTATAGCTTTTTCATTTTGATATGACATAAATTCGCTAAAAGTATTATTCTTCTTCTTATAGTTATTGCAATATTCGATATCTTTATTTGGTCATCACGTTGAAATGTTTCCACTGAAACAATCAAACTAATTATACTCAAAACTAAATATTATTCTTGTTTGAGTTTATACTAATGGATCATTTTGACATCAAAACATTATTTTAGTATAAATGTAAATATGTAGACCTTTAAACACGATATATATATGTATGATTATGAAATATGATATGGGTTAGTGGACCATAATTCATGAAATAGTGGACTACACTTGAGAAAGCAAAAATGTACTTTACCTTTTTAACTTATTTTTTTCGATTCTTTCGTTATTATAAGAAGAAGAAAAGAAAAGAAAAAAGAGAATCGATGATAATTGCACGTCCCACTAAATGACTTGTTCAGCATCTCATCTTTTTTCTTCCCTTCGTGTCCGCCAAAGTCCTCGGGACAAAAGAAGAAAGATAGAGAATAAAAGAAAAAAAAAAACTAATAACAAATCAAATCAAAGTGAGTTGTATAATAATATTATTATTATGATTACAAAATTAACATTAAAATAGATATAACAAAGGACCCTACTATTTTAGTGAAAGTATCTTAATGTTCACATCTGTCAAACCTTTTTTTTTTATAGGATTTTCTTCTGACTTGTTTCAGGTTTCTGTCGTTTCATTTTATATTATATCTATGTTATTTAATATTCTTTTTACTTTTTTGGACGTCTTTGCGATTTTAAGGTAAAACATTATATATTTTCTCTTCGGACAAGTTTCTTTGCTTTTGTATAAAGTGACATTTGATTTGATAAAGGATGGTTCTCGCGAGATCGTTTCTAGCTAGCTCCGGTCTCCATCATCGGAAAAAGCTAAGTAACATCGCTATAAAATTCAACATATTGATACTAATGATATTGTGAAAAATAAATGTTTATAATTGAAGTCATTTTGATGTTCTAAATTTAGTACTCTTATTAGTATAATCTTTATAGTAATTGATGTCCATTTTAGAGTTTCGTTTACTCAAAGTATGAATAGTACTTAAGTAAATTCTTGAATAAAAAGAAAAAAAGTAGAATAGTTGAGTAAATGTTGAGTCATGATTGGATCTTCTATTGATATTATTATAGACCGCATTTTTTTTTTTTTTTGTAAAGCAAGGGAAGAAGGCAAAGTCATCGTGGAGTGGGTCTCTTACACATCCACGTTTCGAACATCTCAAATGATGTGTTGATTGACTACTTTGTTGTCTTTTGGGACCAAACTGATAAAAAGCTTAGAATAAAAACGTTTGATTGAGGCGGTTTGATTGATTAGTGAACAAAACCCTATTTTGTTTCATACTATACTTTTAGAAGTTGGATTAGACAGTCTCTGTCGTCGCTACCAAGTTGTAATGATTCTCACTGTTGAATTTGCATTTTATTTTAGGTTGATTTTTAAAGTTAGAATATTGTTCAAAAATTCAGTCAAAGAAAATGAAAAAAAGTCTAATACCCTACTCGTTAGGTTAGAGGTTTAGGAATCATCGTCCCACCTATCTAAATGGAATGATTTAAATGCAATCCATAATCTGTATTTGTCCCCACTAATCCCGCCGCCTAAGTGTTTAACCATTACACGGTTTCAGCTCTAATTACTCGTTATTATAAAGTATTATATATATGTCTCTGTGATCATATACTATATTTTTATGACATAAAGTTGAAAATCACTATCATGATTTACTTATTATTTTTTTTTTTTGTATATTATTGTCATGATTCGGACGGACAATTAACTTATGTGCTAATCTTGAATTCAATTTGCTTTAATTAATGTTCAAAGCTGCACTGTACATAATCACTATTAGTTTCACATTACAATCATGTATATTTGAATTCAAGTTGATTTTAGTTAATATGTTCCTGCACATAATCACGATTATAATTTCATATTACAATCATATATATAGAGACCATCAGGAAACTTCTTCACCTACTTCTCAGGCTAATGTAATAATCTTTATAAAAAAAAATCGTATTATGGAATATGTAGACGTTTTGACCTAAAGAAAAAAAAAATATGTCGATGTTTTATATTGAATCGGGATGCTTAATTAATATACGAAGTACTAATAAAATAACGTTGAAGTACGAACAACCAAACAAGCTAAGTCGTAGTATTACATAAGATTTTAATTTAATTTGAGAAACAAAATAATGAATTTGTTACCATTCATGTTGTCGATGTCAACGATGTTTATCATATAGAAAAATGAAATACTATAATTTGATTGTTTAAACGCAGAATAATATCATTAGTTTCGGATATGTTACATCAGTTATAAAAGATGACGTACGAAAAGAATCATTGAAATATTTTAAAGCAGTCCAAACCAAATGACAATCTTAAGCCAACATGATTCTAAGATATTAGTTACACGTCGAAATCAATATGAGCCAAGAAATTGTTTAATTTGAAGAAGACTTGTATATAATTAACTTAAATGTGATCCGACAAGATGCATGCACACGCATATAAATATAGTATAACAAAAGGGGTTTACCAAAAACTATGGTGATAAGTAATACCTAAACATATTGTTTGTAGTAGTAAACGACCTTCCAATGGTTTGATGTGGATATTTTTAAAATTTGTATGACATAATTAGTTACATGTTAGAGAGGCTACAAATTATAAAGGTTATAATATATATGTTTGGTTTGGTTTGTTACCACCTTTGATAATTGATATAAATGTTTCACCGGCCTCATTACAAAAAAAAAAAAAAATATTGTTTGTAATAATCAATCACTAATTGTCCGATCGAGCATTAGCAATATGATATATTTCTATGAAGTCATTAAACATTATCTAGAATAATTAAATTTTATTTTTTCTCTAGAGAAGACTTTCTTATTTTAGAATTCTAAGTACAAAGAATTATATCGAGTGCTATCATCATCATCATTCAATCTCAATGTTTGGTTCATGTTGGTCAGTCATGAGATATGGATGATCGTGACAGCAAAACCTAATCTGTTTAATATCATCAAATAAATAATTAGCGGTTGGATTAGTTACTTATCAAATTAATTAGTATTGCTTTTTATTATTCTAATTTTTAGTCATTAGTGTGTTAAAAACTGAAAAGACTATTATGCTTAGTGCATGTTTTTACTCAGACTTACGAAGTTTTTTGATATGGGCTTTAAAAATCCAATTCAGACTTGTCATAAAAACAAACCTCTATTACTGAAATGGGATGTTGATACGAAACAACCTACTTTGATTTTTGGGCTGGAGTTGATTCTTATTGGGCCGAAACATGATAAAGCCTGTTTACAAAAAGGTTTTATGGAAATGCTTATATTGACATATGGACGAGTGAAGGTAAATAAAACCTTTTTGTAAACAGGCTTTATCATGTTTTGCATTTTATGATAGGTCTAAATCTGCGAAAATATTATAACGGGCTTTTATAAGCCCAATTCAGAGTTGTCAAAATAAAATCTAGAATTGTCCCCAAAAAAATATTATCAACACCATCTTTCTAAAAAAAACATATATTTTTTTTTAACGAAAATTCAATCAATATGTCAAAATAGAAGTGTTCTTTTTACACACTCTAAAAAATTGTCATTTGGTGTTCTCTATTCTTGTGGCATCGTTTTCTAATAATTTTTTTTTCCTGTTAAATTTATTCAATTGAATTTAAATAATATAAATGATCATATTTATATTTAAATTTATATTTATAGAGTTTTATATAAATGTTAACAAAAAAAAAAGAGTTTTATATAAGTAATATCTAAAGGACAAATTATAGGTTGAATTGTTTTAAAAATGGAAGATAATTATAGTTACCAAGTTTTGCCACCTCTTCTACCCTTCAGGGATTCATTAAAAGAAACTATGTTTGGATAGCTAGTGATGTAAATCTGAGTTCCGATGATTCTGATTTTATAGATGTGGATAGAAAGCTGATTGGTCATCACAAAATTCAAAGATCGGCTCAAGGTTGAGAAACAAAAGATATATCCAAAAATGTATGAGATATTCATGTCTTACCCCGTAATATGTGTTAGATGATCAATATATAATTCATGTCCTAGCCCGCAATATCTATTATATGATAACATAAACCATTCGAATAAGTGCTAAAAGAAAATAAACACAAAGTATTCATGTTTTCCAAATGAAAGTCTTACATGCAAAATATGATTTTGTTAATTCCCCTCTTTATATATTCGTAAAAGACTAACATTTGTAAGATGAAATTCGTAAAATGCTTTACTCATCACTTCGATAAAAAGAACACTTAATTTGATATATTGCTTGAAGTGATTATGCATCACACATCGCCGATTAATGACTATGATTTTCTTTTTCCATAGAAACTGAAAAATTCGATCGATGGACAACAAGAACAACAACATGTGTTTTTTTTTTTTTTAAACAACAGTTAAAACCAATATCTATATGTCTTAGACTTGGTCAACTATAAGTGTTTTTATTACTTTGACGTTAAATTTCAATAGCAAATATTGCAAAGATATACTGTTAACTACTTAATCAAAGTCACTCCCTAACTTTTACTTCGAGGCATATTTTCTTTAAAGTACGAATTAACTTCAATAGTGAGCATAGAAGTCAACTTTATGATGCATATTTTCTTTGATTCCTGAATTTTTAAACAAATTGCTTTCCTATTATCGTCGTCAGTGAAGAAGTCAGAGCTTACTCGTTTTGGAGAGATATAGTGAGCATAGAAGTCAACTTTTTATTCTAAGGAAACAAGTTGCAAGCAATAACGTTGACAAGAAAAACTGAAGAACAAGTTGTCAACTAATACTTCTTGTCTTCTTTTCGAACTTCCACTATTGGCCACTAAAAAATTTCGAGTAAAACGCCAAAACCAATCTTTTTAATATCAAGGCTATATTAATAATAATAATAATAATATCAGCACATGATTAGCTCTATATATATCTGTCACAAAGGTAGAACAAGTATCATCAACGCATACAAAATTCAAAAAAGAATATATCAAACTCCATTTGTTTCTAAGAAAAAGATCTCCAATCGAATGGCAGGAGCATCTTCTAATTGGTCTTCTAGTTCTAGTATATCATTCATCCCAACGGGACCTCAAGTGTTCATCAATTTCCGTGGAAAAGATCTACGCAAAGGCTTCATCAGCTTTCTTGTCCCTGCCTTGCAAGAAAAAAACATCAACGTGTTTATAGACGAGCATGAGAAGAGGGGCAAATACCTAATCAGCCTGTTCGATAGGATAGGTGAGTCTAAAGTCGCGTTGGTTATCTTTTCTGAAGGATACACCGAGTCGAAATGGTGTTTGAACGAGCTGGTAGAGATCAGGGAATGCATGGATCAAGAAAAACTCATAGTGATCCCAATCTTCTACAAGCTTGAGCCCGAGGTGGTGAAACGTCTTAAAGGAAATTTCGGCGATAAATTCAGGGATCTGGAATATATATATCAAGATCAACCAGAAAGAGCCCAACAATGGAAGGAAGCTATTGTTTCTGTTTGCCAAAATTTTGCCTTGACCTTGCCCGAAAACAGGTTTTTGTTCTTCTACTTTTTTTATGTTCTTGTCACTTTACAAATAATAAATCTGATCATTTAGTATGTTCCGATACTAGTTATAATTACAAATTTGTAACATTTTTTCGTTTTTTTTTTTTTGCTTTTCTTATACCAAAGTGATAAATCCGATAAAGATTTCGTAAGATTAATCGTCAAGGAGGTTAGGAAAGTGCTGCGGATACCAAATACATCCAAAGGAAGAAAAGGAAAAATAAGAGAAAATGATGTTGAGGGTTTCCCAGTTCCTGCAAGTAAACTCACTATCACTATGCGCGAGACACCAAGGTAAGTCCATCCACTGGAACCATTTATGATATACTAAATAGCATTCCTTCTTAAAGGATAAAATTTAAAATATGGCATTTGCATGAAAGAAAAGATTTGTTACTAGCTAAGCTAGCTATGTTTGATTTTCTTATTGGACTATAGATTTAATGTATTGTTCAAATGAAAGGAATATAAACCTCCGAGTTGTGTTTCCTTAGAAATTTTTTCATTTCGTTGTTTGGATTTATGATCAGTGAGGAAGCCGTTGAAGTTTCGTTGCTCAATGAATTTTACTGGCCTGATAACATGTCTGGAAATTCTCCAAATAGGAAACAATTACCAGAGCAATCGTACGAGGTGATCACATTAGTTTCTTTTTCTATATAAGTTTATTGGTATCATTATCAGTATATGATATTGACAATGATATTTATATATCGACAGTTTAAATTCTGGGTTCTCAATAGACCACAAGGTAATGTTTTCATGATTGACGCAAGGGAGCTTTCTATTGCATGGTCAGATAACTCCAACCATTGGATTTGGCTCACTCTCCCAAACCAAAATCCAAAGTAAAACTTCTCTTTATTCATTATACAAAGTTATAGAAATAATCTTCGACATATTTGGTAAGCTCTCGCCCAGTCTACATGATCTTTAATAAATTCTTATCTTTATGAAAATAATATTTTTTTCAGTGAATCAGACGGGGAAGTTGCGTATTTAAGAAACGTTTGCTGGCTAGACATAGCCGGAAAGTTTGACACACGATATCTGTCCCCGAACACAAGGTATGAAGTAGTGTTCGTGGTGATGTTGGAAGACACAACATTCGAATGCGAGACACCGGTGAAGCTGAAGCTGGACTTACCTAGTAATAGGGAGAATCCTCAAGAGTGGAGTATGGACATGGTAGATCACATAACTGACGAATGGATTGATATTCCAGTCGGCGAGTTCACCACATCGAAGAAAAACGTCGGAGAAATCTCTTTTGCAATGTACGAACACGAGTCCCTACTGTGGAAGTCAGGGCTTTACGTCAAATGTGTTGCCATTCGTCCCAAACACTAGCGTGTGCTATTGTGGTTTGTTATTTTTAAAGAGTTAACTGTTGTTTAGTTTATTGTCATACAATGTTGAATAATAAAGATTTTATAATTAAAATTATATGTTATTGATCAATATTTATAAAACGGTATTTACATTTATTAAACCTAACCCGGATTTAATCCACTTCAGAAACAAAAATCACATATGTGTAGGAAATCCGAGTTTGGACCAAATGCTCCAAACAATTTACATTATAGTTCAGAAACATGCGATTTGGCTATCGCCTAATATTAGTTGGAAAGCATTCTAAGCTCCGGCAAAACATGAAGGCATTTGAGTGGCATAATGATTTGAGTGGCTTAAAACCTAAAATTTTACACTACATTAAAGAATTTGAGTGGCATAATGGTTTGTAATACCCCCATTAAATGTTCGATATTACAAGGTGGAACCTCCTCAGCTGCAGTTTGCACCCATGGATAAAAATACATGGGTCTGAAAAAGACCACATATATAATGACAACTTTCAAAACACATTTCTACTAGGTTTTTCTATATAGAGGAGCGTGTACGAACTGAAATGTTTTCCAAGATAAATAAGTTCTAGTATCGATAGAGGTTCGAAAAAGAAAAGTATAAATAGAGGTATACTCATCTTTTTCTTTAACAACTTCATCACCAGAATAAGCATGAGAATGAATTTGATCATTTGCAGAAGAAAATATTACGATCACATGTATGAAATGGGGATATTACATATACAATAATATGAAATTTATTGACAGTATAGGGAATGACCATTTAAATTTTAATGTGTGGACGACCAATAATTAACCATACAATAGTCAGTGGGAACAAACAAAAGGTGTCACACTTCTTAGCAAATTCGGCTTGTCACTTTGTCAGCAAACTTAAGTTCCCCATTTCACACATGATTCATATATACTATTGTTTTTTCTTTTTGGTATTTTATACTAAATATTCTTTGTAAAAAACCTTTATGCAGAAATAAAAGGACATCTAAAATGCACAACTTAAATGTTACGAAACAAAACTAGTCTTAAGGTCTTTAGTTAGAAAACTATATAAATATCAATTTTTCCAAAACTTTTTTTCGTGGTTCTAAAATGTGTGTGTGTTTTAAGTGCCACATAAGAGAGCTTTCACAAGTTGATGATTGTCATCTAATTATATTGACCATTTTAATTATTATATATCTATTTCATTTTTTTTTTGTTAAGAACATAAATATGCAAATATGAATTTTTGGTGGTGAAAACATGGACTAGTCCAAAACAGTTGTATATCCTTATACTTTAGTCAACTTTGTTTTTCATTTTCTGTTGAGAGCGATCAAGTTGGTCAACTATATATATACATATACTAGATGATGTGATAAATTGTATTTACAAAATATGACTTTAAACTGTGGTTACATGATACCGTGGAAAAATATTATTATATAAATAAAAACCCCATTTAATGAATTTAATGAGTAAAAAAAATTCTATGAGAGTTCTAATTACAACGAAAGTAGAAAGAACTTAAAGAGGATTTTTAATTTTACTTTTTGGTGACCCAAAAAAGAAAACTAATGAGGATTTTTCATTAATTTGGAAGACAATTACATTTTTCTTTTAATTTAGTATCTTTGACTATTTTTAATGGCATATTATGTCGTTGATAAATGTTTTATTAAAACCTTATCATTTTAATATGTAGTGTATATAGTCCAAAAGAGTTGATATATGTCTTAGACTTGGTCAACTATAATATTTCTTTCTTAATTTATTTACATATATTGAGGCAAATTTTCTTAGAGCACATTGGTTCCCCTATCCATATAATAGAAGAAGATATATTTTACTCGTTTTTAGGGAGATTTAGTCAGAGAACAAGTGAGTCAACTTGTTTTCGAGACTTAATTGTCAACTATAATAATTCTGACGACAAAAGAAAAAGAAACAAGTTGTCAACTAGTTGTAATATCTATTGCAACATCTATTTTTGTCCACTAAATCTTCTAGGAAAATGCCAAAAATTTACTTTTTCAGAATATTATTCATAATAATAATAACTACTATCACTACCTCTATAAAGTGACTTTTCAAATTCAACCAAACATACACATTAGCTTCATCAATCCATATAGCTAATTCAAAGAAGAACCAATCAAACTCCTTTTGTTTGCCTTTCAATGGCAGGAGCATCACTTATTTCTTCCTCTTGGTCTTCCAATGTATCATCCATTTCAGGGCCTAAAGTGTTCATCAATTTCGGTGGAAAGCAGCTATGCCAAAATTTCGTCAAATGTCTTGTGCCTGCCTTGATGGACCTAAACCTCAATGTGTTTATAGACGAGCTGGAGAAGAGGGGCAAACATATATTCAGCCTATTTGATAGGAAAAGTGAGTCAAGAATCGCGCTAGTCATCTTCGCTGAGGGATACACAGAGTCAAAATATTGTTTGGATGAGCTGGTACAGATCAAGGAATGCATGGATCAAAAGAATCTTAGAGTGATTCCCATCTTCTACAGGATTGCTCCAGGAGTTGTGCAACTTCTTAAAGGAAATTTTGGCGATCAATTCCGCGACCTGATAGAGAGATGTCATCATCAACCAGAAAGACATCAGAAATGGATTGAAGCTTTGGCTTCTGTTTCCCAATTGTTTGCCTTGTCCTTGCCAAAATACAGGTTTTTATTTCTTCCTCTTTTATATTCTCTTACTGTGTTTGGATACTAGCTATAATATAAATAACTTGGTAAGGTTTTGGCTATCAAAAAGAAACTTTGTAGTGGTTTTTTACTGTTTCTTGTAATACACTATACCAAGTATAAAAAGAAAGCTAGTTGACTCATTGATTAGTTTTTGCTTTTTTTCATTTCTTATCGAAGTGAAAAATCCGATGAAGATTTCATAAATTTAATCATCAAGGAGGTTGGGAATATGAGGTCGTATACCTCGGTTCCTGCAAGGACACTCACTCACACTATACACAAAGCATCAAAGTAAGTTTTTTTTTAAAAACAAAAAAAACTGTTATGTTATTTTTTTTTTTTGTAAACCCAACTGTTATGTTATTTAGATGATCATATGATAGCTTTAGTTTTACTGCATCCCAGTATATAAGGAAGTTGAATTAGCTTTATATCTTTCAAACATTTTTATAAATACAAAAAGGTCAAACGATAATTAACCAAAACTCTGTTTTTGCATTGTCCTCAATACAGCAGTTCTATTGTTCCTGCTTCTTCTTTTGTTGGGAGATACTTGCCAAAGGACCCTCAAATTTTCATCAACTTCCGCGGAATAAAATTGCGCAAAAACTTCATAAGCTTTCTCGCCGCTGCCTTGAGAGATGCGAGATTTAACGTCTTCATGGACGAAGATGAGCCTTTGGGGTCAGATTTGGATAACCTATTTACGAGGATAAACGAGTCTAATATCGCACTAGTGATCTTCTCTAAGGATTACACTACTTCAAAGTGGTGTTTGGATGAGCTGGCCGAGATTAAGAAATGTAAGGACCAAGGTCATCTAAGAGTGATTCCCATCTTCTACAAAATTGAACCTCTCGTTGTGAAACAACTTAGGGGTAAATTTGGAGATGGATTCAGGGATATGAAACGCAATCATCAGCACGAACCAGAAAGAACTCAGGAATGGAAGGATGCTTTAGTGTCTATTCCCCTAATAAAAGGCATGTCCTTGCCGGAACAAAGGTACAATTTTTGCCTAAGTAGATTATAAATTTAGAACCTGATAAGCTTTCTTGTTGATATCTTTCACTTGTATGGTATTACAGTAACATGACCGACAGAGATTTTATAAACTCAATGGTCGACGATATTCATTTGTTGTTGGAGCATATGGAGTCGGGCAGATGAAACCTAGAAAGAAACAGAATGATGTAATTCAAGACATCATCGTAACTTTGCGTACATGAAACAAGGGTTTATCTGTGTTTTAGTACTTCTTTTTGTCCCTTTTTTATAGTAAACTTCTATATATTAGATAAGTGTACGTGACTTAGAGTCTATGGTTTTGATTTAACCTCAGAACAGTTGTAGTTAACCACGCTTATATAAAAGTTTTGTTTCTCTCTTAATTTGATGTTTCCGCTTTTGATAAGAAATCATGTGCTGATTCTAATAACTTCATCAAATCTTCCAATATGGTTTGATGTGGATTTTAATAAATTTATATAATATGTTTGGTTAGGTTTGTACCAATGCTATAGTTTATATGTATGGTTGAGTTTGTACCAGTGTTATGATTTATTGTACAGTATATTTGTATATATACGAGGTAGATCTTTGCATGTGATTAAAAGAAAATCTCCCGCAAAGAAAATTCTTACAAAACTTAAGACCATCCACTGTTCTTCGAAAGAATAGTTCCACTGGTTTAGCATCATCTCTGGTCTTAATTTTTTTTTTATTAAGTTTGGATATAATATAATTTTTTTTTAAAAAGTTATAGTATATGGTAAAACTTAAACATTCGTTTTTGCTAGTATTGCTACTCTAGACACTTTACTTTAATCATGACTCTTGCATAACCCATAATTCTAAATACTAGGTTCACTTCTCCAAGCAACCTTTTAATAAATAACATATCACACTTTACAACTCTAAGAGCAACATTATAGGTGGGTTTTTAATTTGGGTATGTTAGTATTAGTTTAATATTAAATATGAAAAAGTAGAGTTTAAGAGATCTGATTTTGTTTTTAGTTTTTGGATGTGTTTATTGGTACAATATTAAGTTGGGTATCTTAGAATTTTTTTTTTTTTTTTTTTTTTTTTTTTTTTTGTAATTTGTAATTTAAGAAAATCTTATATTTATTGCAAATTTAGAATTTAGAATTTGAAAACATACATAAAAGAGAAACTATAAAAAAGTACAATAAAAAAGTTTATCGTCGATTTCGTAGTTATGTGGTTTAGAGAGAGAAAGAGAAGAAGAGAGAAAAAAAAGAAATATCTGAGTAAAAAAAAAAAAAATTATTATATATTTCTCACCTCACCCAATCCTCGTCTGCCACGTGTCGTATCTTAACCCTCAACATAAATCCTTCTCCAAACTTACGTATCTTAGTTATATTAATCAATTTTGATTTATTTTTTAACCTTAATACCCTAACATACTCTCTAAATCCCATTGTTAATGTTGGTCTAATATCTTAGCTTTAAACTAAACAAACACTTCTTCATTTTGAGCCTTAACACATATGCAGCCCATTACAACAACACATCTGCAGCCCATTACAACTTATATTACAAAACACAAGTCCAACTTCCTAGTTGACTTTGTCCACATCTTCTTGTGTCGTTGACCTTGACTCCGCTTCTTCTTCTTCCTCACGTGAGCATCTTCCTTCTTCTTCTTCTTCTCCTCCCCACTGCTTTCTTTTTTCTCTTTGTTGCAGATTTATTCGAGATCTCAATTCTCGAGAGTGAGATGTTAAACATAAACTGTTTTCCATTAATTGAGTAATGTATGTTCGTTTTTGTAAACTCGAATTATAAATTTTCTTTTTCCTGTATGAACTTTAGTATGATATTCTTAAAAAGTATAAATTAGAAAAATCATTTTGATTATATTTTTGATAAATTAATGTGGAAACTACTCCGAAATTGTACTTCATCTATGGTCAATGAAACAGTAAAATATAACCGATAGATAATCCCAATCCAGAATTCACCGAGAACTCGAGAAAAGGGTAAACTCAGTCTAGAAGATGACTATGAAAGAAGAGTCATTTCGAGTAGGTAGTATTGTTAAAATGGGCATGGACCCCCCAATTAATAAATGGGTACATTGTAAAAAAAAGACCCATTTAGTCCCATTTATCTGATTTTATTATATGGGTTTATATGGGTATACCTATTTAGACCCATTTATTAAATGGGTTTTGAGTTAAATAAATGGGTACCCATTTAAACCCATATATATATATATATATATATATATATATTTTTTACTAACTCTAAACTACGTTGTTTTTGGTTAGGTTATATTACTTTTTAACAAAATATTTATTTCTTATGTGGAAAGATTATCTCATACTTTTTAAAGAATAATAATAAAGAATAAATTAAATTATATTACTTTTTAACAAAATAAGTTTATATAATCATTAATCAATAAATTTTAGTAAACTAATCAATATGAGTAATTTAAAATAATTAATTAAACAATTCTTAGGTATATTGTAATTTTATAACAAAACAATGTTATATGGGTCTAAATGGGGTTAAATGGGTAAGAGAAACTTAAATGGGGTTAAATGGGGTTTAGTATTAAATGGGTTTGGGTATAAATGGGGTGGGTTTTAAATGGGCTGGGTTTAAATGGGGTGGGTTTACCCATTTTAACAACACTACGAGAAGGTTGGATTTAGATGGTGATAGATGATGAGAGAGAGAAAGAGATTGAAGAAGATAAACTGTGTTTGATTGATTATCCCCAAATTGCAAACACATTACATATAACGTGAATAAGATTATTGAACCGGACAACTAAATCCGAACTCAGAGGACTAAACCAAGATTCTAATTGGTTTATCCTGTTACAGTCAACTATGAATTTTATTTATTATATATATTACCTTGAGGAAAATGTTTGAACTCCGAAATGAATCAAACGACGTTTACAGATTCTAGAAATATATAGAGCAAATTGCTTCCCCTAACTCTATCTTTGCGTGACTTACTAGTCAACACGTTTTGGCCTGAAGTTTCCAGGAAAGTAGCAAATAAATACATTAGCCTAGCGTCATCAATCTATTATCCATGTAGCAAACTCAACCGAGAATCGATAAAACTCGTTTTGTAATTTGCTCTTCGATGGCAGGAGCATCTTCTGTATCTTCTTCTTGTTGTTTTTTCTAAACTCAAAACAAAAATCGATAAAACTCGTTTTGTAATTTTCTCCTCGATGACAAGAGCATCTTTTGTTTCCTCTAAGGGACCTCGAGTGTTCATCAATTTCAGGGGAAAAGACCTTCGGAAAACCTTCATCTGCTTTCTTGTGACTGCCTTGAGAAAGGGAAACATCAACGTGTATATAGACGAAGATGAGGAGAGGGGCAAAAAGCTAACCACACTGTTTGAAAGGATACGTGAGTCGGAAATCGTCTTGGTTATCTTCTCTGAAGGATACACCGAGTCAAAATGGTGTCTGGATGAGCTGGTAGAGATCACGGAACGCGTGGAACAAGAAAAGCTCAGAGTGATTCCCATCTTCTACAAGCTTGATATCGCCGTGGTTAAACATTTTCAAGGTAAATTCGGCGATCAGTTAAAGGATCTGGTAAGTAGATGCGATAATACTAAACCAGAATCATCATCCCAAAAATGGAAGGAAGCTGTGGTAACTATTTGCCAAAGGTTTGCCTTGAACTTGCCAGAAGACAGGTTATTTAACTTGCACTTTTATGTTCTTGTCACTCAACTGATAATTTTTGTGTAATGTTTTGACTGTTTCTTGTATAGTACTCATTTTCCCCTTTTTCTTTTCTTGTACCAAAGTGATAAAACCGATGAAGAATTCATAAGCATAATCGTCGAGGACGTTAGGAAAATGCTGCTGGATACCTCCGCAGGAAGAAATGGGAAAACATTACAAAATGACAAGGCATCAAAGTAAGTTTTTTTATACATACAATTTAGAATATAGCTTTTGATTTTACACCTCTCGATCATTTGGAAAGCTTTTCTGCATTTCTCTGTTTTGGTTCTAGAGTATTGGAAATCAGTTGAAGCATTGGAGAGATAAAAGCCTTAGAATAAACTTATATCTTTTTCTTAGTTTTTGCACACTGCAATACAAACTCAAACATATCTAGACAAATCTTAGCAACAGCAACTCTACTAACCAGTAACCACTACACACTAATTCCAACTTAACTCTTAAAACATAGCTCAGTCTTACAAGCAACTTTAAACGATACTAGAATACTCTTTCAACAACTCCATTAATTGAACTAACCACACTTTTTTTCTAAATTATCCTTGAACACTTCTAGTTTGGTTTGAGAGCCAAAAAGGCATTACTCAACACTCCCACTTGCCATTTTGTCACTCAAACCAAGTTGTTCACAGAATTTATCAAACGTAGGTCCTTCCAAAGCGTTGATGAAGATATCATCTAGTTGATCTTTACTCATGCAGTAACTAGTTGAATGTCTCTCCTTCTCTCTAGTTCTCTGACAAAGTGATACTTAATTGTGGATATGGTATGTTCTTTCCTGTTGGACGAGATTCTCTCCAATACCAGTTAATTGTAGACTGGTTGTCACAGTAGATAGGAACTCCTCCTTGAGTATTATTGAAGTTTAGCTCTTCTAGAAGACGTTTTAACCAGATGGCTTGATTTGTTGCTCCACATAAAGCCATATACTTTGCTTCCCCGTCGATTGAGCAATGGCATCTTTCTTGCTGGTTCTCCAAGAGAACTATGACATCTAATACTGAAACAGTAACCATTAGTTGACTTAAGGTCTTCTCTATATCCACCCTAATCACCAACCAAATTTGAATCTCTTGTCGCAATATCATCAATCCTACATCAATTGTTCCATTAATGTATCTGACGATTCGCTTAGCTTCTTTCACGTGCTTCCTTCTATACACTTCCCTTTGCTTCATGATGTCTTTGTTCCACCCCTTTATTATGATTTCCTTTTAAGATTCTTGTTTCTAAATTACCTTTCTAATTCGCCACTCTGTTTTGTTGATGATCTTGAACTAGTATTTCCTCTCTAACAAAAACTGCATCTTCGTGTGTGCAAGGCAGCAAAGTAAAAGCTTTTCTTATGATTTCGTAGCTCTTTTCTATAACCATTTAAATGTTATTTAAATCACCACCTCTTCATTGTAATTTACTAGCTGTCTTTTATTAATTTCTTAGTGGTGACATGATCTATGTTGAAATTAAATGATTGGAACCTCCGAGTTTATATAACTTTCTCTCTTTTGATGTTTGGATTTTATGTTCAGTGAGGAAGCAGTGGCAGAGCAGGTCAAAGTTGACAAGTCAAAAAACATGACCAAAATATTACCCGTGCAACCGTATGAGGTGATAAAATTTGCTTTTATTTTTAGTTGATTGTCTTTATGTATGTTTATGAAATTGACATGGACAGTTATATATATATATCAATAGTCAAAAATATGGGTTCTTGAAGCAAGGGAACTTTCTATTACATGGTCACACAACCCCATATATTGGCTCTGGATCCCTCTCCGATTATTCCCTTCCCAAAACCAAAAAACTCCAAGGTAAAATCTTCTCTCAACCTTAATTATTATATTTTCCAAGAAAAAAAAAAATTATCCCAAAAAATATCCCATATTTTGTTGTTTATTTTTTTTTGGAAAAATAATATCCGAATAAATAAAAGTGTACAATTTAAACCTACAAAAATAATAATGTTATTTACTAATCATTATTAGTTATTAATATAATGGATAAATATATTTTACCACTAAAAAGGATCAAAAAAAAATTTGAAATATCATCTTGAGTTTTATTTTAAAAAAATACCACGTAAATACATTATTTATCCAAATTACCATAAAAATAAAACTATTTCTTTTTTACATTCAAAATAATTGTAAAATTCTAAACCCTAAACCCTACCCCTTATCCTAAGTGTAAATAGTCAACCCAAACATTAAAAAAATAGTTACACCTTTAAAAAGCAAATGTTTTATGTTTATGGTATATGTGTAAAAAATAAAAGTTTTGTGCTATTTTTGAAAATAAACATTATAAAATAATTTACACCTTAAAAAAAAAATGTTTTATGTTTATGGTATTTGTGTAAAAATCAAACTTTTGTGCTATTTTTGGACAAAAAACCCATGCAATTTATAGTATTTTTTGGGAAAAAAAACTTAAAAGGTAGTACTGTATATGAGAATTGAGAGACTTTCTTATTTTAAAACCTTTTAAAGAACTTTTATAAAACTGATTTGTAGGCTTCTAATTATAAGTTTTGTAAGCTCTCCTACTCGTATATATATCTTTTCCTAGACTTAATTTCTATTACTAACCACAGTATTTTTCAGGGAACCAGGTAATAAGGAAGTTGCGTATTTGAGAAATGTTTGCTGGCTAAACATAACTGGAAAGTTTGACACACAATGTCTGTCCCCGAGAACAAGGTACGAGGTAGTGTTTGTAGTGGTATGGATTGGAAGCAAATGGAAGGGACCAGTGAACGTACAGTTGGTCGTGCCCAAGAGTATGGGGAAACTACAAGAGCGGAGTGTGAACATATATGACATTGAAACTATCAAGTGGATGGATATTCCGGTCGGTGAGTTCACCACGTTGAACAAAAATATGGGGGAAATCTCTTTCGCAATGTGGAATTACGATTGCGACCTGTGGAAGTCAGGGCTCTTCATTAAATGTGTTGAAATTCGCCCCAAATAAGTGTGGGGCGAAAACTTATATGAATATTATGATTTACTACAAAACTTCTTAGGAAAATATTGGTAAGAAAATATTATGATTTATAAGTATGTACTAGATTTTAATCTACCGTGAAACTTTTTTAAAATTTTTATATATTATTTTTAAATTAAAATTTTCTATTATGCTTGAAATTGTTAAAAAATTGTGGGGAATTTCCAAAATACCTCTTTTCAAATACAATTTTTTTTTAAATATCTCTTTTTCAAATTTTATAAAAAACAACTAAAAATGTTGAAATATATCCAAATATGTGTGTAAACTTATAAATATACACACAAATTACCTTTTAAAACATTTTTAAAACCTTATAAAATTTGTAAAAACGATTTAAAACATTTTAAAACATTATTAAATATTGAAATTTTTTGAGAAATACCCCTTTTGGTGTACCCTTTTTTAAAAATACCCCCTTTATCTATCCATTTTCAAAAATACCCCTTTTTAAATATAAAAAATTATAAAGTTTTATATAGTTTATAAGGTACTTCTATATAATAACTACTACTGGGAGATTCGATACAAATATTTAAAATGTTTTAAATAGTTTTAAATCGTTTTTATAAGTTTTATAAGGTTTTTACAAGGGTTTATACGGTTTTTATAAGGTTTTTATAAGGTAATTTGTGTATATATTTATAAGCTTACACACATATTTGGATAAATTTCAACATTTTTAGTGGGTTTTTTGATAAAGTTTGAAAATGGGGTATTTTTAAAAAGAGGTATATGAAAAGGGGTATTTTTGAAATTCCCCCTTAAATATTTGTATCGAATCTCCGAGTAGTAGTTATTATATAAAAGTACCTTATAAACTATGTATAACTTTATAATTTTCATATTTAAACAGGGATATTTTTTTAAAATGGATAGATATTATAGGTATTTTTGAAAAGATGTACATCAAAAGGGGTATTTCTCATAAAATATTAAGATCGCATAATATCAAAATTAATTAAATCATTTTGATTCGACATGTCTTATATTGGTGTTGTTAACACAGAGAAAGATCATGTGGTGATTTGTAGGGTCGGTAAACAAGTTTTTAAGCCTCCCATTTGCAGTGTTTGTTGGCTATGAATGGTCCTAGAAAAACCAACATGAACACAATGTTGTTTTTTGTCAATTTAATTTTCAAAACTTTCATCCAAAAACTATTGACTTTCTTTTCATTTCCATGTAGTCTCCAAAAAAACTCCAAGGGGATAAAAACACGGTCGAGAGACTTTTGCCTCATTGTTTTCAACATGAAAGTTTTCTTAAAAATCAGACTTTGAAATATGGAGAGAAAAATATTTGGGAGAGTTTGATATAATGTTTGTTTGTTTGATTATTAATTGGTTAAACCGAGTAATGTGAACAAAATAGATATTGATTAGTTCAGTTAAGTTTGGTTTTCAACATTAATTAATTTGGTTCAGTTAAAGAAAATACCGGTTGGTTTAATCCGATTTTAGCTTAATGTAATTGAAAAGCATATTGATTTTTAAGTTAATCAAAATAATATCCGTCTAACATCGATTCGGGTTGGTCTACATCTAATTTATATTAAACCGGTTTAATTTTGGGTTGAAGTCAAACTTTTAAACAGGTTCTTTAGATCTTTTGTTAACGGGCGATTGCGGTTGTTAGCGGTTGGTACCAATCATAGAAAATGTTCCACACCGCTTTGGATCTCTCGAAATCGCTGGATTTCAAAAGCTCCATTCCGCAAAAGTTTGCGGTTGCGGGAGGTTTAAAAAAGGAAATAAACTAAAAATGAAAATCTTTAAACTGAAACATAATTTATCAACCCTACAAATTTATTTAGCCCTTATTTTTTTAACACAAATAATTAATCATACTGGAAATTTTATTTAGAGAATTCACATTTAATTCTCAAAAAATAATCATTCTCTAAATATAATTTCCAGTATGATTAATTATTTTTGTTTTACTATAAAATTTATTTGTTTGACAGTTGAATAATTATTAAATATGTATATCTAGTAATTATTTATGGTTTTTAATTATTAATCATGTTTTTAAAAATCATATTTTCATAAATATAAACTAAAAATATATATAATTTTAAAGAATTATTAATTCATTTGTGGATTTTAGTTTTTTTTTTTTTAACACTGAATACTTTATTAATTACCAGGAAAATCATTGTGAATTACATCAGAAATACAAACTGAAATATGCTGATAATAAGTAAACATAGGAACAACTGAACGCTGAAATTTGGCTAAAAAATCAGCCGGGTGATTTGCTTTTCTTGAAACCCAACGATACTCAACATTATGAAATCTTGACTCGCAACTACGAATTTCGTGAATCCAGTTCAATATATCAAACCTCTGAGAGTTGCCTTTTAAGATGTTCATCAGAATTTGATTATCTCCTTCAAAAATAAATTTTCGATGACCTTTAATCCAGAGATGATGCATAGCAGCTAGGAGACTTTGACATTCCGCTTCAATAGCATTGTTAACAAAAGAACCCGTAGAATGACCAGCTCCCTTAAAAACACCTTGATCATCCCGAACAACCCATCCAATTGTTGCTCTTGTTTGAGAATTCAGGAAACTACCATCAAAATTGCACTTTAGCCATCCATACCTAGGCTTTTGCCAACCACCACTGAAATTATTGTTGATAGTATCACGAGGAACATGGCAAGAATTTTTAGTACGTAAACGAAAATCAGGACTTCAATTATTATTCATATTCATTAGTAATTCAATTATTAAAAGTCAGGACTTCTCTCTATCTTTTTCATATGTGTATGTATATTATGATTTACTACGAAATTCTTATACGGAGTTTTGATGCAAACCGGAATTAGTAGGAATTTGATAGAAAATTCTTCTGAAAATGAATCGTGCAGAAAGTGGTAAGAAATATCCTTGTAATAGGACTAGCTAAAAAACTTAGACCTTGCCAAGTGAATATAGAAGGAAGGACAATTTCAAGAATGACCCATATTGGCATTAACTTAATCTCTGGCTAAGCATCTTCAGCTACTGCATTTGAATCTGTGTCTTAATACATGTTTTGGAGATCAGGCAAGTCTCCAGTAACGTCCACCTTATATAGTATGGGAATCTCTTCATTGACGGGCTCATCGAAACCACATTTTGACGACTCTGAGAATATTGCCAGTGAGATCCTCGAGTGCTAATTCTTTTAAAAAGGTTCTTTAGATCTTTGCCTCTTACTTCTTCCTCCTCTATGAAGACATTTATATTCGAGAAAAGTGATCAAACCTTCGCTCACATCTACCTCCTGGGACTTGAAAACCACTAAAGGCCGTGATGGGATCAATCCTACAAAAGGAGACGAAGAAGAAAATGTAGAACTGTAGAAGCTGCCATGAGAAATAGACATTTAGTTTTTTTACAAATAATTGATAGAGAGAACTTTTTAAACGGTTTGTGTTTTGAATCCTCAATCGAAACCATTCGACAAGTAAGTTATGGATATTTCATAGTCAAAGCTAGAATAGATCTTGATTGTGGACCTAGTCCCCCAAGAAAGTTAACCTTAAAGAATTTTAAACAATCAAGAACAACTTTTATTTAGCTCAAGAACATATTACACAACCTTTTGTCAAATATAAATCTAAAATGTAAATAACTAAATATCAGTTTCTTTTGGAAAATGTAATGATAGATAAATCAGATATGCAGGTTTACAAAAAAAAAGAAAAAGATAAATCAGATATGCTATTGCTTTGGCATTTTAGTTCAATGCATGAATTGCAACACCTTTGACCACAATGCGAAGAAACGAGGGTCGCGCTGGTGATTTTCTCGAAGGGTACACTACTTCAGTATGGTGCTTAGATGCGCCGGCCAAGATCAAAGAATTTATGGGATGGATAAAGGTACGAATTTAGAAAAAAAATATATATAACATGCACACAAAGTTTATAACAAAATTGTAAGCACTATAAAAGTTATTCTAGCAATTTGTGTTTTCCTTCAAAAAAACTGTTATCGAATGGCATATTTGTTTAGAAAGAAATAAAAACTGTCATGTCGTAAAATAAATCTGGCAACACATGAAACAACAATATACTCACAATAGGTCAGTCTAGAATTTTTTTTTTTTGAAAGTCTGTTATCATTCCACAGATTTTAAAATGAAAAACCATATATGTCGTAATACGAAAAGTATGTCATAACTATAAGTTAAATAGTAATTGTTTTTGCATTCACAAATCGGCCACCTTACGACAAATTTTTTATCGCCTACAAAATATGTAACAACTAGTATCTCAAATATCTGTTATATAGAAAAAAAGTCTATGGTTACCTCGACAATAAATCTGTCATTGAAAATAAATCTGTCGTAAAAATTTAATTTGTAATAACATCACAAAATAAATTTGTCAAAAAAAAACAGAAAATCTGTGATGTAAAATAAATCCGCCACACAAAAACAAATCTACAACGATAGAACCACAGACATTTAAAAAAAACTATTTAATCCGAAAATTTGAAGAAAAAAAACTTGAGGGTAATGTGGTAAAAAAAAAATTTCCTATCAATGACAATAAAAGTATTTTAGACATCAAAAAACTCATTTAACCCAAATATTGTAAAAGTTACTTAAGTAATTAAATCTTTGAGAAAATTGTGGAGAATGACATGAACAGTGACAAAAGTTCTTTGGAGTGCCATTTTCTAAAACTTCTTTCAAAACATGCCATAGAGTCAATGTAAAAAGACTATGCTATCCTTCTTATCAATGAAATCTTCAAAACATAATTATTTTTTTTTCTTTCATTATCTCTCTCTTCTTCTTCATCTTCAACTTTTTTTTTTCTTATTCCAACAACAAACAGTACCGACGGACTAGATCCGACGGACGAACTCCGACGGACCAGATTCGACAGACCAGATTCGACAGACAAACTCCGACGGACAAACTCTGAAGGACCAGATCCGGCGGACCATAGCCAATTCCGGTGAACTATAACCAGTTCCGTAGACCAGTTTCTGCAGATCAGATTCAACAGACCAGTTCCGACAGACCATAACTCAAGTAGACGAGTTTCGGCAAACCACATTCAGTTCTGGTGAACTATAACCAGTTCTGGTGAACTATAACCAGTTCTGGCAGACCAGATTCGGCGGACCAGTTTCGACCAACCAGAAAGACCAGTTCCGACAGCGAAATCCGATGGACTAGATCTGATGGACCGGTTACGATGGACCAATTCATGGGGACCAGATCCGGTAAACCAGTTTCGACAGACGAGATCTGATGGACCAGATCTGATGGACCCAAGGTAGACCAAACTTGTCTATCCTACAGATCTCTTGAAACCACAAATAATTAAATTGAAGATGAAACAAGTGATGCATCTATAGAAGATATCCATCAACGACTTATCTAGGTGTACACTTTGGATCAGACATTTGTGTGTAGATGGACTAGATCCGGTGGACTAGATCTGGTGAACCATATCCGATGTCTGTAATATGTCCATTTTTGTTTCCTAATTTGTTGTCCATCATACGTATATAGCTTTGAAAGATGTTTGTGGCACAGTTTGAAAGATGTTTGTGTCCAAAACTCACTCAACAATGCTGAGGGCAAAATCGTCCAAACTTTTCCCTTTGTGGCAGGTTTTGAAAGATGTTTTTCATAATGACATTTTAACAATTTTGAGTTTAAGAAATGGCATAGCTTACAAAATTCCCTAAATCTTTAATTGAGATTAAAATAGCATTTTTCCCTATTTCAAATTGGGAAAAATGTCAGTTAAATCACGAACTTTCAAATTTTGGCTATTTAAATCACGAACTTTCTATATGACCATTCAAAACATGAACTTTTCGTTAACTTAGTTTTTAAAATATCATCTTTCGTTGACCAGGCCGAAATGAACACCATATCCTCAAATTCCCCTTTTAATATATGTAGTTCCCAAAAAGAGTTAGACAGTCTTGGTCAACTTTAATATATCTTTCTGAATTTATTTATATATATATATATATATATAATATATACACATATATATTGAGGAAAGTTCCTCAATTACTCGTTTTTAAAGAGATCTAGTCAGAAAACTTGTCAACTTGTTTCGCACACATTCTTGGAAAACAAGTAACATTGACCAAGAGATTCAAACAAGTTGTCCACTATAGTAGACCATTTTCTTCGGTAATTTATTTTGGTGTCTTAAACTAATTTAGTTATTAATTTTATGAGGGATATATTTAGAAGAGAAAATTGGAAATAAGAGACATTTTTTAAAACTTTGTCGTTATATATTTTTTTTCTAAAAGTTTGGTGAATTAAGATTTAATATAGATTAAAATCTATTTATACCTTCAAAGTATAATTAAGATAATTTAAATTAAAACTATTTTATGTATTATTTTAAGCAAGGCCAAAAGAAATAAAAATCAAACCCTTAATTATTGAAAAATTACAATAATACATATAATACATATAAATAAAAACCAGAAATAAAAAACAAAACCCTTGACGGCTACGCCTCTCCTTCTCCGAAGAAACATAGATTTGCAGCATAATTAAAAGAAAAAGAGCTGAAAAACTTTAAGAGAATAGAGAAAAGAAAAAAGAAGAAGTCGTGTCTATAGTTTTAGGAACATAATTTTAGGGCTAAAATCGTTTTTTGTAAAAATTATTACATCTAAAATTTTCAGAATACATATTCTGAAAAATCTGTTAGAGAATCTGAATCATATATTCGATTCTAACTAATTTATCGACTTTCCTAATTATCCGATTCTGTTTCCACACTTATTTAACTGAATATTTTTCAGAATATATATTCAAAACTATTTTAGGATATATATTCTACATTTTTAAGGACATGTAGTAAATCGTAGGATACATGTTCTGAATTTTGCAGAACATAAAATAATTTTGGAATCCGTATTCTGATTCGTAGAACATACAAAATTTTGTATTGTGAAACTTTTGGAACATGTTTTCCATTCTAAAATTCGTAGAACATGTATAAAATGGTAGAATGGATAATCTAAATGTTTCAGAACATAAGGCTACGTAATCTAAATTTTTTAGAAATAAGAAAACGTTTTCTAAATTTTTCAGAACAAAAGTCATCTATGTGAAAAACTATTATTTAAAAAAAAAATTGAAAAGCATTTTCTTTAAATATAATTTATAATGACTTTTTTACATTATTTGATATTTTTCAACTTTAAAAACCCTTTAAAATTTGATTTATATGTTAATAGGGGTAGTTTAGTCAAGACTGATAATTTCCAAAAAAAATGTATATATGGACAAAGTTATGTCTTTTTTTCCAATTTTCCCTATTTAGAATAGTTAAAAATGTTCAGTAGATCTAAAGTGTCCTAAAGTATACACTTAAAACTTTTCTACCTATTCTAAAGACATCCAACATAAAATAATTTTAAAATTAAGGGTGAATTAAATTTCTATACTCAGTTGACCAACAAATTAAGAATATAGCATTGTTAAATGTATAATTACAGTAAAACCTCTATAAAGTAATACTCTATAAATTAATAAACACTATAAATTAATAAATTGTGCTAGTCCCAAGTGGGGGCAGTGTAAAAAGTAACGATATTCGATAAGATAATAAGATAATAATTTTTTTGAAATCCCTATGTAAAATATAGTCCCAATAATATCGTAAATTAATAATCACTATATATATATATATATATATATATTAATGTGTGCTTTTAGTTATATATATATATTTATTCATATACCTAATTTCTATCATACAATTATATGTTATATTTTTTAAACTACAATCTTGTAATATACTCCATAACATGTCATACAAATAACCAAATATTTTTTGTATGTTTTTAATTTCTAAACATACATTATATTCATTTTTAGTTTTATAGGATGTTAAAATATAACAATTGAGGTTATTAGTCATAAATTTGAACTTATGTATAGCATATGTATATATGTGAAATATGTTTTTCTAAATATAAAATTCAATTCCAAAATATAAATGTATAGTATCTATATAACTAATATCTTACTATATTTTGTAGAAATGTCCCAATTCATGTTTTTAAATTTTTTTACAATTAAAAATACTTCTATAAATCATTAATTATTAATTTACATTATAAAATAATAAATATTAATTTATAGATAAATTAATATCACTATAAATTAATAAAATTCTGTAGTCCCAACATTATTAATTTATTGAGGTTTTACTGTAGTTCTCTCTCATCAATTTGTATAAGTGGACAAAAATATCCTTTTGCAACTAACAAATTATTTAGCGTGATAATGATGTAAATATCGACAATACTGTTTATCAAATACATTAGTAAAATCATGTTATAAGTTAGATGAATAACTATTGAATTACCATGATAACAATATATATATACATATAAGTTTATAAATATATCGTGTTAATTTTTTTTGTATCGCGATATGTGATAAATTTATACTTACCGTGTTAACTCATTTACTATACGATATACAAAACAATAATGAATTATAAACCCTAGCCACTCCTTTATAAACCTAAGCCGACATATATTTTTGTTTTAATTGTAAAATCTAAATCCTAACCACTCATTTATAAACCCAAAGCGACATATAATTTTGTTTTAATTGTAAAATCTAAACCCTAACCACTCATTTATAAACCCAAACCGACATATTAGCATGCAATTTAATTGTAATATCTAAACCCTAAACTCTATTTATAAACCCAAACCGATATATAATTTTGTTTTAATTATAAAATCTAAACCTCAAAAATATATTTAACCATGTTTTATTAAAGATATACAGATTTTGTTTTCGTAACTATTGACACATATAAAATATTTACCGTCGGTATCATCGTTACCACCACCACGAGTAAAACCATCGCTAAAAGTGTCACCTCTTTTCCATCCAATAAACACCACTTTGGAAATATCTTCACCCACATCACTGTTTTGTTCCAATTTTCCCATCATACTTCATTTTTTCTTGTTTTATCTATTTTTCACATCATATATAATGTGTTAAATGTATATTTATCTGATAAGTTTTTATATTATTATTATTTATTTATTGAATTGAATTACCACGATAACATATTATATATATTTATAAATTTAAATTTATTGTGCTGATTCAGTTATCAGTTAACTAAATATTCCAAACATAAAATTGTCTTCAAAAAGTATAGCTAATTATAAAAAGAAGAGTGGCGTATACTTAATTAAATGGTCAACTGGGTATATAGAATGCAATTTCCCTAAAATAAAATTAATTACTGAAATTTTTTAAGACATCCATAACAAATGAGGAGAAAGATGCTCTTATCTTTTGCAACATCCATTTTCGTCCACTAAATTTCCCAGGAAAATGCCAAACAAAAATTGGTTTTAGAATATTAAATATACTAAAAATAATAATAGCGACGATCAGTGACGAACTGACGATGTCATCAGTCTTAACTCTATAAAGTACTTTCAATTTAACCAAACATACACATAAGCTTCATTTCCTACAGCAAACTCAAACAAGAAAAAAACTTCTTTTGTTTGCTCTTCCATGGCAGGAGCATCTTCTGATGTATCATTGATCCCAACGGGACCTCACGTGTTCATCAATTTCTGGGGAAAAGAGCTACGCAACGTCTTCATCTGCTTTCTTGTGACTGCCTTGAAAGACGAAAACATCAACGTTATAGACGGGCCTGAGAAGAGGATAGGTGAGTCGAATATCGCGTTGGTTATCTTCTATCCTCAGTCCCCGTTGTCATATATGTGGTTGGACGAGCTGGTCGAAATCATGGAACGCATGAACCAAGGAAAACTTACAGTGATTCCCATCTTCTACAAGATTGATCCCCCCTCGGTTAAACGTCTACTGGGTGAATTCGGCTACAACTTCAAGGAGAGAAGATATCTTCATCGACATCAACCAGAAAGACCCCAGAAATGGGAGGAAGCTATTGTTTCTATTTGCCAAAACCCTGGCTTGACCGTGCCCATAATGAGGTTATTATTCTTCCAATTTTTATGATAATAAATCTGATAATTTGTGTGTTCGGATACAAGTATAATTATAACTTCGTGACATTTTTTTCGTTTTTTTATTTTCTTATACCAAACCAAAGTGATGAAACCGATGAAGATTTCATAAGGATAATCGTCAAGAAGGTTAGGGAAATGCTGCCGAATATCTCCACATCAAAGTAAGTGTTTTATTTTATTTATTATTATAAAAATAAAATAGAACCTCTAGTACTACTGCATAATTTACATATCTATATATATAAAGTTAGCTTTTTCTCTCTTCCCATGATGCCACCTAAACATCCACCTAAGCCACATTTTTGTTTAAACATTAAAATAAATTTAAAACATTCATTTAGTGCATATTTATGTTACTTATTTAATTAATAGAAAGTTTATATAAATAAAAATAAATTATGTAAAAAATGAAATGTTAAAATAAGAAAAACAATACTTTAATTTTTTATTAGTGGTAATAATATAATTCAACTTTCATTTTAAATTGATCACAATTTAATATTTTAAATATGTTACTGAGTTTTAGAATGGAAGTAAAATTTAAATTTATGGTAGACTAAAACAACATTTATGTAATTGTATATATAAAATTATAAAGCGGAAAAATAAAATGAAAGTGAAATATTAGTTTATAACATGATCAAAAAGAAAAAAAATGATATTTTATAAATTGAATCAAATGCTTTTAATCCAATTTTTAGTATTGAAAGATAATAATTAAAGAGAAAATAATTATAATATTTTTTGAAAATCAATTAAAAAATAATAAAATATCACAATATGAATAACAAATCAACGAAACGAAATTATAAACCTCCCGCGCGAAGCGCGGGTCAACTGCTAGTTATAATATAAATCGTGACGTTGGATTAGCATATATATATTTGGGTGTGTTGGCAAACTAGTACGTTTTTGAAACATAATTATAAAAATATTACATTTACTATTCACAATTAGCAAAATAGTACAATTTTACTATTTCAGATATATGTACAGACAGACAATTGTACAGTAACATATTATTGTATATCAAATATTTGTACAAAGAGAAACAACTACATATAAACATATTTACACATAAACAAATATACATATATAGACCAAAATATATATGTACACATACAATTATACGTATATATAGACCGCTGTACGGATGATTTTCCGTACATCGACACACAACTGTACATAAGGTTAGCTGGACGTATCAAAATTTGTTTGAAAAATATATGAAATTATTTTTTTAAAAATGCATATCAAATTATAGAGAAAAAAATACAGATTTTTGTGTAACTGAAATTTTATAGAAAACAAATATATTTTGATGAATATTTTTAGTTATTAGATTTAAGAGGGTTTTTAATAGTGTCTAAATAGTGTACAAATAGTAAAAATGTATTAGTTTGCTAATAATGAATAGTACTACTTCTACAATTATGTTTCAAAAATGTACTAAAAACCCAATTAATCCTATATATTTTTCGGCATTGGATTAGCTATATCTTTCAAAGCATTTGACAAAATACAAAACTAAAGTATAGAGTTCTCTTTTTGCATTGTCCTCGGTTGTAAGACCCAGTCCACGGGGGCCACAAGTTTTCATCAACTTCCGGGGAATAGAATTGCGCAGAAACTTTATAAGCTTTCTCCACGCTGCCTTAGTGAATGCGAGTATAAACGTCTTCATAGACGAAGACGAGCTTTTGGGATCAGATTTGGTTAACCTATTGAAGAGAATAGAAGAGTCTGAGATCGCACTAGTGATCTTCTCCAAAGATTACACAAGTTCGAATTGGTGCTTGGATGAGCTGGCCAAGATCAAGGAACGCAAGGATCAAGGCCGTCTCATAGTGATTCCCATCTTCTACAAACTTGAACTTAACGGAAAATTTGGGGATCGTTTTAGGGACATGAATCGCAATCATAAACACGAACCAGAGAAAACTCAGAAATGGAAGGATGCTTTAAAGTCTATTCCCCATATAAATGGCATGGTCTTGCCAGAACAAAGGTACTTTATCTTTTCTTTTTGCTGAGTACGTAGAATATACAATTAGAACCTGATAAGCTTTCTTGTTGATATCTTTCACTTGTATGGTATAACAGTAACATGACCGACAGAGATTTTATAAACTCAATGGTCGACAAGATTCAGATGTTGTTACAGCATATGGCCGGCAGCTGAAACCTAGAAATTAACAGAACGATGTAATTAAAGACAGCATCGTAACTTCGCGTACATGAAACAAGGGTTTATCTATGTTTTAGTATTTCTTTTTGTTTTTCCTTTTTTATTTTATTTATTAAGCTTCTATATTAGATAAATGTACGTGACTTTTCAAGTCTACGGTTTTGAGTTGTGACTTGTGACCATGCCTATATAAGAGTTTTGTGTTTTTCTCTTTTTGATCTTCCCGTTTTTGATAAGAATTCATGTGCTAATTCTAATAGCTTCTTCAAATCTTCCGATGGTTTTATGTGGATTTTAATAAATTTATATGAAAGAACAAGTAGATAGGCTACCCAATGCTATAATTCTTTTATATTTTTATCAATTTTTTTTTTTTCTTAGACGAGCCTCGTTATAAAGTCTACTAGTGATGGACCCGCACGTACGTGCATGGTTATTTTTACAAAATTATGATTTTTTAAGTAGATGCTATTTTGGTAAAATTTTGTTATATGAGTTTATTTGACAAATTATATATAGACATACAGTTGTAAAATATAGATATTGTATTAAATAATACAATTTTAAAATTATTTAAATGAAAATGATAAGTGATATTACGTGTTTATTTTTTAAACTAATCAAAACATTTATAACTGTTTGCTTAGACATGTTAAATCGGATTTGAGTTTAGCTTTAGTTTGAATTGTTTTATGTGTAGTTTATAATGGAAAACCCGTCATGTCCCTTTCCGTCTCGTCCTGACCCGTCCCGTCCCAGCCCGCCCCGTCTTCTATCTGTCATAAAATCTCCGTCCCATAATCGTATTTTTTAAAACATAATCATTTGGCAATGTTTATTATAAAAAACATGGTAAAAGATTTATTTTATCAAACTAATAAATATCTAATTATCAATCTAATTCACATGCTCCCACCATTGTCTTGATCTTTCAGTTTCATCTTTATTTCTCATTACTTTCTTCAATTCAACGATTCATGTTTTAGCCTTTTTGTTTTCTAAAGATTTAAGTATCTCTATTTTTTTAATACATGGATTTATTGTAGTTTTATTATCCGAAGTATACGTTATCTTCTTGTACCCGTCATTTCATGTCTAAATATTTCTAAATATTTGAAATAAACAGGAAAGTGGAAATTAAATTTAACAATTTAAATTACATTTCCTCGTATCGTACTCGTAGTTTTATATTTGAAAGTTGAAAGTGAATTTAACTTTATGACCGTGTCTCATAACAATTATATCTAATCACGTTTTGTTTTTTTTTATGAGAAATAATTCAGATAATGTTTGTTTTCGAATTAAATGTTCCTGTCTCATATCCATTCCTATAAGTTTATATTTTTTTAATGAATAACAACATTTACATGTAACTAAATATAATTTTAATATATGTAAAGTTTTATATAATCGTCCAAAAGTAGAGATTTATACGTCCCAAAGTTGAATTTTGTTCAACATTTTGAGACTTTGAGAGTTAAATATAACTACCAATTTTTTTTTTCAACCGGTTAACCAAAACTTATATATCATATTTGTCAAGGATAGTTTAAAATTGTACGTATATGTGAGATAATGTTTGTAGATATTTATTTATTATATCATTTATATCATACCAATTTGACATTTTATTTGTTTTCAATTAGATTAAATCATAAAAACATAATCCATTTATTATTTAAAAATTGGTAATAAGTCGTTAAAATCATTTAAATGTGATATATCCACTTGTTATTTAGTTTTAATGTTAATAGAAATTCTATATGTTTATAATCTCAAAATGTAGTTTATGATTTGATAAAGCAATTATTTAATATTTGATAATAGTAATGATATGTAAATTTCCATGGATGAAGATATATTTTGTTAAGATTGTGTGAAATTAATAAG